>NC_133650.1:58550430-58898194 GCF_009905375.1 Apium graveolens
ATCTCGATTTATGTTTTGCGTTGTACGTTAGCACTTGTTGAGCTTTTGGCTCACTTCTTGCTTTACCTGATATTACAGCTAGCACTATGGTTTAATTTCACAGACTGCCCGTAAGACCTGTGATGCCTCTGATGCTTATGTTCGAGCTCAGTAGAATAAGTAATAAAGCTGTAGGATTCGGTATTTTATCCGATGTAATAGCTTGGTAGTGATGGCTTTCCAAACCCTAAACTGTACTTCTTGGATTGTTGTGTATCCTTCTTAAAATGATAATAGCATATTTATTTCGCTATTTAAGTTGGGGGTGTGACGTTTTGGTATCAAGCTACGTTTTAGAGTCCCTGGACAGCCCAAATAGGTTATAGGTTTGTGTGGTTATATATTTGCGAGAGGTAGGTTATTAATTATTAATACTCCTCTTATTTTTCGCAAGGCGCATTCCTCGTCTCCTCTGGGTCGGACGACACTATTGCTTCTCCGTGTATGCTGAGTTGAGGCGGAGTTCGACATGCTTCAGGGCAAGTACGACCGACTGATAGACCGACTGAAGAACTGTATCCGGACAGCCGAAACTACGAAGGGAAGCCCAAGGAGCAGATGATTGCGAGACTTGAGACCTTGGTTCAGTACGTCAACACTAAGCTTGAGGAGATGCCAGCACCCGGACCGTACCAGCCAGTATGTCATTCAGATGGTGGCGGATGAGCTCCAGCATTGTGAAGACGCTTCGAGAGGAAAGACTACCAAGCCCCGTTCAGAGTGGAGCCTTAGTTCTTTCCATTTACCTTTCATGTTGTTGTACTATCAGACTCATATGATCCCCAGTTTGTTTCCGTCTTTCCTTTAAATAAGCCTGTTATTCCTAGAATCAGACTATGTCCCAATCCTATGTACTGTGACCTTTAAAATTTTCAATAATTATGTGCTATTGTTCCATTTGCTCTCAACTGTTATTTTATGTTTTTATCATCATATCTGCTTAATTTGGAAACTTGACCCCATATGTAAATGAGAATGCCATGCGATACCCTCGAATCATTTTATCATTCATATCTGTTATGACACAACTCTTATTTCAGATCATGCCTCCCAAAAAGAAGAACCCAACAACCACCTTCACCACAGACCCAAACATTCTTCGACTACTGGAAACCTTGCAACAGCACACCAATGCTTAGCTCAACAACAACTAACTCTTCAAACAACGAATGAAAACCAAGATAACCGTGAGCCACACCAATCACCTGAACCACCATACCACCTAGACAAAATTGTCACTTTCAAAGCTTTTCAGAATGTGAATCCACCTGTATTTCATGATACCACTGATCCAGTGATAGCAAACACAATGGATCAAGGAGATGGAAAGGGCTTTTGAGTTGGTACAGTTAGGAGACGATCAGAAGACGCCGTATGCCACTTACTTCTTGAAGGGAGAAGTCATCTATTGGTGGGAATCAGTAAAAGCTATGGAAGTCACTCAGCAGGTTTCTTGGGAGAGATTTAAGAAGTTATTTCTGAACAAGTATTACCCTAAGTACATGCAGAATCAGATGGAGCTAAAATTTCTTGAGTTAAAGCAAGGGAACATGACTGTACTGGAATATGAGAAGAAGTTCACTGAGTTGTCAAGGTTTGTGACAAAGTATACTAGCACTGAGGAAGAAAAAGCAAAGAAATTTCAGCAAGCATTGGAGCCTTGGATCAGAGATAGGGTGGCTATGTTTGAGCTTGAAACTTATGCGGGAGTAGTACAGAAAGCTGCTCTGATTGAGAATAATGGGATGCAGTCAAGGAAAGAGAGGGATAACAAGAAGAGGAAGGTTCCATTTTATGGAGAAAAGTCTGAAGCTGGAAGTTCGCAAGATCGGAATATAAAGAGGATTGGTTTCCAGAAGGGCGGAAATTTTCAAAGGAAGGGAAATTTGGGCAAAAGGCAAGAATCAAAAGGGAACAATCAGACAAGCCAAGGGCAAGTTGGAGAAAACAGGTTCCAGAGGCCAGAATGCAAGCACTGTGGAAGAAGGCACCCCGGAGTATGCAATAAGCTGAGTATGACCTGTTATAGGTGCAATCAGAAGGGACATTTGGCAAACGAGTGCAAGATGCCGAAGCCAGGAGTTACGGTTACAAGTGTGGGAAGACTGGACACATGGCTAGGGAGTTGTAAGGCAACAGACCAGTCAGAGCTTCTGATGAACATGGAACGTACCAGTGCAAGCGGCCAGCTGAGGTATTGGCATTACCTCCACCACCCGCACCAACCCCGCAAAGCAACAGCAAGGGACATTTGATCTAAAGATGAAAGATGTGTTCAGAATTCTGATGCCGGTGATAGCAGGTACACTTTTATTCAATATGTCAAAGCTAAAGTATTGATTGATTCGGGAGCAACAAGATCTTCATATCAGAATCTTTTGGTTGATAAGCTCCAATGTGATAAAACGGTATGAGTGGGCGTAGTAAATGTGGTAATTGCGAAACCAAGAGAAGATTCCTGTGAATCAATTTTGTCCCAAAATGTGAGATTGATATTCGGGATATAAGTTCTCAGCCGACTTGATACTCTTCAAGCTGGGAGAGTTTTTGATATAATTTTAGGAATGGATTGGTTAGGATGAGAATAGCGCTCAGATAAATTGTAAGACCAAGAGAGTGTATTTAAGACGAGAGTGGAGAGAAGGTAGTATTTAAGGGGCAGAGGCAAGAGCAACTATTTCTTACAATTATTCAGGCTAAGAAGTTACTTAGAAAAGGTTGTGAGTCATTCCTAGCATATGTAGTGGTTCAGAGAGAGGCAGCCCCAGCATGGAAGATATTCCTGTAGTTAATGAGTTCCCCGATGTGTTTCCCGACGAACTACCAGGTTACCACCAGATCGACAAATTGAGTTCGAGATCAACCTTGCTCCAGGCACGGAACCCAGTTTCAAAGGCTCCGTATAGGATGGCACCAGCAGAAATGAAAGAGTTGGCGAGCCAGCTACAAGAATTATTGGATAAGGGAGTGATACGACCAAGTACGTCGCCATGGGGAGCACCTGTTCTCTTTGTGAAGAAGAAAGATGGGAGTATGCGTCTATGCATAGATTACCGGGAGTTGAATAAAGTAACGATCAAGAACCGCTACCCGCTACCAAGGATAGATGACCTTTTTGATCAGTAAAGGGAGCAAAATGCTTTTCGAAGATTGATTTGAGATCGGGATACCATCAATTAAAGATCAAGGAAGAAGATATTCCTAAGACCGCATTTAGGACCAGATATGGGCATTATGAATCCTAGTAATGCCGTTTGGATTGACCAACGCTCCGGCCGCATTTATGGATCTGATGAATCGAGTATTTAAGAAGTATTTGGATAAATTTGTCGTGGTATTTATTGATGACATCCTTATTTATTCTAAGTCGGAAGAAGAACATAAGCAGCACCTCTGATAACATTGGAGATACTCCGACAAGAGAAGTTGTATGCCAAGTTTACCAAATGTGAGTTTTGGTTAAAGGAAGTTCAATTTTTTGGGGCATGTTATTGGAAATGAGGGAGTTTAAAGTGGATCCGGCGAAGATTGAGGCAGTTATGAGTTGGGAGAGGCCAATGACTCCTACGGAAGTGCGAAGTTTTCTAGGATTGGCCGGATACTATAGAAGATTCGTCAAGGATTTCTCGAAGATCGCCACGCCATTGACCAAGTTAACCAGAAAGAATCAAAAGTTTGAATGGAGTGCAGAATGTGAAAATAGCTTTCAAGAGTTAAAACAGAAGTGGTAACAGCTCCGGTGTGGTACTTCTAGATGATCAAGGGAATTTTGTAATATTCAGCGACGCTTCACATAAGGGTTTGGGTTGTGTGTTGATGCAACACAGTAAGGTAATAGCATATGCGTCAAGACAGTTGAAGC
Organism: Apium graveolens; assembly: GCF_009905375.1. Taxonomy (NCBI): domain Eukaryota; kingdom Viridiplantae; phylum Streptophyta; class Magnoliopsida; order Apiales; family Apiaceae; genus Apium; species Apium graveolens. Next base: position 58,554,332 of record NC_133650.1, read on the forward strand.
CGCACGAGTTAAGTATCCGACGCATGACTTGGAACTAGCCGCCATAGTGTTCGCACTCAAGATTTGGAGACACTATCTCTATGGAGAGAAGTGTGAAATCTACACGGATCACAAGAGTTTAAAGTACATTTTTACTCAGAAAGAGCTCAATATGAGGCAGAGGAGATGGCTGGAATTGATCAAGGACTATGACTGTTCGATAAATTACCATCCTGGAAAGGCGAACGTAGTGGCCGATGCGCTGAGTCGGAAGGAGAGATTGAATATGATGATAACATCAAAAGAGTTATCTGAAGAAATCGGAAAATTGGAATTGGAACTTTGTGCTTATGGGAAAGTCAAAGAAGTTTGTCGTGCAATGACCTTTCAGCCAACACTAATGGAAAAGATAAAGAAGTGTCAAGAGGAAGTAATGGAAAAAGAGAAAAAATCAGTTATCTGGAGAAGAGATTAATACTAAAAGGGGATGAGCAAGGAATACTAAGGTTTTCATCTAGAATATGGATTCCTCATGTACCTGAATTAAAGAATAAGATCCTCCGTGAAGCCCACCATTCGAAATTTTCAATCCACCCGGGAAGCACCAAGATGTATCAAGACTTAAAGAAGAACTTTTGGTGGCCAAATATAAAGCGAGACGTGGCAGAATGGGTTACGAAGTGCTATACTTGTCAGAAAGTAAAGGCAGAACATCAACGACCAAGCGGATTAATTCAGCCCCTGAAGATTCCAGAATGGAAATGGGAAAATATCGCTATGGACTTTATAGTAGGGCTACCGCGAACAAAATCCGGACATGACGCAATATGGTTATAATTGATCGTCTTACGAAGTCGGCGCATTTCCTTCCAATAAATGAGAAGTCGTCACTGGACAAGTTGGTTCATCTGTATGTGCACGAAATCGTATTAAGGTATGGAGTACCCGTATCAATAGTTTCAGACAGAGATCCCCGATTTAACTCGAGATTCTGGAAGCAATTCCAGGAATCTCTTGGCACGAAGTTGAATATGAGCACGGCATATCACCCGCAGACTGATGGTCAGAGCGAAAGGACGATTCAACCAATCGAAGACATGTTGCGCAGTTGTGCAATCGATTTTGCAGGAAGTTGGGACGACCACCTGCCATTGATTAAATTCTCATATAACAACAGCTATCATTCCAGTATCAGCATGCCACCATATGAAGCTTTGTACGGGCGAAAATGTAGATCACCAACAAGTTGGGATGAAGTAGGAGAAGGAAGAATTCTCGGCTCAGAATTGGTACAACAGTTGCATGACTCGGTCAAGTTAATTCAAAAAAGGTTGCTTGCTGCTCAAGATAGACAGAGGAAGTATGCGGATCCAGCGCGTAAGGATGTTCAATTCCAAATTGGCGAAGCTGTGTTGCTAAAGGTGTCACCTAGGAAAGGGTTGATGAGATATGGCAAGAAAGGAAAGTTAGCACCTAGATACATAGGTCCTTTTGAGATTTTGAGTCAAGTAGGAAAGGTGGCCTACGAGTTGGCCTTACCACCTCAGTATCGGCATGTGCATAATGTGTTCCATGTGTCGTTACTTAAGAAATATAATCCTGACACTAGCCATGTGATAGAATATGAACCCGTAGAAATTCAGGCAGACCTGTCATTTGTGGAGCAACCGGTTAAAATACTCGACTGGCAAGTAAAGAGTCTTAGAAATAAGTCAGTAAAGTAAGTAAAAGTACTTTGGAGGAACCCTAAGTCGAAGAGTCGACTTGGAAGTTAGAGTCTGATATACGTTCCCGGTATCCTCATCTGTTCTCTTAGATTCTGGGGACAGAATCCCTTAAGGGGGGAGAGGATGTTACGACCGGCATTTTATGTAATATTATTTGTGAATTTGGTATAATATTAAGTCAAATGAAAATATATTCAATGATTGTACGTTTGTGTGAGTGAAAATTTCTGCATTATAAATTTGCTTTGGGTAGTATATGATTTTTCAAAGCAAGAGTTTATTTAATTTCTTTATTTTTGATTTATAAGGAATATTCTAAGCTTTGGAAAAATCTTCTTTTAAAAGGCATTTTGTTCACAAATTTTGAAAATGATTTTATGAAGTCTCTAAAAATACAAGTTAATTTATGGTATAAATTTTATAATTTTTGAACTTGTATTTTATTTTATAAAAATAAATCATTATAAATTTTAGTTGTCATATTTATCAAATTACATGAATAACCTTGCATGCAAACTCTTTTCTATTTAATCAAAGGGCAAAGAAGACATTCTCAACCCCACTAACTCACATTTTGCTAACCAATTTACCCCTTTACCCTTGCATGCAAATCTACCTAACTATATTGGAGGGTTACTCTTGTAAAATCTCAAACCCACTCACATTATAGTCAAATCAATGCATAAAAACAAGTCCAAGAAGTGATCATCACCTCACTTCACCACACCACTTCACTCTCTTCTCCCTCCCTCCTCCCTCACCTCTCGGTTTTTCCCCTCCCCTCTCGGCAACCACCAAAACCGAGCCCCATCCCCTTCTTTCTTCAACTCTCACTCAAACAATCATCTTATATCCAAGTAATTTTACTCCCTATATGTTATTCTTATATATATTTCAAAAGTTTAGAGTGAAAAACCTATGTTTTGACCTTGCATGGTGATGTTTTGTTAAACTCAAAGTGAACCTCCTTGATTCTTGTGAATCTAAGGCTTTCACCATGAGATATAGTATCATAGGGTCAAGAATGGCTAGACATAAGAGTGTTATACTTATGAAATATTGTTCTTACCCTAATCCATTCGGCCATGACTTGATAGGAGCCGAATGGATGGTGTTTTGTTGCCTTGTTACATTTTTGTGTATTTTGTGATGATAACGTGAATTTTATAGTAAAAGCTTGATAAAACCCTTTTGCATGCTAGTTGATCATTTAGTTGTAATCCATGTTAGGCTTGCATGTTGAATTATGATAAAAATTTATTTGGAAATCATGTTGCTTTGGCTTGAAAGATCCGAAAGCATGCATGCATGTAAATCACTTTTGATTTTTTTTGGAAGTTTCGATCATTTAGATTCATGTTATTAGTGAGCCTTAATTTCAGTAGGAATAATGTATTAATATTGATTTATACTTCTTATTGCATGGTAATAATTCGTGGTTATCTATTATAAAAAAAATATATATATCTTGTTGCTTCAAGAGCATAAAGGTTTGTGAATTGTAAAGAGTAGTCTCTTTTGTTTTGCCATAGTTGCACCTTAGGTAAGGATGATCTCACCAAGGTTATTTTGAGAAAAAGGGAGTTAGTTCAGTAAAATACCATGTATAAGTCTTTGTTTAAGTTTTGAGTTGTTGTTATATAGGTTTGTCAAGTCAAAGCCTTGGAAAAATGAGAGTTATAGTTTCTGCAGAAAAATCAGTTTAGTACCCTGAGGTTTAGAGTGAGTTTTGACCATGTCATTGATGTGCACTTTGAGGCCCAAGCTACCAGAAGTTAGTATGGGGAGTATATAATAGGTTTTAGGAGTTGGTTGGAGGTTTGCATGTCATTTGGTTAGGTGCACAAGTAGAATAACAAAATCTGTCGAGCAGGGGACAGTTTTGTTGCAACTTAGAAATAGGGAGATTTGGCCATGTCATGGGTAGGCCCTCATTAGGCCCAATTGGGCCTTAGTTAGAGGGTATGTCAGAGAAGTTTTTCCAACCACATTTCATAGGATATGAGTTAGAACCATGTGTCACAAGATAATTCAAGTCAGGGCATTTTCTGCCCAGAAAAACAGGGGAACCTTGGACTTTTAGCTTAGGCCCAAGAAGGCCCAATCCAGGCCTTTGAGCCACATCAATCTTGTGAGATGCCCTTAGGTCAGGAGAGTCTTGTGTAAAAATTTTGAAGAAAAACTTGTAGTTTAAGAGTGTCTAATGCACTCAAGAAACCTTAGTTACCATTCTGAAATTTGCACCAGTGAGCACTTTCACTTATCACATAGCTTTAGAATACTTAGAAGTGAGTATTAGGTCGACCACCATAGTTGTAAGATAGTATAAGGTCAGTAGAGCAAAAGGCACAAGTGAGGGTCAATAGGTTTTGGATATTTTAGGAAAGGCACATTGAGTTAGGAAGCCCAAATTTGAAGACTTTGTTTAGTTAGCGACCAAGTGACTTAAGTGGTGAGTCGAGATCATCCAAGCCTAGTGTGGCATTATGGTGTATATGATGTTATTTGGTATTAATATACGATATGTGATTATGTGGCTACGTGTGTACATTTGAAAATATAATGGTGGATATGAATTAAGTGCGTATAGGCCTAAGTGCCATCCATGTTTAATTTCGGGTTGTAAATAGGTTAAGATGGTAAGAATATATTATAATGAGGATTATTATTATTTATGTAGGATCTCGAGACGAGGGAAAACTTGCCATAAAAGTCGAGTGAAGCTCCAGTTGTTGCTCCTACCAGTCAGACCAGACCAGTCTATCTCAAGGCAAGTGATTCAACTTGACCTTCGTATTTACTGTAAACAGTTCATATATATATCGATGCAATTATCCTGAGTCATTTTGATATATTTAAATCAAGCGTATCTTTTGTTTATCTTTGAGTTACATAGAGATGCCATGAACCCTCGAGTACGTATTGCAAGTAGTTCAAAAGTCTTTCATGATAGTTTAATGCCATGATAAAATAGAGATTTGTTATAATACTTTATTGATCCTTTTGATTATCATGCTATTGATCCCTGAGAAATCTTGATATTGCACCCTGATGCTTTGATTCAGCTCTTGAAATAACCTCGATAGAAACTTTATCTTGATACCTAAAAGCCAATCATTTCTTAAATTCATTCATGATTGTTTGATAACCCTATCCTTATCCTAAAGCTTGATACCCTGTTGTATCTTGAGTTGATGATCACTTTCTTTATATTTTAACACCTCTATCCTATTGGAGCCAGTGATGCTTATCTTCTTGATGTTCTAATACCTATACCTTGTCTACAACCATTGCTTTAAGCCTAGTTGGCATTACTCTTTCATATTATCCAATAGCCTTGCTCAATTTCCTTGTCAAAGTTCTTGTTTATGGAAACCTCTCAATTACCCTAATATAGTAAAGTCTAGTGGATCATGGCCCTGAGATTTAGTGTCATATTTCCAGTGTTTCAAGTTGATCCATAATCCCTTGATAAAAATGATTACAGTCGAAAGAGATTTTGTCATAAATCGGCATCAGTTTTTAAAATGATTAAAATGTGGATTTTTCAGTCCCAAAGGGGGATAAATGTTTTCTTTGAATGGTGGATCTGGACTGAGACGCGAGTCCTTTCCACACTTATATTAGGCTTGAAAATTGCCTAGGGATTCCCAATAATGTTTCAGAACCCAGCGAGGTTCGGGATTACTTCGCGGCTGATCACCGGCTGTAATCCGTAGCATCATAAAATGATTTTGATTAAGAATGATTTTAAAATTGTTTTGATGCAAGTATAATGATGCCAACTCACATAAGTTTTATCTCTCGTTATCATTGATTATGTCTTTCCATTGTCATTCCTAAAGGTATATCTCGATTTATGTTTTGCGTTGTACTGTTAGCACTTGTTGAGCTTTTGGCTCACTTCTTGCTTTACCCTGATATTACAGCTAGCAGCTATGGTTAGATTCAAGCAGACTGCCCGTAAGACCTGTGATGCTGATGCTTATGTTCGAGCTCAGGTAGAATAAGTAATAATAGCTGTGATGATTCGGTATTTGTAATCAGATGTAATAGCTGGTAGTGATGGGCTGTTCCAAACCCTAAACTGTAAGATCTTGGATTGGTTGTGTATCCTTCATTAAAATGATATAATAGCTATATTTATTTCGCTATTTAACTTGGGGGTGTGACAATAATTACCCCTTACTACTAATACTACTACTACTACTCAGGATCTTTCAAGGTTAAGGATTGAAAACAAGAACAACATACCACTTTATTACAACAATTCTAAACAACCTGTCTCAAGAACTCTCTTTATTACAAAACATTCTTTCTATTCAAATTTTAAACTAAACATCTTTTATTCAAATTACATCTACCATTTATCATGTTACACCTGCTCTGGAAATTCAAAACTCTCTTCTAGGATAGGGACAAACACTCTTGGAATTAGAGGATCCTGCAGCTTGACTGGCTTCTTGACTATTCGGGTTCTAATGGGTTTCATTCTAAAGCTTAACTGAAAAACAAGGTGAACAAAAATAATAGGGGTGAGCCAAAAATTGCTCAATAAGCCTGCAACAATATGTATATATAGTGTAAAGAGAGAAGGATAAATGAACCGGTAATTTACTGGTTTGAACAACCATCTGTATCTGTAAAGAATAATAATTGCCATAACTGGTGAGTGCCAAATGAACGAGACTGGAAACAAGAACTAACATATGCACTATAACCTGCTGATCAGTCAGGATATAGCGCGGATCTATACCCAACTGCATAGACCCAACCAAAATATGGGGTACCCAGGAAACTATGGCCTAATAATCAAGGGTCTAGTTTATGCCCGACCCGTATCGTAACCATCCAGTCCATAGTTTAGCATCCGGAACAATCGGTATGCTTTCGATGTATCCCAACATCAGGATATATCAGAGTATATGTAAAGAAGGGTATAAGTATTAGAATATGAATAGAGGATTCAATGAATTAGGAGAAATCAAGAATCGAAATGAAATAGAAACAAAGGATCAATAACTGTGTATCAGTGTTTATGAATAAGAATTATCAAGGTGTAACTGTTATGGAAAGTTGGAAGTGATTCACTATTCTGAACTTAGAATAGGGGACAAACTTTCCTGATATGCACTTCACCTCGGGTAATTCACGGCCTTCTATCTCGTGCTTGATTCTCCTTACTGGTAATGAATCCATCAAGGAAAGATACTTGTTTAGCTGACTTACACCGTACGGAATCGAAGATTGACACCACGTAGTCCTTATCATCTACCCATACAATATTATCTGACTCGCATATAATTATCTAACACATAGAGTTCGCATAGGCACGTAAATCACATAGCACATAAGGCACATAATTAAATTAGACTTATAAATATTTTTAGAATCGATACTAGACTTATATCCGCATTAACAAACACTATCTGACTCGATTCCTAATTTTTCGAGATTTATTGGACACTTTTTTATCACTAATAGGGTCTATAAATAAATAATTATCATAAGCCGACTCGCTTTCGAAAGAAATTATGATTTATAACTATTTTTAATGGAATCGGGTCATTTTTCTGAGTCTAAGGGTCTTTGTTTCACATAAATCGGATAGACGGGTTAATTATTATGCAATAACCAAGATTTAATTGATTATCAAAGCAACCAAATCAAAAATTGATGATATAAGCAGATAATAGAGATCATAAGCTTCAATTTGACTATTTACATGAAGGATTTAGTGCACGGAATCACCATAAAATCTAAGGTTTAATTCTGGAGTTGTTCTTCACCAACAAACTGATTTTCTTGAATATTCTGTTTTTTTATTAATGAACTAATTAATAATTAATATTAAATCAGATATTTATACTAGTGAAAATAATACCCGTAAATAAAATTAAGGGTCTAATTTCACATCTAATAAAATTATTTGGCCCCAATTTTTATAAATTTTGGGTATTGATTATGCATTTTTAAATGTCCAATAAATATAAAATATATGCCAAAAATTCTCAAAAATTATGAATAATACAAAAATGCAAAAAAAAATGATGTTTGATAATTTCATGATCATATAAAAATAAAAATGTGATTTTTGTGGGGTTTTTGACACCCGAAAAGGCCCGGAAAAGTCATTTTTCGCGAAAGAGGTAAATTTGTAAAACTTCTGGATGTTCAGAATATCGATGTGGTATAGGCCATACTTGGTAAAATAGGGCGAATGATTTTGTTTGAAATATGGTCTTCTAAAACATTGTTTGGGCTATACATATTTTGATATAAAACATATAACTTATAATAAAACACTCGATAAATATCCGAAACACATTCTGATCGAAACAGACAACACATAGCACATAGAAATTCGGGTTTTAGGATTCAACACACACACTTACATAATAATACACATAAATCACCTTTATTAAAATATAATACAAGCATAATTTCTCGGTCGTTACATTCCCCCCCCCCTTATTAGGATTCTGCCCTCAGAATCACGCTATGAAAATAACTGAGGATACTTTTATAACATCTCACTCTCAAGCTCCCATGTTAACTCTTCAACTACGGGATTTATCCATAAGACTCTTACTAATGGTACAGACTTATTCAATAATACTCTCTTTTGCCGATCTAAAATTCTTACCACATGTTCTATATATGACAAAACTGCTTGAAGCTCTATCGGCTCATACTCTATTACATGTCTTGTATCAGGGTTATACTTCTTAAGCATTTACACATGAAACACATTATGAATAGGCTTCATATGGGGCGGTAAAGCTAATTTGTATGCAACTTTTCCGACTCTCTTCAAAATTCAAATGGACCGACGTATCGGAGCTTTAGCTTGCCTTTATTGCCAAACCTAGTCAATCCTTTCTATGGTGATATCTTTAGCAATACATGTTCTCCTTCTTGATAGTCTATATCCTTCCGAGTTAGGTCTGCATATTTTCTTTGTTGATTCTGTGCTGCTTCGAGTTGCTTTTGAATAAGCTCTACTTTTTCCTTGGTCTGCTGAATCAGTTCTGGACCTAGAATTTTGCGCTCTCCAACTTCATCCCAACATGTAGGTGATCTGCATTTCCTTCCATATAAGGCTTCATAAGGTGGCATTCCGATGCTCGCATGGTAGCTGTTGTTGTAGGAGAATTAAATTAGTGGTAAATATTTGTCCCAACTGCCTTCAAAATCTATCGCACATACACGTAGCATGTCTTCGACCGTCTGAATTATTCTTTCACTTTTCCCTTCCGTCTAAAGATGATAAGCAGTACTCATGTTTAGCTTGGTTCCCAGACATTCCTGAAATTGTCTCCAAAATCTTGAATTAAAATGGGGATCTCGATCAGATACAATGGATATCGGCACTCCATGGCGCATCACAATTTCCTTGAGATATAGGTGTACTAACTTGTCAAGCAGAAACCTTTCGTTGATTGAAAGGAAATATACTGACTTTGTCAACCTGTCAGTGATAACCCAAATCGCATTATGATTCGCTCTGGTTCATGGAAGTCCCACTACGAAATCCATTGATAAGTGTTCCCATTTCCATTCTGGAATATCTAGTGGTTGTAGTAATCCGCTCGGATGTTGATGTTTAGCTTTGACTCGTTGGCACGTGTAACATTTACTGACCCATTCCGCTATCTCTTTCTTCATGTTTAGCCACCAAAAGTTTTCTTTCAAACCTCTATACATCTTGGTACTTCCGGGATGAATTGAACATCTTGAGCTGTGAGCATCTTGTAAAATTTCTGCCTTCAATTTCGGTACGTTAGGTATCCAGATTCTCGAAGCAACTTGAAAAATTCCCTTATCATCTTTATGGATGGTAATTTCCTCTCCTGAAAAATTGTCAATTTCATGATTCATTATTTCTTCTTGACACCTTCTTATCTTTTCCAATAATTCTGGCTGGAATGTCAAACACCCTCCAAATCCAAATTCGGGGTATAGATTTGGGGCATTATGAACACTAACTACTTGCTGAACCTGTACAATCACAATGAAAATATATAATTACCCCTTACTACCACTACTACTACTACTACTACTACTACTACTACTACTACTCAGGATCTTTTCAAGGTTAAGGATTGAAAACAAGAACAACATACCACTTTATTACAACAATTCTAAACAACCTATCTCAAGAACTCTCTTTATTACAAAACATTATTTCTATTCAAATTTTAAACTAAAGATCTTTTATTCAAATTACATCTACCACTTATCCTGTTACACCTGCTCTGGCAATTCAAAACTCTCTTCTGGGATAGAGATAAATACTCTTGGAATTAGAGGATCCCGCAGCTTGACTGGCTTCTTGACTAGTCGGGTTCTGATGGGTTTCATTCTCAACCTTAACTGAAAAATAAAATGAACAACTATAATAGGGGTGAGCCAAAAATTACTCAACAAGCCTACAAAAATATGTATATATAGTGTAAAGAGAGAAAGATAAATGAACCGGTAATTTGCTTGTGACGGCCTCAACCCCGGGGTCAGGAGTTGACATCATCAACAACAATAATAACAATCATAATTCAATCTAAATCATTAATAATACATTACTACGACCCCTTTACCAAGACCTTTTCCAGGTTTAAGTATAATTTAGGTTACAACTAACACAAACCAACTTACGACAATCGTCACGACGCAGCTAACTTAACACAGCAACTCAACATACCACCCTTGGTCCAACACAACCAGCTCAGAGGAGTCTGACACGAAGGGAACTGGAACTCTGCCCTGACTACTGCGAAAGAATCTCCTAGGCATCTGCAATACATATATAAAACATTCTGCAAGTGTGAGCAATTGTTTTCTCAGTAGTACCGTTATATGAATAACAAGAAAAATAACTTATGGTAAAACGATTATTGGAACAAAATTTATAATTTGCTGCACATCAAGTAAAAACATACATAAACTGGATATTCAAAATTAGCATGCTCTGTAAAACAATATCATCAGTAGTGTGCTGTGTATAAATACTAGAGTTTAATTTAGCATGTTATCTTCATTTCTAAATCCACTGTATAAATCACTTGTTCCATTACGGAACCGCAAAACCCAAATCAGATACTTAGTAGATATGTGAAGATAGTTGATCAGGCTATCAGCACCGGACAGCTCCCACTGCCATCCTATATACCTATTCCGGAACTCAGAGACTAGCTAGGTCTCTGACCTGCTGGACTAATCAGTTTTATAGTGCGCGCAACCGATTTAGCCTCTTATGCCACCTCAATAGGCCTATTCTGGCCCCAATGTATCCCATATCTAACCGTTTTATCCAGTTTTCAAAACACTTGTACCTATCTCATTTTCAAAATCATTATTTAACCAGCACACATATAAAATCTAGTTCACAATTCATTTCATTCGAGATAGGTACCTTGTAAAGTTACTTTTCCCCAAAACAATTTGGAAACAGTGATTTATAACTACAGGGGATACGTAAGTTAAAACGTTTCTGTTCCATTACGAGAATAAAACATTTAGCTATTCATACGTACTGAACCATAAAAGAATGGTCAGGGGTACTTGCCTTGCAGAGCTTACGACTATCTCTGATTGACCTTGAATCGATTCGGGACACTCGGCTTTATCGCTTTACTATTTGACTATCCTGGATCCGACTTCAACGCTCAGGTCCTTCGCTTAGGAACCTCGCTGCGCTTGTCGATTGATCACTAGGATATCTTAGTTTGATACCAACTCTTGAGTCCTTCGACTAGAACCTACAGAGCCGAAATACCCTACGTTAGACGACCAGGTACACTTGACATATCCTCGATACCAATTCTACCCAACAATATTCAAACCTGACTCGTAATTACACATAATATAATAACACACACAACAACTAGGGTTCACGTTTTCGAAATCGGTTTGGTGTTTATTTTCAGAAAATACGTATACTCGTCCTTTTACGAAATTAGGGTTATTACTTTTGGCAAAACAGTTCACCACCACATACAATCAGATATGTATACAATATATATATGTGTGTTTATATATACTCATTCGACAGCCCGATAATTATTGGATATGCTCCCATATTTCCGTAGTTCGATTTCTCGGAAATTGGGCAGCACCTCCTTCATTTATCGGACTAACCTGTCGAACAACTCGACGTCAAATCGATAACAACAATCGCAATCACAATTTAATAACCTCGAATACAAATATTCAACTTTTATTTTGTATCGAACTTACAAGTAAAATTAATAAATTCATTATGTATTTATTTTTACATATTAGGACTCAGAACCGCGTCATCATAGTCCACCGTCGGCTCACCGAGGCTCATCGCCGACGGCGGTAAAATTTATGGGTACCCGATTAATTCCGGGTTTCCAACGTAAATTCTACCGATTAAATTAATAATAATTCCCGTATGATCTTATTATTTATTTCACAAAGGCCATCAAAATTTGATCCTGCAAAACATAAAAATTCAACTCAGCATAATATGGAACCGAGAACCTAACACATTCCTTCCAACAACATGATTACAGAGACAATAACAGCAGCCAAACACACCCACATCAACGCGCGGCACAAGCAGATGCTTGCACACACACACGGTCACACTCGCACATGTATACATACACAAAAACACACACACTTAAGCACATATAGATACACAGGATACACATACATATAAAACGGAAATGGCAGGAACAACAATGGCCGGAAAAAACGGCGATGTCGACCGGGAAACAAGAATCCGGCAACGGAAATCACCACGAACAGGGAAGGGAAAGGGCAAAAAATGATTGAAAGAAAGAAAATAGAGGATGAAAGGAAGATTAGGTGAATAACCGAGAGGGAGAGATCGAGGGACATTGAGAGAGTCAAGAGATGTAGAGAGATCGATGTTGTTGAAGAAACAGGGATAGGTTGATTGATTTTTATTTTTTTTCCTTTTAACTGATACGTGTAACACCCCCAGATCCGGGGTCGGGGATCCAGGTCGTCACGGTCTTTCTTTCCACAATATCACTTCACTTAATTAATAATAATAACCTTGTGCTGTGACCCCACACTAACACACACCACAACCCGTTATAGTCTCAGAGATGAAATTGAAATAAGTACAAGTCTTTGAATCCACCATTTAAAAGTTATTACAACCCAAAATGATTACTTGATAAATTTACAGTTAATTGCCATTATCTGCCACAAGTTATAATTATACATAATTTGATTCTCAAAAGTAGATGGTTTGAACTACAATAGATCTACCTCTGCAGCTATAGTAGCTACAACCTCATCGGGAAGACGCGGGACGCTTCCCACGCGCTTGCGCTGGGTCTGCTGGAGTCTGGCCATCTCTCCTAACTGTTGTTGTGTGATGAAGAAATAAAGCAAGAGTGAGCCTTACAGCTCGCAAGATAATACATAGTGATAACAATAATATAAGTATCTAAATGGATACTTACTAGAATCTTTATCATGTGTAAGATAATTACTTACTAGATATAAGTAAAAACAAGGAATGAAGTTACCAATACTTTACTACACTTATATCATTTATAAAGCTACTTGAACTACCACCGTTCAAAGTATTATAAGTTTTTAAAAAAAACATCCCATAGATGAGACCACAAGTTAAGACTTGAATAGATTCAATCTTTGAAATATTATTGAATGAAATAAAGTTACGAGATACTTTATTTAGTCCCGATATATATATATCCACATACATAACTCTTAAACATTTCCTGGAACCTCTGTTATGTAAAGTATGAACAGAGTTTGAAACATCCAATGAATTTTGGAAAGGAAAAGAATTTTGGCATAAACCAGATATCTTGCTGATCAGGCAAAGATACCTATAAGTAACATTTTCTACTGCAGATGGATAAATTCCTCGCCGGTCATCACCCTGGCCGCATTAGGACCTCGCGCTAGACCGTTACCCGGCCACTCACGCGTGGATGGACTGTCACCCAGCCTCTTACACCTTCATAGACCGTACCCCGGCCTGTCGCTTATGCCGACTCAATTAGATGGACTTACTTCCCGAACATTGGGCAAGTAATCAAATTGTTTTCTCAAAACAGGAACCATGTTGCGAATATAAAATACACCACAGAGCCGGATCCCCAAGATTTTTGAGCGAATATTCAAGTCTCCTTCGAAAGGAAGATCTTAAATCGGAAAACGAGTTTTGGGATCCGCTCTAACTTTTAAAATCATTTTGAAGACTCGAAAACATTTTTAAGAATGTTGGGAGTAAAGCTGATTTAATGAAGTAAATCAGTCCCCAAAATATTTAGAAAATGACTGAATATTATTATTTAAATAATATTCCCATAAAGAATAATCTTTATAAAAATAATTGAAGTAGAAGTATTAAAACTTATACTTGAAACGAGTATTAAATAACCAAAGATATACTTATACGAAAGTACTATCTTTATTTGAATAATCGAAAATAAGTTTGATTATTGACACCTTATTCTTTAATAAAATAAAGAATATATTACAGTAATAAGCGGAGTCATAATACCTCGAATGAATACTATAATTAATATTCATGAAATAAAGGAGTCATACATCCTCAAATGAATATCCAATTAATAATCATTAATAATATAAACTGAGTCATAAGCCCTCGAATGAATATTCAAATAATATTCAATAATAAAATAAAGTTATCGAATAAACCTTATTCGATTAATAGTTTTGAAAACTATAACCATATATATAAATATATATATATATACAAAATCTACTCGGGATCCTCGACTCCCGGTTTTAGAAAATGTTTTTCACCTTTGGGTCCCTATACTAAGGGTATATGCAAATTATTGCTATTCTCTAGCATAGGTATTATCAACTGAATCAACAGATATAGATGGCAAGAATACGAAACAGGCATGCATATATATACCATATCAGCATGCTTCAATATATCGCAATATTTGCTAATTAACCAACATGCATCTATTACAAGATAATGCATATACATATATACATCACAACAACAGTATAACGGGTAGAAAACTTGCCTGAGCGACTTGGGGTGATAAAAGGCTCGGGACGAGTCTGGTAACCTATAAACAACAAGTAAGTTGGAATTAAACCAAAATCACTTGTAAATCTATACTTTAACTAACTTAGGCTCGAACGCTTATTTTGCGCTCACTGATTCGCTTAACATGAGCTATCTAGACATGGCAATGGTCATAATCTAGCAGGGGGGTCTCGGGTCCTAATGTTATGCACAAAAATAGTCTAAAGAAAATCGGACGTTACGACGACTATGTTTACGCGATTTCCAATATTTTAAACCATTCAAAACCATCCCAAATCAACCTCAAATCCAACATACAACCAACATCCATCCTTATCACATCATAACAACCCCAACCAATTCAATTTAATCATTCATACTTATGCCTAAGCTTAACTTTAATCATACTTAAGTGCTTTTAATCAAAACCACAACATTCACCATTCCATTTCACTACCATTTCAAATCCCAAACTCTAAATCACAACAACAAGCTACAATAGCACCCTACTAATCAAAATCATCTTATAATATATAGGAATCTAGGGTTTGGAGATGGTATACCTTCCTTGAAGTGGTGGGAGGAGCTAGGAAGCCTTAAGAAGCTTTGAGAAGTCTTAGGAATGCTTGGATCTTCAAGGAAAACAAGAAAAACTTCAAGTTAAAAACTTGAAAACACTATTCATAGTCTTCTTATTTGATTAAATGAAGAAGATTGAGAAGGAATTGATGGCTTAAACTCATGATATAGCCCTAACTAAACATGAAGATGATTAGGGAATTTACTCACCAATTTAGGAAGCTTGGATCTTTGAATTTTTGAAATTTCTTGCCTAATGAATAGTAAAAAGCCGAGAGCTTCTTCAAGAACAAGCCTTGGTTTCTTTTTGATTTTGATCAAGAATGAATTTGCTTGGCTTGGTTGATTTGTTTTAGTGTTTGATTTTGTCAATTACCTTCTTGCCCTTGAATTTGTGTGGTTACAAAGCCACCACACCTCCTTCATTCCCATGTCATGCTTGTGTCATGCTCATGATGTCATCCTCCCCTCCTTGTCCTCTTTCTATTGGTTGGATGACATCATCCCCACTAATCCCTTTGATTAACTTCCTAATCGTTTGCCTAATGACCGCTGATCTATTATACGGTTCGCTTAACTTTCGTTCTCGTTTATCGTTTGAAGGATCATACCCGGGATCTTATTACTTAGGTTCCCTTAACCTTTCTCAATACATTATATTCCTTTTTATGATCCTCTATTATAATCCTTTAATTTAAATCCTTTTTATCCTGTTACCTTATACTCAATTCTCTCCGTATCTAGTGGATTTCCGGGAAAAACCAAAGTGTTCGGAATTGGATTCTGACGATCTTTACATACACTTATATACTTCATAGAGTACTAATAATATCCCAGAATATCCATAACAGAACCCCTACATAGTGTGGCGTGAAAAGTTTTCTCATTCAGCTAAAACACTATTCACAAGGGTTACAAAAAAGTTGAAAATTTTGGGGTTATTACAGTCTCCCCTCCTTAAAAGGATTCCGTCCCGGAATCAAACAGAAAACAAATGGGGGTACTTTTCTAGCATTGTGCTCTCTAGTTCCCAAGTTGATTCTTCCATGTTATGATTCTGCCATAGTACTCTGACTAGCTTGATCACTTTGTTCTGAAGCACCTGCTCCCTCTTATCCATAATCCTTACTGGCTTCTCCACGTAAGTTAGACTTGGCTGCATATCCACCTGCTCGTACTCCACTATGTGTCTGGCATCTCGATGATACCTCCTTAGCATTGACACATGGAACACATTATGAACTTGTTGCAAATTAGGGGGTAGGGCTAGCTCGTAAGCTAACTTTCCAATCCGTCTTAATATCTCAAAAGGTCCAATGTATCTTGGGCTTAGTTTTCCTTTCTTTCCGAACCTCATTAATCCCTTCCAAGGGGATACTTTCAACAATACTAAGTCCCCTACTTCATATTCCTTGTCCTTTCGGGCTAGGTCTGCATATTTCTTCTGTCTGTCTTGGGCTGCTACAAGTCGCCCTCTGATAAGATCCACTATATCTTTGGTCCTTTGGACCACTTCGGGTCCGAGCATCTTCCGCTCTCCTACTTCATCCCAGTATAAGGGAGATCAACACCTTCTTCCGTACAGGGCCTCATAAGGCGGCATTCCGATGCTAGCATGAAAGCTATTGTTATAAGAAAACTCGACCAACGGCAAGTGATCATCCCAACTTCCTTTAAGGTCTATTGCACAGACTCTCAACATATCTTCTAGTGTCTGGATGGTCCTTTCACTCTGCCCATCCGTTTGGGGATGGTACGCGGTACTCATATTTAACTTGGTCCCCGCACATTCCTGAAAGCTCCTCCAAAATCTGGAGTTGAACCTGGGGTCTCGGTCTGAGATAATGGACGCTGGGACTCCATGTCGCGTCACTATTTCCTTAAGGTAAATGTCCACCAGTCTATCGACTGTGTATCTCTCATTGATAGGAATGAAATGAGCTGACTTTGTCAGTCGGTCTATAATTACCCAAATGGCGTCGTGATTGGCTTTCGTCCTTGGCAAGCCTACAACAAAATCCATCGCTATCTGTTCCCATTTCCATTCGGGAATCTCCAGGGGTCGCAAAAGTCCACTGGGTCTCTGGTGCTCTGCCTTTACTCTTTGGCAAGTCAAACACTTGTTTACCCATTCTGCTACGTCCCTCTTCATGTTGGGCCACCAGTAATATTCCTTCAAATCCCTATACATCTTGGTACTTCCCGGGTGAATGGAATACCTTGAACTATGGCTTTCATCCAAAATCTCATCTTTAAGTTCTTGAACATTCGGAACCCAAATTCGGTAGGAGTACCTCATTATCCCTTTATCATCTTTCTCAGTATGGATCTCCTCCCCAGTCATTGACTCTCTGCCTTCATTCATTATTTTTTCCTGGCACAATCTGATCTTTTCCAATAACTCTGGCTGCATTGAGATCTCAAAAAGCTTTTCAGTTCCGGTTCCGGTTACCTTTACTTCTATTTCCATTTTCTCAAAATCTCTTATTAATTCTTCCGAAGTCGTTATCATTCTGAGTCTTTCCTTTCTACTAAGGGCATCAGCCACCACATTGGCTTTCCCTGGATGATAGAGAATCTCACAATCATAGTCCTTGATTAATTCTAACCATTTCCTATGGCGCATGTTGAGCTCTTTCTGCGTAAATATGTACTTGAGGCTCTTATGGTCTGTGAAAATCTCGCACTTCTCTCCATACAAGTAGTGCCTCTAAATTTTTAAAGCAAATACTATTGCCGCGAGCTCAAGGTCATGAGTAGGATATCTAACCTCGTATTCCTTCAGTTGCCTCGACGCATACGCAATAACTTTACCGTGCTGCATAAGCACACATCCTAATCCTTTGTGCGACGCGTCACTATATATCACAAAATCTCCTTTTCCGTCTGGCAATGCCAATACCGGAGCCGTTATCAACCTTTTCTTTAATTCCTGAAAACTGTTCTCACATTTCTCCGTCCATTCAAACTTCTCTGTCTTACGAGTAAGTCGTGTCAAAGGGGCTGCGATCTTCGCAAAGTCCTGAACAAATCTACGATAGTAGCCGGCCAATCCTATGAAACTCCTTACCTCTGTGGGTGTGGTTGGCCTTTCCCAATTTGAGACCGCCTCTATCTTGGAGGGGTCGACCAATACTTCTTCTTTATTGATCACATGTCCTAAAAACTGTACTTCATTCCGCCAGAATTCACACTTCGAGAATTTGGCATATAACTGCTCCTCTCTGAGTATTCCTAGAGCTATCCTCAAATGCTCTGCATGTTCTGCCTCAGTCCTTGAGTAGATCAAAATATCATCGATAAAAACTATCACACACTTGTCCAAGTACTTCTTAAATACTCTATTCATTAAATCCATGAAAGCCGCTGGGGCGTTGGTTAATCCAAAGGACATTACCAAGAACTCATAATGCCCATACCTGGTACGGAACGCTGTCTTGGAAATATCTTCGGGTTTAATCTTTAGTTGGTGATATCCAGTTCTCAGGTCGATTTTGGAAAAATAAACAGCATCCTTTAGCTGGTCGAACAGATCGTCTATTCTAGGTAATGGGTACCTGTTCTTTATGGTTAGCTTGTTCAACTCTCGATAGTCTATGCACAACCTCATGCTCCCATCTTTCTTCTTAACAAATAAAACTGGTGCTCCCCATGGAGACACACTGGGTCTTATCATACCCTTATCCAAGAGTTCCTGCAATTGGATAGCTAATTCCTTCATTTCTAACGGGGCTAACCGGTAAGGTGCTTTTGAAATTGGCGCCGTCCCAGGGGCCAACTCAATAGCAAATTCAATCACTCTATCAGGTGGTAATCCCGGAAGGTCTTGTGGGAATACATCTTCAAATTCGTTGACTACTGGAATATCTTGTAAGTTGGGTACCTCCTTCTGCGTGTCCACCACATAGGCTAGGTAAGCCTCACTTCCTTTTCGTAGCATCCTTTTGGCCTGGGCCATGGTCAAAAATTTCTGCGCCTGCCTCTTTCCTCTAAATATAACTTCTTTCTTTCCGGGGATATTTAACTTAACTTTCTTCCCTTTACAGTCTATTTGAGCATCATTGCTAGCTAGCCAGTCCATTCCCAAAATCATATCAAACTCCCCTAATTTAAAAGGAATCAGATCAACACTGAAAGATTGCTCCCCTATGCCTATCTCACAGGCGGGGTGAATCTGGTTAACAGGAATAATTTCATGATTGGCTATTTCTACTTGTAAGGGTTCTATCAAGGGTTCAGCCTTAAGTCTTAACTTACGCGCAAGGTCCTTTGATATAAAAGATTTAGTTGCTCCCGAATCAAATAAAACATTTGCACTGACTGAATTTAGAGAAAGGGTACCTGCTATCACATCTGAATCTTTCATAGCATCCTGGACTGTCATGTTGAAAGTCCTCGCAGTAGGTGGCTTATTAGAAGCGGCCCTGCTTGCTCCCGAAGCTGCTGGTTTGTTCATTGGGCATTCCCTCTTCCAATGACCCGGGCGTCCACACAGATGACAATTGGTGGTTGGAACGACGGCAGGGGCTGACGAAGGGCATTTATTTGAGTAGTGGCCTTCCCGACCGCACTTAAAACAGGTTACTGGCTTTTCTTTATACTCCCCAGTGTGATTCCTTCCACATATGTTACAGGCTGGCAATGGGGGTCGAGACTGGTTGGAATAGGACATTCTTGACTTCTGGCCGCCCTGGCTCACACTCACACTCATTGGCCGCTTAAACCCAGTGTTCTTTCCCGGTAGGGACACTGCTCCTCGATTAAATCTAGTTGGGAAGCTCCTTCCTGTGGAACCTCCACCCATGCTCATACTTTTCCTCTTTATTCCTTTCTTCTCTCTTTCCTTCTGCATCTGTTCACTTCCAACTTCTACAATCGTTGCCTTTTGTACCAGAGTGGCATAGTCCGTAAGCTCAAGGATTGCCACCCTATTCTGAATCCACGGTTTCAGTCCCTGCTGAAACCTCCTAGCTTTCTTTTCCTCGATGCTCACAAACTCCGGCACAAACCTTGATAACTCAGTAAATTTCGCTTCGTACTCTGCTACAGACAAGTTATTCTGCTTTAGCTCCAAGAACTTGAGCTCCATCTGGTTTTCCATAAACCTCGGGAAATACTTCCCCAGAAACAACTGACTAAATCTCTCCCAGGTTATAATAGCGTCTGTCTCCATATTTTTCTTGGCCTCCCACCAGTAGTTAGCTTCTCCTTTCAGAAGGTAGGTAGCAAATACAGTCTTCTGTGCCTCCTCGGTACTCAAAATCTCAAAAGATTTCTCCATTTCCTTTAACCATGCCCTTGCCTCAACTGGGTCGGCTAATCCGTGGAACTCAGGGGGCTTAAGGGACTTAAAAGCCCTGAAAGAGTTTGCCACAGTATTGTTATTTCCTTGAGGGGGTGGGTTGGGTTGACGTTCCAAATTCTGCCTTAGGAGTTGCATGAACTGGCCCATGGGATCCATGCTTGGGTTTGGTACTGGTTGCTCAACCTCGGTTTCTCCTTCTTCAGCCTCTATCTCAAATCCCTCAACATCATATGTTTCCTCTTCCTCTTCATACAGGGAGTCATCCTGTTCCACATAATCCTCATCTTCCTCTTCACTGTGTTCTTGGTTTCTATTGTCCTGATTATGGCTTCCCTGGTCCTCAGATCCAGGGTTCTCCCTAGTTCCAATCTTTCTTGGCGGCATGATTCTGATAATAAAAAAAAAAATTATTGGGAAAATTCAACGTTAGGTCACAATCATATACAACATTGTGCCTTGCACAGCTCTTATAATGGGGAGAACGTATATCGCAATTCTATTATTTTAAGAAAGTTCTAATACGAAGTGCAGTAATAATAATGATAAAAATAGTGATCCTGTCACTATGGAACTGAACCGAAAGGAAACAAATATATACATAATACGAGAAATACATAGTTTGATTTGGTCAAAAGTACAACAGTGCTACAGTCATCGGTCCCAAAAGTGATACACAAGAGTCTACCTGTCTAGTCAGAAAAAGGGATGCTATATACAAGTCAACTATCCCGGAAAATTGGCTCTTACTAAGGCCTCGGCTAACTAGACAACTAGACTATTCCATCATCAATCCTGAATCACACACCGGAGCGGGTCAGCTCCCATACCCTTTCCATCGCACGACGGAAGATATAGTCGCCCTGCCGCCTGGAGATCCTACCATGCCTGTCCCCCTGGAGCGATCTGAGCCTCGCTCGGGATGTGAGCTCTATCCCCGTAAGCTCCCTCATCAAGGATCGGGGTATAGCAGCCCTAGTCTCATAAGCTCGGGTATGCCTACCCGCCCTCTCTGCATCCAACTCCCTCCTGGCCTCATTTAGTCGGCCCTCGGCAACAGCCACTCGGGTCCTCAGAACATCCTGAACATATCCATGTGCTAACGAAGACTGCCTGTGGGCAGGGTCAAGAGGTGGTGAATCCGGAGCCGCTGAAGGTGCCTCCTCGGTCTGCCTAGGCTCGGAAGTATGGGTCTCAGAGCTGTCATCATCAGGAATCCAAGATAGTGGTGGAGGGGTAGGGGCTCTGACCACTGGAAGTGTGGGTAATGGGGTACCAGCATACACTACCATAGGTCCAACACGCTCCTCAGCTACTGGGACCTCATCCAGGTCCTCCTCATCTGGAATAGCAATAACCTCTGTCTCTGACTCCTCTGAGGGGTCCTCCTCATCTGAAATAGCAATGACCTCCGTCTCTGACTCCTCTGAGGGGTCCTCCTCATCCTCCTCCATCTCAGGCTCCTCCTGATCCTCAACATCTAGCAATGCCTCATCATGCTCACGCTCGAACATCTCAGGGTCCTCTATCTCAGGCGCCTACACATTAAACGAGCTAAGTTACTATCATGATACTTATAAGGGTTCCCGTAAGGGTTTTAACTGTCAGCACTACTTTAAGTAGTCCGACCATGAACTTGGCAAGAGTTCTTATTATCTTTGTGAGTTTATTATTATATCATCGCATCATCTCTGAGGTCTATAACGCTTAGCTCTGATACCATTTCTGTAACACCCCCAGATCCGGGGTCGGGGATCCGGGTCGTCACGGTCTTTCTTTCCACAATATCACTTCACTTAATTAATAATAATAACCTTGTGCTGTGACCCCACACTAACACACACCACAACCCGTTATAGTCTCAGAGATGAAATTGAAATAAGTACAAGTCTTTGAATCCACCATTTAAAAGTTATTACAACCCAAAATGATTACTTGATAAATTTACAGTTAATTGCCATTATCTGCCACAAGTTATAATTATACATAATTTGATTCTCAAAAGTAGATGGTTTGAACTACAATAGATCTACCTCTGCAGCTATAGCAGCTACAACCTCATCGGGAAGACACGGGACGCTTCCCACGCGCTTGCGCTGGGTCTGCTGGAGTCTGGCCATCTCTCCTAACTGTTGTTGTGTGATGAAGAAATAAAGCAAGAGTGAGCCTTACAGCTCGCAAGATAATACATAGTGATAACAATAATATAAGTATCTAAATGGATACTTACTAGAATCTTTATTATGTGTAAGATAATTACTTACTAGATATAAGTAAAAACAAGGAATGAAGTTACCAATACTTTACTACACTTATATCATTTATAAAGCTACTTGAACTACCACCGTTCAAAGTATTATAAGTTTTTTAAAAAAAACATCCCATAGATGAGACCACAAGTTAAGACTTGAATAGATTCAATCTTTGAAATATTATTGAATGAAATAAAGTTACGAGATACTTTATTTAGTCCCGATATATATATATCCACATACATAACTCTTAAACATTTCCTGGAACCTCTGTTATGTAAAGTATGAACAGAGTTTGAAACATCCAATGAATTTTGGAAAGGAAAAGAATTTTGGCATAAACCAGATATCTTGCTGATCAGGCAAAGATACCAATAAGTAACCTTTTCTATTGTAGATGGATGAATTCCTCGCCGGTCATCACCCTGGCCGCATTAGGACCTCGCGCTAGACCGTTACCCGACCACTCACGCGTGGATGGACTGTCACCCAGCCTCTTACACCTTCATAGACCGTACCCCGGCCTGTCGCTTATGCCGACTCAATCAGATGGACTTACTTCCCGAACATTGGGCAAGTAATCAAATTGTTTTCTCAAAACAGGAACCATGTTGCGAATATAAAATACACCACAGAGCCGGATCCCCAAGATTTTTGAGCGAATATTCAAGTCTCCTTCGAAAGGAAGATCTTAAATCGGAAAACGAGTTTTGGGATCCGCTCTAACTTTTAAAATCATTTTGAAGACTCGAAAACATTTTTAAGAATGTTGGGAGTAAAGCTGATTTAATGAAGTACATCAGTCCCTAGAATATTTAGAAAATGACTGAATATTATTATTTAAATAATATTCCCATAAAGAATAATCTTTATAAAAATAATTGAAGTAGAAGTATTAAAACTTATACTTGAAACGAGTATTAAATAACCAAAGATATACTTATACGAAAGTACTATCTTTATTTGAATAATCGAAAATAAGTTTGATTATTGACACCTTATTCTTTAATAAAATAAAGAATATATTGCAGTAATAAGCGGAGTCATAATACCTCGAATGAATACTATAATTAATATTCATGAAATAAAGGAGTCATACATCCTCAAATGAATATCCAATTAATAATCATTAATAATATAAACTGAGTCATAAGCCCTCGAATGAATATTCAAATAATATTCAATAATAAAATAAAGTTATCGAATAAACCTTATTCGATTAATAGTTTTGAAAACTATAACCATATATATATAAATATATATATACAAAATCTACTCGGGATCCTCGACTCCCGGTTTTAGAAAATGTTTTTCACCTTTGGGTCCCTATACTAAGGGTATATGCAAATTATTGCTATTCTCTAGGTATTATCAACTGAATCAACAGATATAGATGGAAAGAATACGAAACAGGCATGCATATATATACCATATCAGCATGCTTCAATATATCGCAACATTTGCTAATTAACCAACATGCATCTATCACAAGATAATGCATATACATATATACATCACAACAACAGTATAACGGGTAGAAAACTTGCCTGAGCGACTTGGGGTGATAAAAGGCTCGGGATGAGTCTGGTAACCTATAAACAACAAGTAAGTTGGAATTAAACCAAAATCACTTGTAAATCTATACTTTAACTAACTTAGGCTCTAACGCTTGTTTTGCGGTCACTGATTCGCTTAAGTCACTCGGGTACCCTCGGCTCCACCATTTTTAATAATTTAACCTTTACGAGTTTTAAAGCGATTCCTTCGCGAGTGTCTTACCAACTGCCTAACACACTTACCATAAATGTTTCATACATTAATTAACCCTTATTGGTCTTTAACCTATGTTTCAAAGTAAGGCGAGGGGAAAAGTTTCGTTCGCGAAACGCCGTTACTTGAAACGGTCGTTTCTCCTAAACCGTGCATCGGAATCGAACGAACTACATATCAAAACGAAGCTCGTAACATGAGCTATCTAGACATGGCAATGGTCATAATCTAGCAGGGGGTTCTAGGGTCCTAATGTTATGCACAAAAACAGTCTAAAGAAAATTGGACGTTACGACGGCTATGTTTACGCGATTTCCAATATTTTAAACCATTCAAAACCATCCCAAATCAACCTCAAATCCAATATACAACCAACATCCATCCTTATCACATCATAACAACCCCAACCAATTCAATTTAATCATTCATACTTATGCCTAAGCTTAACTTTAATCATACTTAAGTCCTTTTAATCAAAACCACAACATTCACCATTCCATTTCACTACCATTTCAAATCCCAAACTCTAAATCACAACAACAAGCTACAATAACACCCTACTAATCAAAATCATCTTATAATATATAGGAATCTAGGGTTTGGAGATGGTATACCTTCCTTGAAGTGGTGGGAGGAACTAGGAAGCCTTAAGAAGCTTTGAGAAGTCTTAGGAATGCTTGGATCTTCAAGGAAAACAAGAAAAACTTCAAGTTAAAAACTTGAAAACACTATTCATAGTCTTCTTCTTTGATTAAATGAAGAAGATTGAGAAGGAATTGATGGCTTAAACTCATGATATAGCCCTAACTAAGCATGAAGATGATTAGGGAATTTACTCACCAATTTAGGAAGCTTGGATCTTTGAATTTTTTAAATTTCTTGCCTAATGAATAGTAAAAAGCCGAGAGCTTCTTCAAGAACAAGCCTTGGTTTCTTTTTGATTTTGATCAAGAATGAATTTGCTTGGCTTGGTTGATTTGTTTTAGTGTTTGATTTAGTCAATTACCTTCTTGCCCTTGAATTTGTGTGGTTACAAAGCTACCACACCTCCTTCCTTCCCATGTCATGCTTGTGTCATGCTCATGATGTCATCCTCCCCTCCTTGTCCTCTTTCTATTGGTTGGATGACATCATCCCCACTAATCCCTTTGATTAACTTCCTAATCGTTTGCCTAATGACCGCTGATCTGTTATACGGTTCGCTTAACTTTCGTTCTCGTTTATCATTTGAAGGATCATACCCGGGATCTTATTACTTAGGTTCCCTTAACCTTTCTCAATACATTATATTCCTTTTTATGATCCTCTATTATAATCCTTTAATTTAAATCCTTTTTATCCTGTTACCTTATACTCAATTCTCTCCGTATCTAGTGGATTTCCGGGAAAAACCAAAGTGTTCGGAATTGGATTCTGATGATCTTTACATACACTTATATACTTCATAGAGTACTAATAATATCCCAGAATATCCATAACAGAACCCCTACATAGTGTGGCGTGAAAAGTTTTCTCATTCAGCTAAAATACTATTCACAAGGGTTACAAAAAAGTTGAAAATTTTGGGGTTATTACAATACGTGTAACAACCAAAAACGCAGCCCACTCCTAGACTGCCACGTGTTTAAACAGATAAACATGAATTTTGAGGCCCGGTTTATCTACGAATCCAGCAATTAACGAACCGGGTCGCGCTCAAGATAAACTCAGAAAATTACCGACATAGACTTAAAATGTTTTAAATATCCCGAAGTTAATAAAACATAAATTTTTGAAAATTTAAAATAATTTCTGAAACATACTTTATACCCGCTTTTACCAATTAAACGAATTAACGCGCGAGTGAAATTAATCTCAAAAATCCCCAAAATAATTTTAAAATTCCTGGAATATTCCCAACTTAAATAAATATGAGTTGTATAATTTTTGAAGAATTTGGGAATTAAATACATATTTTACAAATAAATGCATTCAGAAAATCGTACATGGTTAAATAATTAATGAAATATTGATTTCTGAATTTTATAAAATCCCAAAAATAAATATTGAGATTATAAAATCATAAAAACAATTTTAAAGACAATCCACATATTTACACAAATAAACTTGTATTAAATCCACTTTTAAAAGTGAAAATAATTCAATACAAGCCCATAATAAATTACACGAACCACCCTGAACACCGTAATTCACACACATATATAAAAGTAAAACAACACATAGCTGACAGAAGCTATACACATATATTATTCACTCAATAATTTCATAATTACACTTTAATTAAATATAAAAGTATACGAGTCGCTATATTGCTGGTTTGAACAACCATCTGTATTTGTAAAGAATAATAATTGCCATAACTGGCGAGTGCCAAATGAATGAGACTGGAAATAAGAACCAACATATGCAGTATAACCTGCTGATCAATCAGGATATAGCGCAGATCTATACCCAACTGCATAGAACCAACTAACATATGGGGTACCCAGGTAACTATGGCCTAATAATCAAGGGTCTGGTTCATACCTGGCCCGTATCGTAACCATCCACTCCATAGTTTAGCATCCAGAACAATCGGTATGCTTTTGATGTATCCCAACATCAGGATATATTAGAGTATATGTAAATAAGGGCATAAGTATTGGAATATGAATAGAGGATACAATGAATTAGGAGAAATCAAGAATCAAAATGAAATAGAAACAAAGGATCAATAACTGTGTATCAATGTTTGTGAACAAGAATTTTCAAGGTGTAGCTATTATGGAAAGTTGGAAGTAATTCACTATTCTGAACTTAGAATAGGGGACAAACTTGCTTGGTATGCACTTCACCTTGGGTAATTCAGAGCCTTCTATCAAGAAAAGATACTTGTTTAGCTGACTTACATCGTTCGCAATCTCAGATTGACACCACGTAGTCCTTATCATCTACCCATATGATATTATCTGACTCGCATATAATTATCTAACACATAGATTTCATATAGGCACATAAATCACATAGCACATAAGGCATATAATTAAATTAGATTTATAAATATTTTTGGAATCGATATTAGACTTATATTCGCATTAACAAACACTTTCTGACTCGATTCCTAATTTTTCGGGATTTATTGGACTCGTTTTTATCATTAATAGGGTCTAAAAACAAATAATTATCATAATTTGACTCTCTTTTGAAAGAAATTATGATTTATAACTATTTTTAATGGAATCGGGTCATTTTTCTGAGTCTAAGGGTCTTCATTTCGCTTAAATCGGATAGACTGGTGAATTATTACGCAATAAACAAGATTTTATTGATTATCAAAGCAACCAAATCAAAAATTGATGATATAACACTACTAGAATTCTGTCAATAGACATCGGTCCTTAGACATCGGTTGCTCAGACGACCGATGTTAAAGTTTTTTTAGACATCGGTTATTTTAAAGCTGATGTTACTGCTTATATTAGACATCGGTCGAGAAAATAACCGTTGTCTATAGTTATTTTTCAAAACTGAGAAACGTTAGTTAGACATCGGTTTTCTATATAACCGATGTCTTTGTTTTATAGACATCGGTTGTATTTTACAACCGTTGTCGATGGTTAACTTAAAAAAATTAAAAAAAAACACGCGGAAACTTTCCCCCCATTATTCCCCAAATATTCCCCCCTTAACCAAAAAAAAACTTGTTTTCCCCCTAATTCTTTTTCTTCTCTCTTTCTCTCTCTATCACTCTCACTCTCTCTACTCTCTCTGAGCTCTCTCGTTCTTTCTCTCTCTCTTCCATCTCTCCGCTTCTCTCCCCCTCTCTCTTCCATCTCTCTCTCACACACACAATATATCAGTTGATTGCAAGTATATAGGGTCTCAATTAAACCCCAAATTGAAGAACGCCTTCAATTAATCAAATCCCATATACGAGAAACCCTAATTTCTGAATAGGTTTGTTTGTTCAATTAGGTTTGTTTGTTCAATTAGGTTTAATTTGTTCAATTAGGTTTGTTTGTTCAATTAGGTTTAATTTGTCCGTCTCCCTTTCGTATGCCCACCAGAAATCCATCTCTCTCCACTCGTTTATTCAGGTACTAATTATTACACACACTCTTGCCTATTATATTGTGCTATTACATTTATTATTTACACACATTGATGATATTTGTGTATGTTTTGTAGTTGTCCGGTTGAAATGAGTTCGATGCAACCCTATCACATGACCACTGCTTCTGCTTTGATGACTTCTATGCTTACGCTTTCGAGAGTCGGTTACGGTTGGCTCCTTGAAGATATTTTCTTTTTTCATCCTTTTAAACTAAAGATGGAGGCATTGATGTTATTGAGACATATGTGTTTTGGAATGTTCATGAGCCTTCTCCTGGCAATGTACTTTACTTTTATCTCTATTTCTAGTAATTGGTTCTTTTACATTGTTTCCATTTTTTACTTTAAGATCTATAATATGTTTCTATTTAATTTCAGTACAATTTTGAGGGGAGATATGATCTAGTTAGGTTTCTAAAGACAGTGCAGAAAGCAGGGCTTTATGCGAATCTTCGAGTTGGGCCTTATGTTTGTGCCGAATGGAATTTTGGGTACTGTATATAGTTGTTTTAGATCTTACTTTGTTTATTCTGATGCATGTGTCGGTGAAAATTAAAATGTGAAGTTGTTTTAATGGGATGTGTGTTTTTTTGTAAATTTGTTCAGAGGGTTTCCTCTTTGGCTGAAGTATGTTCCAGGCATTAGCTTCAGAACAGACAATGAGCCATTTAAGGTTATAATTTTGGATTTGAATTACTTCCATTTTTGCATATTTCTCGGTGTTATCGACTTAAGTGATTAACTTGTTACTTGAATGAAATGGCGGTGTTGCAGATGGCCATGAAAGGTTTTACAGAGAAAATTACAGAGAAAACTTGTTACTTGTTACTTGTTACTTGATGAATGAAATGAAGGTTTTTAGAGATGGAAGGTGGAATGAGGAAGATGATGTTGTTTTGGTGCCTGGAGATATTATCAGCATAAAATTAGGAGATATAGTTCCTGCAGATGCTCGTTTACTTGAGGACGATCCTTTGAAAATTGATCAAGTGGGTCTCCTGTTAGCATCAACGTCTAGTATGTCATTCTGTTTTCACATTTATGTTGTAGTACAACTGCTAATGTTCTCAAGTATAACACTTTGCAGTCATCTTTGACTGGTGAGTCCCCTCCTGTAACAAAAGGGCCTGGAGATGGAGTGTACCCAGGTTCTACATGCAAACAGGGAGAAATTGATGTTGTGGTCATTGCCACCGGGGTTCATACCTTCTTCGGGAAAGCCGCTTACCTTGTTGATTCCACTAATCAAGTGGGCCACTTTCAGAAGGCAAGTTATTACAATTGGTATCTCTAATTAATTTGTATTATCCTTTGACAGAGTAAGTTCTGATGGAACTTTATTTTATACTGACAGGTGTTGACTGCGATTGGTAACTTTTGTATATGCTCTATTACTGTGGGGATGGTGGTATAGATACTGACAGGGAGCCATCACGAAAAGAATGACAGCAATAGAATGCACTAGAAAAATCAACCAGAGTCATTTTAGTACATATTTGAAATATCAAATTTTGCTATCATTTGATGTGTGATTAGCTTTTGCATTATGCAAGGTTTTGAACACTTGCTATATTGAAAATTCCTACTGTAATCAGATGAAGAAATAATGAACTTGAAAGTAAGTCTACTGAATGAACACGAGCACTGTTTACCGGAATTTAAAATCACGTTTAAGTCGGATCCTACTACATGGCTACATCCACTGTATCAGTTCATGTCCTGGCCTTATTTGCTCTGGCACTATTATGTTACTTATCTATGGATCTCTTTTCTTATTTTCTTCGAATGCAGGATAATGATCAGGACAATGTGATACATACGTTTTCTTCTACTCCCCGTGCTGAGACATAAGTTTATTCTTCAAGGTAGTTCAAGAGGTTTTATGTTCCATATCTCTCTGGCATATTCATGAATTGTTTTATCACTGCTGAACTTGTAGGATCCTGCTGTGTTCAAGATTGACATGCTTGTCCATTTCTGCAAAGAAATAATTGTAATTACTGATGAGAGGAACTCGGTACTTATAAATGTGTAAGTATGCCCATGGTAAACAGATAATGTTATATCCATCAGTACTAAAAGGCTTCAAGAACGGAATTATATAACAGTCATATCTCATGGTTTTTGGAGAGAATATAACGGAGTCAATATCTGATGGTATTTTAGATGTCATAACGGGAGGAACTGTGAAGCATCCAAGGCCAAGCAGTATTTCCATCATTTTACAGAAACAGAGACAATTAAGAAGTCTGTTCCAGAAATTCATCCAATGACAATGTATAGATATACACAATATCCTCAAGGTAGGTAAATGATAATTTTATTTCTGGGAAAACTGGAATGGCAAGAATTAGCTCTTGTGTAACTGTCCTCTGTTTAATTCCTGTAGGTATTTGCAAAAGGAATAGATGCAGATGATGTTGTTCTTATGGTAGCTCGAGCCTCACGAACAGAAAACCAGGATGCAATAGATACCGCCATAGTTGGGATGCTGGTTGACCCAAAGGAGGTAAATAATAAACCAGATCTTTCTTCTCCAGATCTAAAGGAGGTAAATAAGATTGATAATCTAAATCTTTCCTCTGTTACAGGTTAGAGTTCAGACATCAAAAATGGAAATGTTGCCGAGCAACGTTGATATTAACTCATGGGAGACCTATAATGAGGAAAGATAGCTCTACCTTTACTACTTCTGGTCTATTGGAGCAAATTAATATTACTAGGGATGCTAGTGACTATCTGTGGTATATAACCAAGTGAAAATTATGCTTAGTTGATATTCTTTTGATGGAAGGCTTTTATACTACTGCTTCTGTTTTAACATTGAGTTGTTTTTATGCACATACTAGCTCTCATTGTTCAAGTGCTCTCAAGGGTGAGCACATGTCCTCCATTTGTTTAGTGTCACCTACCTTATTAACTTATACATACTAATTGATTCCCTCATTACTGTTTCAGTTTATGCATCAGATATGTTTTAAAGGATTGGAAAAGTTTTAGGCGAGATAAATATCTTTTTATTGATTGGAAGCATGGTAAAGAAAATTGGAGCCCGCATGAAAGGGGATGACTTGAGTACTAGAAATAGAAATATGGTTGATTTTACATATTAGTTGTACTTTGTTTAGAATGATAAACATATTTGATATAAGTTGTACACATTGAGAATTTGTTGATCTTGAATTCAATTGAGTAATAATATATATGTATTGGTTGAGTTTTGAGAATTAAGTTTTTTCAATATTGTGGTTAATACATTGTCTAATATTCGATGTTAATAAAGGGATATTAGCACATATAAACAAGGCAATAACATCAATTCAAAAATAAACACCTGATGTCTATTTATCGTATTAACATCGGTTATTTAAAAAACAATCGATGTCTATTGTTCAAATTGACATCGGTTATTTAGAAAACAATCGATGTCTATTGTTCAAATTAACATCGGTTCTTTGAATACAACCAATGTCTAATAGGTTATAGACATCGGTTTTTTATCTGTAATCGATGTTATTTTATAAATATTGCTTGTGTGTTATAGTTTTAAATAGGCCTAATCGTCCTAATATTATATTTCTGAACTTGACATTACACAATTATATAACTTCAATATGAATTAGACATCAGAAATTTTCCAGAAACTATGTG
Source organism: Apium graveolens (assembly GCF_009905375.1). NCBI lineage: Eukaryota > Viridiplantae > Streptophyta > Magnoliopsida > Apiales > Apiaceae > Apium > Apium graveolens. Next base: position 58,586,729 of record NC_133650.1, read on the forward strand.
TAATATTACATAGACATCGGTTTTTAACCGATGTCTATGAGAAAATACATTTAACATCAGTCGCGAAGACATCATACATTTTTACATAGACATCGGTTTTTAACCGATGTCTAAGGTCTTTTTTCTAGTAGTGTAAACAGATGATAGAGATCATAAGCTTCAATTTTACTATTTACATGAAGGATTTGGTGCACGGAATCACTATGAAATCTGAGGTTTAATTCTGGAGTTGTTTCTCACCCACAAATTGATTATCTTGAATATTTCGTTTTTAATATTCTGTTTTTATAATAATTAACTAATTAATAATTAATAATAAATCAGCTATTTATACTAGTGAAAATAATACCCCTTAATAAAAATAAGGGTCTAATTACACATCTAATAAAATTATTTGGCCCCAATTTTTATAATTTTTGGGTATTGATTATGTATTTTTAAATGTCCAATAAATACAAAATATATGCCAAAAATTCCCAAAAATTGTGAATAATAGAAAAATGCAAAGAAAAATGATGCTTGATAATTTCATGATCATATAAAAATAAAAATGGGATTTTTGTGGGGGGTTTTGGCACCCGAAGGGGCCCGGAAAAGTCATTTTTCGCAAAAGAGGTAAATTTGTAAAACGTCTAGATGTTCAGAATCTAATAATTAACAATATATGAGCATTCTCATATTACTCATGAAAGTCTTGGTCAAGCAGAAATGAACCAAGTTTGATATCTTAACGCGACGAAGTCGCAAAATATTCAGTATATATGTATATATACTTTTCAAAATATTTGAAATCCTCTTCCATGCATAATATACACAGAGTTCCAGTTTATAATTGTACAAAAATATCGTTGCAAGGTGATTTCATATATCAAACCTTGTCTCAACGTTTTTCTGAAAATCTTTGTCATGCATAAGATAATCCTTTACTAGATATAAGATGAAAAGATGAAGTTACAAGATACTCCAATATATTTATATCTTTTCCGGATACTGCTTGAACTACCACCGTTCAAGGTATAATCAGTTTCAAAAGTTCATCACATAGATTAGACAACAAGATAAGACTTGAATATAATCAATCTTTGAAATATCATTTAAAAGAAATGAAGTTACGAGATACTGTATTAATTCCGGATATATATATACACTTATATATATATATATCTCATACACTTCTTGAAAACCTCTGTTATGAAAAGTATAAAAAGAGTTGTAATATCCAATGAATTTGGAAATAAGAAAACTTTGGCATAAACTCGATATCTTGCTGATCAGGAAAAGATACCACTAAGTAACCTTTTTTATTAGTAGATGGATGAATTCCTCGCCGGTCATCACCCTGGCCGCACTAGGACCTTGCACTATACCGTTACCCGACCACTCACGTATTGATGGACTGTCACCCAGCCTCTTACACCTTGATAGACCGTACCCCGTCCTGTCGCTTATGTCGACTCAATTAGATGGACATACTTCCCGAACGTTGGGCAAGTATTCAAATTCTTTTATCAAAACATTAACCTCATTGCGAATATAAAATACACCACAGAGCCGGATCCCTCAAATTTTTAAGCGAGTATTTAAATCCCCTTCGAAAGGAAGATCTTAAATTTGAAAACGGGTTTTGGGATCCGCTCTAGCCTTTAAAATCATTTTGAAGAATCGAAAATATTTTTGAAAGCGTTTGGAATAAGGATAATTTGATAGAATAAATCAATTACAAGATAATCAAAGAATATCTGAATATTATGCTATAAATAATAATCAAATAACGAATAGCTTTTATCAAAGCAAATGAAGTAAAAGTTTTGAAAATAATTTTATGAAAATATTTAAGGTAATAATGATTGACGATATCAATCATTTCTCGGATACTTGGCGAATAACGAAACATGATTCTTTAAGAAAATAATGAATATTATTTAATAAAATAAACGGAGTCATAAGTCCTCGAATGAATATTCAAACTAATATTCACTTATAATTTAAAACTATCAAATAAACATTATTCGATTAATATTTTTGGAAACTATATATAAATATAATATACTCGGGAACATCGCCTCCCGGTTTAGAAAAATGTTAACCTTTGGGTCCTCTATACTAAGGGTATACACGAATAATGCCTATCTCTATCATAGGTATTATGCAGTTTTATAAATAATTGAATTGATAATAAGATATCAAGATTACGAAACATGCATGCATATATATATATATATATATATATATATATATCAATATGCTCCAATATATCACAAGGTTTGCTAATAAGAATCATGCACTTATCACAAGATAATGCATATACATATATACATCACAACAACACTTATACAGGTAGAAACCTTTCCTGAGTGTTCCGGGGTAAGCTTAAGCTTAGAGTGGGTCCGGTAACCTATGAAAAACAACATAAGCCGGAATTAAACCACGGTCGCTTAAGAAACTAGACTTAATCCATTTATACCCTAACTTTCACTTTTGCGCTTAACGATTTACATAAGTCGCTCGAGTACCCTTGGCTCCATTATTTTTATAAAATTAACCGTTAAAAGTTTTAAGGAGACTCTTTCGCGAGTACTTTACCAACTTCCTAATCCACCTTTCATAATTGTTTCGTAATCCAATTAGTCTTCAAGAGCCTTAAAAGAATTTTCAAAGTTAGGCAAGGGGTAAAGGTTCGTACGCAAAACGCCGTTACTTAAAACGATCATTTCACCTAAACCGTAAATCAGATCTAAGAAAACCACATACCAAAACAAAGCTCATAACATGAACTATCTATACATGAAAAGTTATAATTTGGTCAGTGAGTTCTCTGGTCCGAATGTCATGCACAAACAGTTTATATGCAAACGGGCGTTACGATGGCTATGTTTACGCGATTTTCCAAAATTACCAATCCAAACAACCACTAAATCCTTACCCAAAACATCAACCAACATCAACAACACAAGATTTTACCTAAACTACCAATTCAAGTCAAAACCCTTCAAAATCATAACTCATTACAAGTACTAACATAGATCCATCAACAAACATCTTTTAAACCACCAAAACTAACTAATACACATGGATCTTACTTATACAAACATGGATCTAGCTTATACAAACATGGATCTAACTTTAATTTCACCAAATCATCCAAAAACTCATTAAAAATCAAAGTCAATGCTTGGGTTTGAGAGATTATACCTTCCTTGGAGTGAACTAAGTTGGTAGGGAGCCTTATGACCTTGATCTATCTTTAAACAAGCTTGGATCTCACAAACAATCAAGAAAATACAAAGTTAGTTTCTTGAAGATACTATTAATCAAGAATTTGGATGAATTGATTAGATTAGTAAACCTTGGAATCTAGATCGCAAAATCATACCATAACGAAGTTTAGAAATATAGAATCAATGGAAACAAACCTCTTAATTTTTGAAGGTGTGGAGCTTGGACTTTGAAAATCAAATCCTTGTATTTTTATGAAAAAGTCGAGCCTAAACAATGGGGAGAGAATAAGATGAAGTGGTTTGGTGTTTGTAAATGATTTTACTTTGTTGTTATTCAATTTTGCTAAAATATCTTGGTTAACTTAACCTTAGTTAATCAAGGGTTAAAATACTTGGTCCGTAATCAATCTTGCAAAATATCTTGCTAATCACGCTTGCATCATCATCATGCTTACTTCATTCCCTTGCCACTTGAAAACAACCTATGGCTTGATGATGTCATAATCCATGGCTTTTTGTACAAGCTTGTCTCTTGATCGCTTATTTCTTTTACGGTTCGCTCTCATTCTCGTTAATCGTTTGAGGGATCATATCCGGGATCTTTTTACTTTGGATTCCCTAAACCTTTCTTAATATTTTTATACTCCTTTAATGATCCTCTCTTATAATCCTTAAATTTAAATCCTTTTAATCATGTTACCTTATACGCAAATCTTTCGGTATCTGGGGGATTTTCGGGAAAAAATAAGAGTGTCCAAACTTGAATTCTGACAACCTTTACATATACTTATATACTTTATGGAATATTAATATCATCTCAAAATTTCCATAACAATGCTCCTACATAGTGTGGTCTGATAATTTTACTCAATCAGCAAAATCAACAAAAGTTACTATTCATCAGAGTTTCAAAAATTCCAAAATTTGGGGTTATTACATTAAATATGGATTTACTAGAGGAACAATTGACAAGACTCGATTCTGCAAGCAATATGGTGGTGATATGATCCTAGTTCAAATCTATATGAATGATATCATTTTTGGTTCTACAAAGGAAAAATTATATCAAAGATTCTCAAGACTCATGCAGAGTGAATATGAGATGAGCATGATGGGATAATTAAATTACTTTCTTGGACTTCAAGTCAGTCAAAGAAGTGATGGAATCTTCATCAGCCAAACCAAGTATGTTAAAGATTTATTGAAGAAATTTGGAATGGTTGATTGTTTACCTGCATCAACACCTATTTCTACAGCTACAAAGTTGGATGAAGATAACAAAGGAAAAAGTGTAGACATTTCAGGTTATAGTGGAATGATTGGATGTTTATTGTACTTAATTTCTGGTAGACCAGACATTATGTTTGCAACATGTCTGTGTGCAAGATTTCAAGCCAATCCAAAGGAACCACATTTGATGGATGTGAAAAGAATTTTCAGATACTTAAAGGGAACACTAAAATTAGGATCATGATATCCTAAGAGAACTGAATTTGAAGTTGTTGGTTACACAAATGCAGATTTTGTTGGATATAGGCTTGACAGAAAGAGCACTAGTGGAAGCTGTCAATTTCTTGGACAACGATTCGTATCCTGGTATAGTAAGAAACAACAATCTATGTCGACTTACACAGCTGAGGCTGAATACATAGCTGCTGGAAGTTGTTGTGCTCAAGTGCTTTAAATTAGAAATCTACTAATGGATTATGGCCTAGTGTTACACAAAATTCCAATTATATGTGACAATACTAGTGCTATTTTTATTGTTACTAATCCAGTTATTAATTCTAGAACTAAGCACATTGATGTAAAGTACCATTTTATTAGAGCACATGCTGTAAATGGTACTATTGAGCTAATTTTTATTCCTACAGAAAAACAATTAGCTGACATTTTCACTAAACCTTTGGATGACACAACTTTCACTAGACTTGTTGGTGAATTAGAATGTTAAATTCTTCATCCTGAAGTCAATAACTCAGCTAATATATTGTAGCAGATTAATTTCTAATAAATAAGAATTAATTTGATTTAATTGGAAATTAACTGGAATATGATTTATAAATATTTTAGGATTCTCCGTATATTTATTTTTCAAAATTCAAAATTCAACTTGGAGTTTTCAAATTCTAAGAGAAACTCTCTAAATGTTAATTTACATTTTTATTATGTAAAATTAATGTAAGTAGAACCAAAAAGAACAAACGTATGTAGAGAACTGAGTTCTCGATAAGTCTAACTGACTTCTCGACAAGTCATTTTGAGACTTCTCGATGGAGTTCTCGATGAGTCTTTTTCTAGACTTCTGGAAGGACTTCTCGTCAAGCCTCATAATGACTTCTCGATAAGTCTTTTAGAGATTTCGACATATGATAATTCATAGAGTTCTCTACAAGTATACATTTTAGACTTCTCGATAACTTAGAACTAAATTAATTTAATTTAATAAATTATTTTAGTAAAATACTTTTGGTATAAAATCATTCTAATTTTATTTTGATTTATTCATATTAAAATTGGAAAAGTTCAGTCCATTTAGGACAAACTGAGTAATTATTTGACACCTCGATAAGTCACTATCTAGTTCTCGATAAGAGACAGGAAAGTGACACATCGATATGTATTTATTCTCTCACGTGACTTCTCGATAAGAAAATTCCAAACATTTATTCCTCCTTCTCAACAATCACTTACCTTTTTCTATAAATACCTAGATATCTCGACATAACCCCTCTTTACGCTTTCGAAATCTCAAGTAACCTAGTTTTTGCAAACCTTAACCGTCCTCTCTCATTTCGAGCTCTTTCTCTTTTAAATTTCTTTACCACTCAAATTCAAGCACTATCAATGGCAGCCAATAATGTTAGAGCTATTATCCCCAAGGATGAAAGCATCTACTTGGCCTTTACAGATGCTAACCAAGCTCCTGACAGCTTCAAATGTTTTGTCAAGTTTCCAGCTGAATCCCATCTTGTAGGAGCATTGACTGCCAATTATATACTCTACCTGGATGTGCTTAATAACTTTTGGAACTCAGCTGTAATGGAGACAATTGTGCATGAGAACCAGAAAGATTCTTTGGTAGTTAAGTGCTCAATTCAAGGGAAGCAAGTGGAGTTTGATGCAAGTGATGTCAGCAAATCACTGGGTATTCCTATAGAAGGCTTAGTGGATGCACCAAAAACACAGGATTTAGATGAGTTCATGGACTTCATAAACTACAGTGAAAAGATTGACCTGGCCAGATTGAACAAGAAGCACCTAAGGAGGAAGTGGTCATTTCTTTTTGACTCCATTGTGAGGGCATTGACATGCAGGAAGAGAGGATATGATAATATATCCGGTGTAGTCTAGAAGCTAGTGTTCTCTATGGAATACAACAAGCCACTCAATGTTGTGAAATTTTTCTTGGAAGAACTTAGCACCAGACTCACTATACCACTGGTAATTAGAGGTAAGGAAATTTTTTTTCCTAGATTGATTATGTCTACTTTAATTCATAAAGTTACAGACATACATATGCTTGAAGGTATTGACAGAACTAAAATAGGCAAATGTAAACAAATGTCCAAAATAATATTTAGTTCACTAATTGTAAATAATAAGGTGGATGTAGCACTAAATCGAACTGACTTCATGTTAGAAATATTTAGGACATACCCATAACCCTATGCCTGATATGAGGTCAAGTGCAGTAACTAATACAGTCATGGCTCCTGTACCTGTGGAAGTACAAACACAGGAAAACCAACAGGGGCCTTCCACAACTGAGACCCTTCCTTCTCTACCACTAGAAGTTAGGAAACCAACCACTTCATCCTCTCAACAGGGTGGAGTGAGTAAAAAGAAGAGAAAAGAATGCACCCTTAATAGTAATTACTAAGAGTGGTGAGGAACAAACGGAAACTGAGTCTACCTTGGTCGAAAAACCAAAGAAGTCTAAGAAAACTGAGCTGACAACTCATGGAGCTACCTTTGTATCCTCCCAAAAGGATGTAGTTATAAAAGGGGGAACTAAACAGACTCTAGAGGCATCCTCCCAATAGGGTGTCTCTATTGAACAAAGCACTCTCCCTAGTGCAATTTGTAAAGAGTCTGCACCACAAATTGAGCACTCTCAAGTTAATGAAAGAAAAAATAAGGATGGCACACACATTGAGAGCACATCATTTGAAGCTCCCTCTTCTATTCAGGGGGAGCTGCCAACACTCAATACTCAAATCTCTAATCTCGTATCTCAAATTTCTTCTAATTACAATGAAACACTTGAATCTACTTCTCAATTGTTGCCAACAACAAGTGACATAGTTCAAGAAAGTGTGAACACCACCCAGGAACCACATTTAGATGGTGAGAGGCTACTAGTTAGGGTAGACCTTGATGACACCATCAAAACCACAAAGGTTTCATCAGTTTTAACTGAAGACCCTATGGATGTTTCTCAAGCACATTCATGTGCTAAACTATCTTCACATATTGAAAGGTTTGAGGGTAGTACTTCTGAGGGGGAGCTATCTAAATCCTCTATAATTCAATTGGAGGTTCCTCAGGTAAGGACAACTCATCTCAAAACCCTGGCTAAAATTGCTTTGTTAGTAGAAGGTGGGAGTCAAATTTCCAATAATCCAACTATTGAGGAGGCAAGTATAGCACATTTAAGTGCCAGTTCTTTGCGAGAAGAACAAGGGTTTGAGGCTGTTAAGTGGCATTTATGTCCACTTAGAATGCTTAATAAAGGCTCGAATTGGTGTTTTATATTCATGTTTTTTGTGTATTTGATGTGTTCTTGTAGTGTTTTGCATTTCAGGGCATAATCGGGAGAAGAAATGGTTGTACAATGTTTTTATGCTTGGAAGAGTGTAGGGGAGGAGCCTCGGATGATTGCGCGAAGAAACCAGCAAAAGGAAGCAAAGAAAATAAATTTTTCCAGAGACACATGGTGGTCGCGCCCAAGTACAGAACGGCCGCGCTCGGTTTGCAGTTTGTCAAGGCGGCCGCGCCACTACACAGAGCGGCCGCACCAGGTCGGATTTTCAGAATCTTGTTGCTACTAGAATATTGATCTGTTGGACTTCTGGATTGTTTTGGGATGGTATTTAAAGACATCTTAAAGACATTTTTCATAACATAGACTAAGGAGAAGACGGTGAGAAGACCTAGGAGTACAAGTACAACGAAGGAGAAGAAAAGCTTGTTTTTAATTGTGATTCTTTGATTGATTTGTAATCTTGGATGCTTGTTTTCTTTTTTGTTGAACCTATTACTCTTGATTACGTACTTTGATTATTTATTCAGTTTATAAAGACTTAGTTTATTGTACCATACTTTTGTCGGAACCCATGGTGATGATGAGTTCGGTTATGAACTAATCGTTATCGTGGGATTCTAGCGGATTTACTTATGGATTTCAATAGTTAATTTTTTTTGATATCTTAGTGTGTGGTGATTTTATGATATCCTAGTATTGGTTGTGCTTATTTGTCTTATGAGCGTCGCGAACTTATAAGATAACGTGTTAATCTCTATTGAAGCGATAGTGAATATAGAGGTTTAGAACTTGCCATGCTAGCATAGGTTCATGTATTGTTATGCATCATTCGTAGGTAATTTTAACCATCTTACTTGCCCTATATAATCATGATAGATAACTTGCGTATTAAACCTTTATGTTATCAAATTCTATAGACATATAGGGTCTCAACATATTTGGTATCTATTCAGCTTCTATGTAACACCCCCAAATCCGGGGTCGGGGATTCGGGTTGTCACGAGTTCCATTTCCCTTAATAATACTTAATCTTAACAATCAACCAACTACTGCGTACTGTGACCCCATAATATACACACACACCACAAGTTATAGTCTCAAAGATGAATACCAAAATAACACAAGTCATTTTATTCCACAATTATAAGTCATTACACCTCAAAAGGGTTTCTGAATAATTTACATTTCCTTGCCATTATTACAATTCATATAGATACATAAGTCTGGTGCATCAAAAGTTAGGAGCCTAGCCTATTGGCAATTCCTACCTCAGCTACAGCGGCATCAATGCTTCCAGAAAACTGCGGAATGTTTCTTAATCGCTTGCGAATTGGAAGCTTGGTCCTGTTCATCTTTTCTATCTGTTGTTGTGTGATGAAAGAAGAAAGCAAGGGTGAGCAACAAGCCCACCAAAATAATGTGTATAATAATTAACAATATATGAGCATTCTGATAGTACTCATGAAAGTCTTGGTCAAAAAGAAATGAACCAAGCTGATATCTTAACGCAACCAAGTCGCAAAATATTCAGTATATATATATACATATATACTTTTCAAAATCTTGGAAGTCCTCTTCCACGCATAATATACACAGAGTTCCAGTTTATAACTGTATAAGAATATCGTTGCAAGGTGATCTCATACATCTAACCTTGTCTCAACATTTCTATGAAAATCTTTGTCATGCATAAGATAATCATTAACCAGATAAAAGTTGAAAAGATAAAGTTACAAGATACTCCAATATACTTATATCTTTTCCGAATACTACTTGAACTACCACCGTTCAAGTTATATATAGTTTCAAAAGTTCATCACATAGATGAGACTACAAGATAAGATTTGAATAGATTCAATCTTTGAAATATCATTCAAAAGAAATGAAGTTACGAGATACTTCATTAAGTCCCGATATATATATACACCTATATATATACATTTCATACACTCCTTGAAAACCTATGTTATGAAAATTATAAACAGAGTTGCAATATCCAATGAATTTGGAAAGGAGAAAACCTTGGCATAAACCTGATATCTTGCTGATCAGGCAAAGATACCAATAAGTAACCTTTTCTACTAGTAGATGGATGAATCCCCCACCGGTCATCACCCTGGCCTCATTAGGACCTTGTGCTGGACCGCCACCCGGCCTCTTACGCGTTGATGGACTGCCACCCAGCCACTTACACTTTGATAGACCATACCCCGGCCTGTTGCTTATGCCAACTCAATTAGATGGGCTTACTTCCCGAACGTTGGGTAAGTAATCAATTCATTTGTCAAAACAACAACCTCGTTGTGAATATAAAATACACCACAGAGCCGGATCCCTCAGGTTTTGACCGAGTATTTAAATCCCCTTCGAAAGGAGGATCTTAAATACAAAAACGAGTTTTGGGATCCGCCCTAACTTTTAAAAATCATTTTGAAGACTCGAAAACATTTTTTAAGAATGTTTGGAGTAATGCTGATTTAATGAAATAAATCAGTCCCGATATATTAGAAAATATCTGAATATTATTATTTAAATAATATTCTCATATGGATAACCTTTATAAAAAGTAATTGAAAAAGAAGTTTTAAAACTCATACTTGAAATGAATAGTAAATAACCAAAGATATACTTATACGAAAGTACGATCTTTATTTGAATAATCGAAAATAAGTTTGATTATCGAAACATTATTCTTTAATAAAATAAAGAATATTATTTAATAAATAAGCGGAGTCATAAGTCCTCAAATGAATATTCAAAATAATATTCATTAAATAAAATAAACTGAGTCATAAGTCCTCGAATGAATATGCAAAGTAATATTCATTAAAGAGAATAATTGGAGTCATAAGTCCTCGAATGAATATTCAAAATAATATTCATTAAATAAAATAGACCGAGTCATAAGTCCTCGAATGAATATTCAAAGTAATATTCATTAAATAGAATAAACGGAGTCATAAGTCCTCGAATGAATATTCAAAATAATATTCATTAAATAAAATAAACCGAGTCATAAGTCCTCGAATGAATATTCAAAGTAATATTCATTAAATAAAATAAACGGAGTCATAAGTCCTCGAATGAATATTCAAAATAATATTCATTAAATAAAATAAACCGAGTCATAAGTCCTCGAATGAATATTCAAAGTAATATTCATTAAATAGAATAAACGGAGTCATAAGTCCTCGAATGAATATTCAAAATAATATTCATTAAATAAAATAAACCGAGTCATAAGTCCTCGAATGAATATTCAAAGTAATATTCATTAAATAGAATAAATGGAGTCATAAGTCCTCGAATGAATATTCAAAATAATATTCATTAAATAAAATAAACCAAGTCATAAGTCCTCGAATGAATATTCAAAGTAATATTCATTAAATAGAATAAACGGAGTCATAAGTCCTCGAATGAATATTCAAAATAATATTCATTAATAAAAATAAATTTATCGAATAAACCTTATTCGATTAATAGTTTTGAAAACTATATCAATATATATATATATATATATATTATACTCGAGAACATCGACTCCCGGTTTAGAAAATGTTCACCTTTGGGTCCCCTATACTAAGGGTATACGCAACTACTGCTTATCTCTAGCATAGGTATTATGCAACTTATAAGCATTTGAATCAATAATTAGATATCAAGATTACGAAACAGACATGCATATATACCATATCAGCATGCTCCAATATATCGCAAGATGTGCTAATAACAATCATGCACTTATCACAAGATAATGCATATACATATATACATCACAACAACAGTATAACGGGTAGAAAACTTGCCTGAGCGACTGGGGGTGATAAAAGTCTTGGGACGAGTCTGGTAACCTATAAACAACATATAAGTTGGAATTAAACCAAAGTCGCTTATGAATCTATACTTTAACCAATTAGACCCTAACGTTCACTTTTGCTTAACGATTCACTTAAGTCGATCGAGTACCCTCGGCCCACCATTTTTAATAAATTAACCATTAAGAGTTTTAAGGAGATTCTTTCGCGAGTACCCTATCAACTATCTAACCCACTTTACATAATTGTTTCATAATCCAATTACTCATTTAAGGGCCTTAACCAAGGTTTCAAAGTAAGGCGAGGGGTAATGGTTCGGTCGCGAAACGCCATTACTTAAAACGGTCGTTTCTCCTAAACCGTAGATCGGATTCAAGCGAACCACATATAAAAATGAAGTTCGTAACATGAACTATCTAATCATGGCAATGGTCGAAACCTAACAGTGAGTTCACCGGTCCTGATGTTAAGAACAAAAATAGTCTAAAGTAAATCGGGCATTACGACGGCTATGTTTACGCGATTACCAAATTTTATACTACTCCAAATCAATCCACAATCAACCCACCATCATTACTACAACCAAACTCCATCCATACAATACTACAACAGCCCCAACAACTCAATATTTCCAATTTATACTACTTCTCAATCATGAACTAAGAGCTTACTTTAGTTCATTAACTAATCATCAAGATTTACAACTCCAAAAACATTACAAAACCAACCAATCTCTAAATATTCAATAATCATGCCTCTCATGAACTATACTACCCATAATAAGCTCTTAACATTCAATAATAATGCTAGGTTAAGAGATTATACCTTTCTTGTGAGTAGGAGTAAGTAATGAGCTTGAAACAACCTTGGAAAATCCTTACTAAAGCTTTATCTAAACAAAAACACAAGATCAAAATTTCAAGTTCTTGAAAAACACTATTCACTCTCTTCTTCCATGAATTATATGAAGAGATTGTGAAGGAATTTGAAGCTTAGATTCATAGGATATCTATATCTATGTACATGGAACCTTAGATAATTACCTCACTTATTTACAAAGCTTGGAACTTGAATTTGAGTTTTTTTCTTCTTTGAAATGGACAAAGGCCGAGAGCTTCTTGTTGGATAATGAAGGTCAACTTTGTGTTTTGATTTGTTTTGCTTGGTTGTTTTGCTTTTGTTTTGATTAATTAAGCTTTTAACCATGGTAAAATTTGTGTGGTCTATAATCAACCAACAATTCCTTCCCTTTTGGTCATGCTTATGTCATCCTCTTATGTCATCATCCCACACTTGTCCTCTTCTTGTTGGTGTGATGAAATCATCATCACTTACCTCTTTGATTAACTCCTAATTACTTGGATAATGATCACTGATCTGTTATACGGTTCGCTTAACTTTCGTTCTCATTTATCGTTTGAGGGATCATACCCGGGATCTTATTACTTGGGTTTCCTTAAACTTTCTCAATACATTATATTCCTTTTATGATCCTCTCTTATAATCCTTGAATTTAAATCCTCTTTATCCTGTTACCTTATACTCAATTCTTTCGATATCTGGTGGATTTTTGAGAAAAATCAAAGTGTTTGGATTTGGATTCTGACGATCTTTACATACACTTATATACCACATTGAGTACTAATAAGATCTCAGAACAACAATAGAAGAACCCCTACATAGTGTGGCATGAAAAGTTTTCTTATTCAGCATAATCAGCAAAATCACTATTCATAAGGGTTACAAAAAGTTCAAAATTTTTGGGGTTATTACATTCTATCTCTTTTGTGGATGTCTGGTAGTAGGGTATTCGTACAACGAAAGTTGGCGCTTACTATTTTGTGTTATCTAATTCGTTGTCATCACCATTGCATGCTAAGGTTAAGAACAATGACTTTTAATGAAGTAATAATGAAGTTAGAATCCCATGTTTATCTCGTATCAGTAATTTAACCCACTTATTCTCTTAGTTAAAGTTATTTAGTTTAATTTCTTAGTTATAATCAAAACCCAATTTGTTATTTATCTTAGCATTGAATGATAGCCATATCATTGTTGCATAAGTGCATAGATTAAAGTTAACCTACACCAGTCTATGTGGGAACGAACTAGAAAGAATTCTATATTACTTGTGAACACGTATACTTGCGTGTAAATTAGCGCATATTTTCGTCCTAACAAATTTTTGGCGCCGTTGCCGGGGACTCGGCATTAATTTTTAGTTTATGTGCTTGACATCAGTGGTCGTTAAAGTTCACTGACTCGGATTTTTTACTTACTTGTTTTCTTGTTGCTTTTTCAGGTACTCTTGAGAGTGTTTATGCTAACGCGTTCTCAATCTCGAAAGAGAACACTGGATAAAACAGAGGAGGAATAGTTGAAGAATTTTTTACAGAACTTGAGAAAGTTGAAGAAGAAGCTCTTGTTGTAATGGGAGAACCAGAAGTGAATCCGTAGGCTTTGATGGATTATTCTCAACCGAAGATCAATGATATTCAGTCTAGCATTATCAGACCAGCCATCGCGGCTAACACTTTTGAAATCAAGGCTAGCACGATTCAGATGGTGCAGAACTCAGTCCAGTTTGAGGGTTCTCCAACGGAAGATCCCAACATGCATATTAGAGATTTCATCGAGATCTGCGACATCTTCAAATTCAATAACGTGTCTGAAGATGCTATAAAGCTAAGGCTTTTCCCATTCTCTCTGAGGGATAAAGCTAGGTGTTGGTTGCATTCTCTACCACCAGGCTCTATCACCAAATGGGAACATTTTGCTCAAAAGTTTCTTACTAAATTCTTCCCTATGGCAAAGACAGTTGCAATCAGAAACGCTCTTACTCAATTTGCACAGCAATCGAGAGAGTCTTTATGTGAAGCTTGGGATCGTTATAAGGAGATGCTTAGAAAGTTTCCTCATCGTGGGATGCCTGACTGGATGATTTTTAACTGCTTTTATAATGGCTTGGGAGCACAGTCTAGACCCATTCTTGATGTAGCATCACGTGGAGCCTTATGGGCTAAGAGCTATGATGAATCTTATGATTTGATTGAACTGATGGCTGCTAATGAATACTAGAACCCTTCTCAGAGACTACCTCAAGCCAAGGTAGCAGGAATTCTGGAGGTAGATGCAACTACTGCTATAACTGCTCAGCTTAAGGCTTTGATGATGAAGGTGGATTCTTTGGCTAATTATGTAGTTAATCATATCACTAGTGTTCGTGAGCTTTGTGCTGGTGCGCATGATATGGAGCAGTGTGTTATTTCTAGTGAATCAGCTCAGTTCGTGAGCAACTTTCAGAGGTCGCAGCAACCAGTTCCAGCCACCTATCATCCCAACAACCGTAATCATCCTAACTTTAGCTGGAGCAACACTCAGAATACGGTGCAACAACCTTATCTGCAGTATGTAACAAAGCAATTCAACCCTCCTGGTTTCCAACAACCGCAATATGCACCAAGACAACAACTCCAACTGCAATAATCTAATGAAAATTTTGAATTGGAGGAGTTAAGGCTCAGGTGCAAGAGCTAAGCGGTTTCTATTAAGACCTTGGAGAATCAAATTGGGCAGATTGCCAATGCCTTGCTGAATCGACAACCTGGTACACTCCCTATTGACAAAAATGTTCCAGGAAAGAAGGAAGCAAAATAGCAGGTTAAAGCAATTACATTGAGGTCTGGGAAAGTTGCACACCCCAAAAATCTCAAGTTCCAGAAGCTAAAATTGTGGCTGAAGAAGATGTGCAGAAGGAAGCAGAAGTGGAAACAAGGAAGAAAAATGTGGAACACACTCCACCTGAGGGTAATACAGGGGAGAAACGGGTCTATCCTCTACCTCCTTTTCCTAAGTGGTTGTAGAAGCAAAAGTTGGATAAGCAGTTTGCTAAGTTTCTGGAGGTGTTTAAGAAACTTCATATCAACATACCTTTCGCTGAAGCTCTTGAACAGATACCTAGCTATGCAAAGTTTATGAAAGGTATTCTCTCTCGGAAAGTGAAGCCCGAAGACTTAGAGACCGTTGCTCTTATGGAGAAATGCAGTGCTGTGTTGCAACAAAAGTTGCCTCCGAAGCTTAAAGATCCTGGAAGCTTCACTATTCCTTGCACCATCGGAAACTTGTCGTTTGACAAGTGTTTATGTGATTTAGGAGCTAGCATCAATCTGATGCCTTTATCTATCTTCAAGAAGTTGGATTTACCTGACCCTAAGCCTACTTATATGTCCTTGCAGTTGGCCAATCTTTCTATTACATATCCACTAGGCATTGTGGAGGATGTCTTGGTCAAGGTGACAAATCTTGGGAAGATCATTCCTGGCTACTGGCCGAACCTTGATTGATGTGTAGAAGGGTGAGCTCACTATGCGAGTACTGGATCAGGATGTGAATTTTAATGTTTTCAATGCCATGAAATTCCCTACTGATAATGAGGAGTGCTTAAAAGTGTTATTGGTCGAGTCTGTGGTTACTTCAGAACTTGATCAAATGTTAAGGTTTGATGCCTTAGAGAAGGCCTTGTTGGGGAATTCAGATAGTGAATATGATGAAGGTGATGAACAGTTGTAGTATTTGAATGCTTCTCTTTGGAAGCGAAGGCTGCATATGCCTTTTGAATCTCTTGGAATGTCAAAACTCAAAAATGCTGAGGGGCGTCTCAAGCCATCTATTGAGGAAGCTCCTATACTCGAGCTTAAACCATTGCCTGAACATTTGAGGTATGTATTTTTAGGTGATACATCTACTTTGCCTATTATTATTGCATCTGACCTTTCAGGTAGTGACGAGAAAAATCTCTTGAGAATTCTGAGAGAGTTCAAATCAGCAATTGGATGGACTATAGCAGATATCAAGGGAATCATCCCTTCATATTGCATGCACAAAATTTTGCTAGAGGAAGGAACCGACTATTGAGCAACAAAGAAGGCTAAATCCGATAATGAAAGAGGTTATGAAGAAGGAAATTCTCAAGTGGCTAGATGCAAGGATCATCTATCCTATTTCTGACAGTTCTTGGGTGAGTCCATTTCAGAGTGTGTCGAAGAAAGAAGGTATCACTATGGTCACTAATGAGAAGAATGAGCTCATTCCTACTCGAACAGTCACGTGGTGGAGAGTTTGCATGAATTATAGGAAGCTAAACAAGGCCACGAGGAGGGATCACTTCCCTCTTCCTTTCATTGATCATATGCTTAATAGGCTGGCTTTGCATGAATACTATTGTCTTCTTGATGGGTATTTGGGTTATAATCAGATTTGCATCGCTCTAGAAGATCAGGAAAAGACTACCTTCACCTGTTTGTTTGGTACTTTTGCCTTCAAAAGAGTTTCTTTTGGGTTGTGTGGTGCTACTCCTACATTTCAAAGTTGCATGATGGCTATCTTCTCTGACATGATTGGTCAGAATGTAGAGGTGTTCATGGATGATTTTTCTGTGTTCAGGGATTCTTTCGACGAGTGCTTGCCAAATGTTGCTGCAGTTCTTAAAAGGTGTGTTAAGACCAATCTAGTTCTCAACTTGGAGAAATGTTACTTTATGGTGCAACAGGGCATCATTCTTTGGAACAAGGTCTCTAGTAAAGGTCTTGAGGTGGACAGAGCCAAGCTGGGGGTCATTGAAAACCTTCATACACCAATATATGTTAAGGGGATTCGCAGTTTTCTTGATGATGAGTGTCTAGCTGCTTTTGAGAGCTTAAAGAAGAGTTTGATTACGGCACTTGTCATAACTGCACCTGATTGGAATGAGCCTTTTGAAATGATGTGCGATGCAAGTGACTATGCAGTTGGAGCAGTTCTTGGGCAAAGGAAGAATAATATATTTCATGTGGTCTAATATGCTAGTAAGACCCTCAATGGTGCTCAACTGAACTATACTATTACTGAGAAGGAACTCTTAGCCATTGTCTACGGTTTGAGAAGTTTCATTCTTATTTGATTGGGATGAAAGTGACAGTTTTCACTGATCACGCTGCTATTCACTATCTCGTCTCGAAGAAGGACTCGAAGCCTAGATTGATTCGATGGGTTCTTTTACTTTAGGAGTTTAAGTTGGAGATCAAGGATATGAAAGGTATTGAGAATCAAGTCGCTGATCATCTCTCTCGTTTAGGAAATCCAAGTACGACTTCATAGGCTAAGACATTAATAAATGAGTCTTTTCTCGATGAGCAGTTGTTTGAGATGCAAGATGAACAACCATGCTTCGCAAACATTGTGAACTACCTTGTGAGCAACATTATGCCTCCAGACTTGTCTTTTGCTCAAAGGAAGAAGTTTCTTCATGAGGTAAAGTGGTACATGTGGGATGAGCTATTTTTGTTTCGGTAAGGAGCTGACCAAATCATCAGGAGATGTATTCCGTACAGCGATACATAGGGTATCTTGCGAGACTGTCATTCGACTATTTATGGAGGCCACTATGGTAGAGAAAAGACAGCAGCTCATATCCTTCAAGCAGGATTCTTCTGGCCTATATTGTTTAAAAATGTGCATCAGTTTGTTTTGAAGTGTGATCACTGCCAGCGTGTTAGTTATATGTCCAAGAGGGATGAGATGCCTCTTAATATGCTACTTGAGGTTGAGGTCTTCAATGCTTGGGGAATTGACTTCATGGGGCCATTTGTCTCATCTTGCAATAATCAGTATATCTTTTTGGCAGTTGATTATATCTCGAAATGGGTGGAAGTTATAGCTTTGCCGACGAATGATGCGAAGGTAGTGCTAAATTTTCTTCACAAGCAGATATTCAGTATATTTATGGAAGCTCTTGCATGGAACTCTTTTATCTGTGCGAACATCATGCCTTCTTCTCATGTGCATGATATTACTGTGGATCAGGCAAAGTTGTTGTGGGGGATATTGCAAGGCGATTATGTGGATCTTGGATCCATTATTTATCACGGTATTCTGAGGTTTTTGCGTGGGAGCTATAACGACTCGTGTATTTTCTTTTATTTTTAATATTCTAAAAAGTGTAATAATTGAATAAATAATTAAATAAAATGTGTGCATTGATTTTGGCAGCAGTTTGTTGATTACTATTTATTTGTGGTATGTTGGTATGTGGATTGGATTTTGTGATTTATCATTAAGATATGTGGTTTTGTTATGCTTTTAAAAGTGATTATCTTACGGTTTTAATTCTATAAATATATGGATTTATCTCTAAAATTTGTTTTATAATTTTATAATTACTGTCACACCACCAACTTGACCAACAATTTAAATATAACTATTACAACATTTTAAAAATAAGTAAACATAACCAAATCCAAGATCTTACAGTTTAGGGTTTGGAACAGCCCAACACTACCATCTATTACAACTGATTTTAATATCGAGTCCTCACACAAAACTACTATCTCTTATTCTACCTGAGCTCGAACATAAGCATCAGCGTCACAGGTCTTACGGGCGGTCTGCTTGAATCTAACCATAGCTGCTAGCTGTAGTATCAGGGTAAAGCAATGAGTGAGCCAAATGCTCAACAAGTGCTAAACAATACGATACGAAACATAAATCGAGATATATATTAAAGAATGACAATGTGAAGACATAACCAATAATAACAAGAGATAAAACTTTGGGTGATGGCATCATTTGCTTGTATCAAAACATTTTCAAAATTATATCTTAATCAAAAGCATTTTATGACGCTACGGATTACAGCCGGTGATCAGCCGCGAAGTAATCCCGAACCTCGCTGGGTTCTAAAACATTAATGGGATCCCTAGGCAACTTTTAAGCCTAATATAAGTGTGGAAAGGACTCGCGTCTCAGTCCAGATCCACTATTCAAAGAAAACATTTATCCCCCTTTGGGACTGAAAATCCACATTTTATTTATTTCAAAAACTGATGCCGATTTATGACAAAATAAACATTTTTATCAAGGGATTATAGATCAACTTGAAATACTGGAAATATGATACTAAATCTAGGGCCATGATCCACTAATCTTTACTCTAGTAGGGTAACTGAAAGGTTTTCATATATAAAAACTTGGACAAGGAATTTTAGTGAGGCTATTGGATATTATGAAGGGGTAATGCCAAACTAGGCTTAAAGCAATGGTTTCTCGACAAGGTGCAAGTGCTAGATCATCAAGAAGATAAGCTTCATTAATACTAAGGGTATTAAGGTATGAAAAAATGATCTTTAACTCAGAATATATCAGAATTGTCAAGCTTTAGGATAAGAAAGAGGGGTATCAATCAATTAGGAACAACTTTGATGAATGTCTGGCTTTTAGGTATCAAGGTAAGGTTCTATAGGGGTTCAAACATCAGGATGAGATATCAATACTTAGGAATCATTAGCATGTTAATCAAGAGGATCGACCAAGTGTTGTAACAACTCTTTATTTTAATCATGGCATTCAAATTACTTTAACATATTATCATGATAAGACTTTTAAACTACTTGCAATACGTACTCGAGGATTCATGGCATTTCTATAGGATTCAAAGATAAACATAAGATACACTTGGCTGTATCACTCCCTTATCCAACAATTCTTGTAGCTGGCTTGCCAACTCTTTCATTTCTGCTGGTGCCATCCTATATGGGGCCTTTGAAACTGGTTCCGTGCCTGGAGCAAGGTTGATCTCGAACTCGATTTGTCGATCTGGTGGTAAGCCTGGTAGTTCGTCTGGAAACACATCGGGAAACTCGTTAACTACGGGAATATCTTCTATACTGGGACTGCCTTTTTCTGAATCCACTACATAAGCTAGGAACAACTCACAACCTTTTCTAAGTAACTTCTTAGCCTGGACGATTGTAAGAAATAATTTTTCTTTCCTCTGCCCCTTAAATACTACCTTTTCTCTACTCTTCGTCTTTAAATGCACTTTCTTGGTCTTACAATTAATCTGGGCATTATTCTTCCCTAACCAATCCATTCCTAAAATTATATCGAACTCTCCTAACTTGAAGAGTATCAAGTCGGCTGAAAACTTATACCCCAAAATATCAATCTCACATTCCGGACAGAATTGATTCACAGGAATCTTCTCTTGGTTCGCAATTACCACATTTACTACCTCGCTCATAACCATCTTATCACGTTGAAGTTTATCAACAAAAGTTTCTGATATGAAAGATCTTGTTGCTCCCGAATCAATCAATACTTTAGCTTTAAGATTATTGAGTAAAACTATACCTGCTATCACCTTCATCTTCAGATCGAATGTCTTTGCTGTTGCTTGCGGGGTTGTTGTAGGTGGTGGAGGTAATGCCAATACCTCGGCTGGCATGCTCGTACTGGTACTTGCCACATTCATTAGAGCTTTGACTGGTCCGATTTCCTTGCACTCCCTAGCTATGTGTCCAGTCTTCCCACACTTGTAACACGTAACTCCTGGCTTCGGCATCTTGCACTCATTTGCCAAATGTCCCTTCTGGTTACACCTATAGCAGGTCATGCTCAGTTTATTACACACTCCAGGGTGCCTTCTTCCACAGTGCTTGCATTCCGGTCTCTGGAACCTATTTTCTCCAACTTGTCCTTGGCTTGCCTGGTTGTTCCCCTTTGATTCTTACCTTTTGCCCAAATTTCCCTTCTTTTGAAAATTTTTGCCCTTATGGAATCCGATCCTCTTTACATTCCAATCTTGTGAACTTCCGGCTTCAGAATTTTCTCCATAAAATGGAACCTTCCTCTTCTTGTTATCCCTTTCCTTCCTTGACTGCATCCCATTATTCTCAATCAGAGCAGCTTTCTGTACTACTCCCACATAGGTTTCAAGTTCAAACATAGCCACTTTATCTCTGATCCAAGGCTCCAATCCTTGCTAAAATATTTTTGCTTTTTCCTCAGTGCTGGTATACTTTGTCACAA
The DNA here is from genome assembly GCF_009905375.1 of Apium graveolens. Taxonomy (NCBI): domain Eukaryota; kingdom Viridiplantae; phylum Streptophyta; class Magnoliopsida; order Apiales; family Apiaceae; genus Apium; species Apium graveolens. The sequence goes on from NC_133650.1 coordinate 58,608,376, forward strand.
ACCTTGACAACTCGGTGAATTTCTTCTCATACTCCAGTACCGTCATGTTCCCTTGCTTCAACTCAAGAAATTTAAGCTCCATCTAATTCTGCATGTACTTAGGGTAATACTTGTCCAGAAATAACTTCTTAAATCTCTCCCAAGAAACTTGCTGAGTTGCTTCCATAGCTTTTACTGACTCCCACCAATAGATGACTTCGCCCTTCAAGAAGTAAGTCGCATATGGCGTCTTCTGATCGTCTCCTAACTGTACCAACTTAAAAGCCCTTTTCATTTCCTTAATCCATGTGTTAGCTATTAATGGAGCAGTGGTATCATGAAATGCAGGTGGATTCACATTCTGAAATGCCTTGAAGGTGACAACTTGTCTAGGTGGTACTGGTGGTTCGGGTGGTTGGTGTGGTTCACGGTTATCTTGGTTTTCAATTCGTTGTTGAAGAGTTAGTTGTTGAGCTATAACATTAGTTTGTTGTTGCAAAGTTTCCAGTAATCGAAGAATATTTGGGTCTGTGGTGGATGTGGTTGTTGGGTTCTTCTTTTTGGGAGGCATGATCCTGAAATAAGAGTTATGTCAAAATATATATGAATGATAAAATAATTTGAGGGTATCGCATGGCATTCTTATTTACATATGAGGTCAAGTTTCAAATTAAGCAGATATGGCGATGCATATAAAAGCGTAAAATAACAGTTGAGAGCAAATGGAACAATAGTGCATGATTATTGAAATTTAAAGGTCACAATACATCAGGATTAGGACAAAGTCTGATTCTAGGAACAACAAGCTTATTTAAAGGAAATAACGGACACAACTGGGAATTCTACGGAGTCTGATAGTACAACAACATGAAAAGGTAAATGGAAAGAACTAAGGCTCCACTCCATCTAAACGGGGCTTGGTAGTCTTTTCCTCTCGAAGCGTCTTCACAATGCTCTGGAGCTCATCCGCCACCATCTGAATGACATACTGGCTGGTGCGGTCCCGGTGCGCTGGCATCTCCTCAAGCATAGTGTTGACGTACTGAACCAAGGTCTAAAGTCTCGCAGTCATCTACTCCTTGGGCTTCCCTTCATAGTTTCAGCTGTCCGGGTACACGTTCTTAAGTCGGTCTATCAGTCGGTCGTACTTGCCTTGAAGCATGTCGAACTCACGCCTCAACTCAGCATACACGGAGAAAGCAATAGTATCGTCCGACCCAGAGGGTGACGAGGAATGCACCATTTGCTGACAAACCAATAAGAGGAGTATTAATAATAAATTTACTTAGCCTACTCTCTCGCATATTATCTATAGCCTATACATATACCCTATAACCTATTTGGGCTGTCCAGGGACTCTAAATCGTAGCTCTGATACCAAAAACCTGTCACACCCCCAACTTGACCAACAATTTAAATATAACTATTACAACATTTTAAAAATAAGTAAACATAACCAAATCCAAGATCTTACAGTTTAGGGTTTGGAATAGCCCAACATTACCATCTATTACAACTGATTTTAATATCGAGTCCTCACACAAAACTACTATCTCTTATTCTACCTGAGCTCGAACATAAGCATCAGCATCACAGATCTTACGGGCGGTCTGCTTGAATCCAACCATAGCTGCTAGCTGTAGTATCAGGGTAAAGTAAGGAGTGAGCCAAATGCTCAACAAGTGCTAAACAATACGATACGAAACATAAATCGAGATATATATTAAAGAATGACAATGTGAATACATAACCAATAATAACAAGAGATAAAACTTTGGGTGATGGCATCATTTGCTTGTATCAAAACATTTTCAAAATCATATCTTAATCAAAAGCATTTTATGACGCTACGGAATACAGCCGGTGATCAGCCGCGAAGTAATCCCGAACCTCGCTGGGTTCTAAAACATTAATGTGATCCCTAGGCAACTTTTAAGCCTAATATAAGTGTGGAAAGGACTCGCGTCTCAGTCCAGATCCACTATTCAAAGAAAACATTTATCCCCCTTTGGGACTGAAAATCCACATTTTATTTATTTCAAAAACTGATGCCGATTTATGACAAAATAAACATTTTTATCAAGGGATTATAGATCAACTTGAAATACTGGAAATATGATACTAAATCTAGGGCCATGATCCACTAATCTTTACTCTAGTAGGGTAACTGAAAGGTTTTCATATATAAAAACTTGGACAAGGAATTTTAGTGAGGCTATTGGATATTATGAAGGGGTAATGCCAAACTAGGCTTAAAGCAATGGTTTCTCGACAAGGTGCAAGTGCTAGATCATCAAGAAGATAAGCTTCATGAATACTAAGGGTATTAAGGTATGAAAAAATGATCTTTAACTCAGAATATATCAGAATTGTCAAGCTTTAGGATAAGAAAGAGGGGTATCAATCAATTAGGAACAACTTTGATGAATGTCTGGCTTTTAGGTATCAAGGTAAGGTTCTATAGGGGTTCAAGCATCAGGATGAGATATCAATACTTAGGAATCATTAGCATGTTAATCAAGAGGATCGACCAAGTGTTGTAACAACTCTTTATTTTAATCATGGCATTCAAATTACTTTAACATATTATCATGATAAGACTTTTGAACTACTTGCAATACGTACTCGAGGATTCATGGAATTTCTATAGGATTCAAAGATAAACATAAGATACGCTTAATTCAAATATAACAAAATGACTCAGGATAGTTGCATCAATATATATGAACTATTTGTAGTGAATACGAAAGACAAGTTGAATCACTTACCTTGAGAAAGGCTGGTCTGGTCTGACTGGTAGGAGCAACTGGAAGCTTCACTCGACCTTTATGGCAAGTTTACCCTCGTCTCGAGATCCTACATAAATAATAATAATCCTCATTATAATATATTCTCACCAACTTAACCTATTTACAACCCAAATTTAAACATGAATGGCACTTAGGCCTATATGCACTTAATTTACATTCACCTTTAAAATATAATTGCACACAAAGCCACATATACTCACATATCATATTTTAATACCAAATAATACCACATACACCATAATGCAACACTAGGCTTGGATGATCTCGACTCACAACTTAAGTCAGTCACTATACTAGACAAAGTCTCCAAATTTTGGCTTCCTAACTCGATGTGCCTTTACTAAACTATTCAAGACCTACTGACCCTCACTTGGGCCTTCTGCTCTACTGACTTTATACTATCTTATAACCATGGTGGTCCACCTAAATCTCACTCCTAAGTATTCTAAAACTATGTGATAAGTGAAAGTGCTCACTGGTGTAAATTTCAGAATGATATCTATGGTTTCTTGAGTGCATTAGACACCCTTAAACTACAAGTTTTCCTCCAAACCTCTTACACAAGACTCTCCTGACCTTAGGGCATCTCCCAAACTTGATGTGGCTCAAGGGCCTGGCTTGGGCCTCCTTGGGCCTAAGCTTAAAGTCCATAGTTCCCCTGTTTTTCTGGGCAGAAAACACCCTGACTTGAATTAACTTGTGACACATGGTTCTAACTCATATCCTATGAACTATGATTGGAAAAAATTCTATGACACTCCCTCTAACTAAGTCCCAACAGGGCCTAATGAGGGCCTACCCATGACATGGTCAAATCTCCCTATTTCTAAGTTGCAACAAAACTATCCCCTGCTGGACAGATTTTGTTATTCCACTTGTGCACCTAACCAAACGACATGCAAACCTCCAACCAACTCCTAAAACCTTTTATATACTCCTAATACTAACATCTGGTGGCTTGGGCCTCAAAGTGCACATCAATGACATGGTCAAAACTCACTTTAAACCTCAGGGTACTAAACTGATTTTCTGCAGAAACTATGACTCTCCTTTCTCCAAAATTTTTACTTGACAAACTCAACCACCAACAACCCAAATACCCAAACCAAGACTTAAACATGGTGGTCTACTGAACTAACTCCCTTACACTCAAAATAATCTTGGTGGAGATCATCCTTACCTAAGGTGCAACATGGCAAAACAAAGGAAATCACATTTCACAACTTACAAGTCATCAAGTTTTTGAAAATAACAAGTTATGTATTTTTATAAAATATATACACGAATTATAACCATACATTAAGGAGCACTAATCAAGATTAACACCTTATCCTTACTGAAATTAAAGCTTACTAACAAAATCTTTCCAAATGATCAAAATCTTCTAACATTCTAAGAGAAATCCACATGCATGCATAACTTCGAGATTTACAAACCAAAACAACATATTTTGTAATTATATTCTATCATGGAATTGACATGAAAGCCTAGCATAAGCTATATCTAGATGATCACTTAGCATGAAAAGAGTTTCATCAAGTTTTCACTACAAAATTCATGCCATTACCACATAAACATTCAAGAATTGAACAAACGCGTAATCATTGAACATATTTACTTTCGACATTAATATTATATCAAAACCACAAATAATATTACACGAAAAATGTCGGTCATAACAATTATAATAATTATTTTTGGGACTTAATAAAATTAAGAAATCAATATTTCATTAATTATTTATCCTTAAATGATTTTTTGATTATGTTTATTTGTAAAATCTATATTTAATTCCAAATTCCTTCAAAAATCACGAAATTCATATTTTATCAAGTTTATAATATTCTAGTAATTTTAAAATTATTTTGGAAATTTTCGGGATTAATTTCACATGCGTGTTATTTCGTTTAATTGTTAAAACGAGTATAAAATTGCGTTTCAAAAATTATCTTAAAATTTCGAAATTCATGTTTTTGTTAACTTCGGGATATTTATATCATTTTAAGACTATTGTGGTGATTTTTTGAAACTATTTTAAGGACAACGTGGTTCGTTAATTTCAGATTTTGGGACGAATTTTGAGTTTCCGGACATGTAGTGGATACGTATCAAAATCTTATAAAAGAAATTGACACGTATCCAATCAAATTGATACATGTCCATAGCCCACAAAACACACACTCGCAACATCACACGCGGTCTCTCTCCCTGTTTTCTCTTTATTCTCTCTATTCTCTCTCTATTTTCTATGTTCTCTCTTATTTCCCCTCTTCCTCGCCGGTTTCTTGCTCCTGTTTCGTCCTCGTTGTTGTGTTTATTCCGGTGGCTTGGTCTCGGTTCCGGTTCCACTTTCCTGGTATATATATACATACAACAGTGTATATATCTGTGTGTGATTTTGCGATTTGTGTGTGTGTGTGTTTTGTGATGTGTGTGTGTGTTTCGTGTTGTGTATGTGTGTGTGGCGGCCGTGAGGCCGTGTGTGCGGTGGGAGTTGTGGCTGTGTTTTTGGATGTGGGCTTTATAGTTGGGCCGTGTTACTGGGCTCGACTGTTGGGCCGGATTCTGCAGTGGGCCGATTATTATAATTTTAATTCCTATTTTCCTTTTTCTGCAGGAAAATAAATGAGTAATATTCGTGAAATAAAAACTTTCTTTGCGGGAAAATTCTGTTAATCGGCGTAATTTATTTGGAAACCCGTAATATAACGGGCACCGATAAATTATACCGCCGTTGACGATGATCTTCGGTGAGTCAACGGTGGACGGTGATGATTTTGTTCTGACTCCTAATTTTTATAAATAATAAAACGAATTGTATAAAATATTTTCGAAATTTAATAATTATTTGTAGTACGAGTTGTATCGAAATGTGAGTTGTATGAAATTGTGGATTGTTGTGATTGTTGGGATTAACGCCGATTGTAATCGATGGGTAGGCTTATTTATAAAAGGGTTGCCGCCAAAATTTTCTAAAAATTTATTTTCAAATGTACTTTATTATATTAAACGTTTTACCCCGATTTGTATACGGACTACGTGATTACATGATTGTGTGTATAATAACTATATGAGTCGGGCTATCGAATTGGGTTATTAGGGTTTGAGGATATCAAACATGTCGGTATAACTGATTAGGGTATTCTGTATTTGTAGATCCCTTTCGAGTTTCGCCAGGACCGAAGTCAGCGTAAAAGCTACTTAGGGTTTCCGAAAGTGTTGCAAGGCAAGTACCCCTGACCATTCTTTTATGGTTCAGTACGTATGAATAGCTAATGTTTTAATCTCATAATGGAACAAAAACGTTTTAAGTTACGTATCTCCTGTAGTTATAAATCACTGATTTCAATATGTTTGGGGAAAAGTAACTTCGAAAGGTACCTATCTCGAATGAAATGATTTGCGAAACTAGATTATATATGTGTGTTGTTAAAATGAATGATTTTGAAATGAGATAGGTATAAGTGTTTTGAAAACTGGATAAAACTGTCAGATATAGGATACATTGGGGCCAGGGGGCCTATTGAGGTGGTGTAAGAGGCTAATTTGGTTGCACGCATTATATAACCAATTAGTCCAGCAGGTCAGAGACCTAGCTAGTCTCTGAGTTCCGGAACAGGTAAATGGGATGGCAGTTAGAGCCGTCTGGTGGTGATAGCCAGATCAGCTATCTTCACATATCCCCTATGTATCTGATTTGGCTTTGTGATTCCCGTAAGGGTATTCGTACTTGATACAGTGGTTTTATAAATGTTAATAGCATGCTAAAATTGGACTCTGGTACTTACATAGCACACTACTATGTTTTTTTTGTTAAAAGCATGCTAGTCAGTGATATCCAGTTATCTCAGTTTTTCAATTTGTAACGTTGTTTGCATGATTACAGCTCTGTTCTTAACATTGTTTACATTACTATTTTTATCTTGTTATTCATATGTTGGTACTGCTGAGCGATTATGCTCACCCTTGCAACCTATTATATATATATCACAGATGCTTAAAAGACAAATCAGACCTTGGCAGAACCATGTTTCAGCCCCTTCAGGACCCGACTCCTCAGAGGTAGTTAGTATCAGACCACTTGCGGTATGATGAGTTGCTGAATAAGTTAGTTTGTGTCAGACTTTTGAATAAATGGTGTGTAATAATGTGTAGCTTGGATCATACTTGAACCTGGATCGGATCTTGGTTCGGGGTCGAGTTAGTTTACTTTAATAATAATCTTGTTGTTTATATTTCTGGTAATTGTATTTGGTGACGTCAACTCCTGACCCCGAGGTTGAGGATGTCACAATTGGTATCAGAGCTACAGGTTCAAGTCCCTGATCCAGGTTAGGGAGTTAAAATGGTGTAGAATTGAGTCTTAAGGTGTGAGTCAACAACTCATATAGATGAGCAAACCCTTAGAGTCAGTCGAGGGTTCCCACGGCGTTACCCTGACATCTATTAAATGTTTTGATAGAACTGCCGTGACCTTGTTGTGTCTTTCCTGTATATTTATCCTGTTGGCAGTGGCCTATTGTGATCTCTAGTTCTCCATCTCGGTAGAACCCATCACATTCGGATAGCTTTGACTCCGAGAGGACTATAGATGTTGTTACTGAAGAGATACCTATGCCTCCCCCACCAGTTTCTCCCTTTATACCGAGGGACATCCCTGGACCTAGTGTTCGTCCCTGCTGGGTACATAGGTCTATGTCTGCTGTTAGGGATTTTCCTCCCAGCTGTGGTCCTAGTTCTTCCTCGTCGAGACCTCCGGTTCTTCCTGTGGCCTCTAGTGGTACCTCTTCTCTGGTCCCGTACCATGTTCACCAAGCGGTGAATAGATCTTTTATTAGAGAGCAGAGTCTGGGGTTAACTGCTCAGCTGACCAGATATCAGTTGCACCTTTCCAGGGCATCCCTGCCCCTTCCCCTGAGGTGCAGGCCCGTGTGCGATCTTTGACCCAGATGGCTGTTGAGAGGGCTAGATCCATTGACCGTTTCATTAGCTCAGAGTTCACGGCTGTGTAGTATCAGGATCTAGTGAACTGGCTAGTGTTTGAGCTAGGATCTATCGGTGGCAGTGGCAGTGGTTAGACCAGGGTTGCAACAGAGAGATACAGAGCACAGAGTTGGCTTCCAGGAGTTCTGTAGTTGTTTTCTTAGTATATGTATCTTAAGTTGTGATGGTTTGTAGTAGGCGGAGGCTTCTATGACAGCCAGTTTTGATGTGTATTTGGATGGTTTCTTTTCAGTTGTAATAGTTGGATTCCTGTAGGTTATTGTATTGTAGCTTCTTTATTTTATTGTTCAGTTTTTATATATTTGTGCGTTGTTATTATTGTTGTTACTATTATCGTTACTTCTGTTGCTGGCATTTCTAGATTATGATCATTCACTCAGGATGGATCCAATTAAACTGAGGATGAGGATATTGTCTTAGTGGAAATGTTCTCCTAATATATATGTATAAACTGCTTGGAGCAATCCATTTTCTTATATATGACTGTTATGTTTCAGGAGATGCCACTAAAGAAGAATTCTCAACCCAATAACGGATATACTGGGGATCCCTCCATGAGTGAATTGATGAATTTGTTGCGTCAGCAGTCTACTCAGCTGTCCCAACAGCAACAGCAATTCCAGCAGCAGCAACAATAATTACAGCAATAACAACAACAGCAACAACAGCTCATACAGTAACAACAGCAGCAAATCCAACAGTAGCAACTGCAAATCCAGCAGCAGCATGAGATGAGGGGGACAAACCAGGTTGTTAGTTTTAAATCTTTCCAGGCATTGAAACCCCCAGAGTTTAAAGGAGAGGTAGATCATGTTGCTTCCAGGATATGGTTGAAGGAGATGGAGAAGGCGTTTGCGCTCACCAAGGCGAGTAAGGATTTAAAAACAGATTATGCTAGTTACTTTCTGAAGAATGATTCGAATTATTGGTGGGAGTCTATGCAAGCATTAGAAGGAGAAGGTCCTGTCCCATGGACCAGATTCACATAACTATTCTTGGAAAAGTTTTTTCCGGATTGTCTCCAGAGTTAGATGGAGATGGAGTTTTTGGAATTGAAGCAAGGAGACAGGAGTGTCACGGAGTATGAAGTAAAGTTTACGGAGTTGGCCCGTATAGCACCAGAGTATGTGAGTTCAGAAACTCAGCGAGCAAAGTGGTTTCAACAAGGGTTGAAGCCAGAAATAAGGAGTGGAGTTGTAGCTTTACAACTCAAGACATATACTTCGGTAGTTCAGGCTGCCTTAGTGATAGAAAGTGACCAGAGGTTAGCTGCAAAGGAGGAGGGTGAGAAGAAAATAAAGTTTGAAAGTGGACCTGCTAAGTCAGAATCAGGTATAGTAAGTCAGAAGTTCCAGTGCTGGTCTGGAAAGAATAAGAATAAGAAGCTCAGATGACAGAATTTCCCCCAGGCTAGGCCCAGTACCACTACAGTTAGTTCTACCCCGACAAGGTTTATCAAGCCAGTGATCGATTGTAAGATATGTAGGAAGAAGCACAGTGGTCAGTGGCGAGAAAATATCAACTGTTTTAAGTGTGGCCAGAAGGGTCATTATTCCACGGAGTGTAAGTCTGAGACTCAAGGAGTAACTTTTTTTAGTTGCGGAAAAGTGGGGAATATTACTAGGAATTGCAAGTCAGTGACCCAAGGTAGCACTGGAAGGAACGTGTCCCAAGGACCAGCAACCAGTACTGCTAGACCTAGAAACCTTTAAGATGACCAAGAAATCTCCAGCTCATGATTCTGATGTAGTTATAGGTACGCTTTCTCTTAATTCCGTACCTGTTAAATTTTATTTGATTCGGGGGCGTCTAAATATTTTATATCTATGGACTGTGTAAATAAAATGTAATTGGTGGTGGAAGACTTAGATGAACCGTTGACCATAGAGGTGGCTAACAAGAATAAAGTACCCGTAAGTCAATTATGTCCTAAATTCTCCATAGAGATTCCAGGATATACTTTCCCTACTGACCTAATACCCTTTGAGTTAGGAAACTTTGATGTTATTTTAGGCATGGATTGGTTGTCTCTATATAAGGCAGATATTGACTGCAAGAAAAAGAGAGTTGTTATATATACCCTAGATAATCAAAGGATCAGTTATCAAGGACAGGGGCAAGATAAGAAGTTCCTTTCAGTATTGCAAGCAAAGAAATTGTTGCGATAAGGGTGTGAGGTGTATTTGGCTCATGTGGTGGATACGAAGAAAGATACCCCTGCTTTGGATGAGATTCCCATAGTAAGAGAATTCCCTGATGTCTTCCCAGAGGTGTTACCAGAATTACCACCTGATCGAGAGATAGAGTTCTCCATTGATTTGATGCCCAGAGCTGAACCAGTCTCCAAAGCTCCATATAAGATGGCCCCAATGGAAATGAAAGAATTGGCCAAGCAACTTCAGGAACTATTGAATAAGGGAGTTATTCGACCTAGTGTTTCTCCGTGGGGTGCTCCAGTGCTATTCGTAAAGAAGAAAGATGGAAGTATGAGATTGTGCATTGACTACAAAGAGCTGGACAAATTGACAATAAAGAACAAGTATCCTTTGCCACACATCGACGATTTATTTGATCAGCTTAAGGGGGCATGTTATTTTTCAAAGATTGATTTAAGGTCCGGTTAGCACCAACTGAAGATAAAGCCCGAAGATATTCCCAAGACTACATTCAAGACAAGGTATGGCCATTGTGAATTCTTAGTAATGTCGTTTGAATTGACAAATGTGCCAGCGGATTTTATGGATTTAATGAACCGGGTGTATAAGGAGAATTTGATAAGTTTGTTATTGTATTTATTGATGATATCATCATATATTTAAAGACTCCAGAAGATCACGCAACGCATCTACGGATTGCCCTTCAGAAGTTGAGAGAAAAGCAACTGTATGTAAAGTTCACCAAGTGTGAGTTTTGGTTAACAGAGGTACAGTTTCTTGGACATGTGGTGAGTAAAGAAGGTATCAAAGTGGACCCTGTAAAGATTGAAGCCGTATCCAAGTGGGAGCAACCAAAAACCCTGACAAAAATAAGAAGTTTTCTTGGATTAGCTGGATATTACCGAAGGTTTGTAAAGGATTTCTCTAAGATTTCATCCCCATTGACCAAGCTAACTAGGAAGAATGAAAAGTTCATTTGCATGGAAAAGTGTGAAGAAAGTTTCCAGGAATTGAAAAGGAGGTTAGTGTCTGCTCCAGTACTAGCATAGCCAGATGAGACGGGGAACTTTGTGACTTATAGCGACGCTTCTTTGAAAGGATTGGGTTGCATACTAATGCAGCACGACAAAGTTATCGCCTATGCTTCCAAACAACTAAAGCCTCACGAGTAGAAATATCCAGTTCATGACCTTGAGTTAGCAGCTATAGTCTCTTGCCGTCTTACTGAAGTTGTGGCACCATTATTTGTATGGAGAGAAGTGCGATATTGAGTTAGCAGCTATAGTGTTCATGACCTTGAGTTAGCAGCTATAGTCTCTTACCGTCTTCTCCTTGCGCTCTAGTCCGTTTCGGACTTCATATCTATTAAAAATGACCTAAAGTTATTTATATAGCAGCCCTAAAAAATCTGGAAGCCTTCCCTTTTAAAATTGTAGTAGAAACAGGACTCTGAAATTCGGCCTCAGCGCGGGCGCGCTGCATTTCTGGAACCCCGGCGTGGCCGCGCGTTATCACAACACGGGTGCGCCGTCTTTCTGGGAAAAAACTCAGATTTCTTCTTAAATCTTGTTACTTCGAGCCGGCTTTCTATGAGCTTTTATTCCAACACCACCTGGACACCAAATTAGCAACAAAACAATGCTAATTCACCTGATTACCTGAATAGTGCCTGAAATACAAAAATACTAGAAAACACATTAAAACACATAACAACTTGAGTATAAATGCATCAATTCAAAGTTTATTAGAGCATAATAAAGTGTCATAAATGCCACTCAACAACAGTATTATATTTTGTACAGATAATCATTTGCAAACAGTTTAACTATAAAGTTTCCAGAGAAAAACCTTAAAATTATGTTCTTCATAATCAAACGCACAAACGAAGGTGTTATCGAATTCTGATTCGGGCGTGCAATATATCAAATCGAAACTCTCGAAAAGTTCTTTCATAATCAATCATCCATTTCAGTGCAGAAATCAACGTGATTTTCTTATTTAATTATTTTAATTCAAATTATTTAGTAATTAAAATATAAATTTTTGTTCTTGATGTTGTTTGTGTGATTTGATGCTAGAATCATGTAGATCTTTTCTTCCTGGTCATTTTGATATATTATATGATAAATTTAGAGTTCAATAACATGTTCAAATTGTTGTTTGATTCTCGAATTGAAGAACTAGGGTTTATGTGTTTGAATGTTCTTAATTGAATTTGGGCATTTCTTTGTTGAGGTTTATCCATTAAATTTGATTACACGAATGAATATATCGTGGAACAAGCAATCGAATGGTATAAACAAAATTTACAGACGATTCCTAGTATGGGTTGGCCGGAAAATGGTTCGAACCGGTGGCAGGATTTTCAGGCGAAGATTCCGTCCGTTTCATGATTTGTTGATGATTTTAAGTGCATATCTGAGCTCCTGGATGATTATAGTTTAATTCCTGTGATTTTGGCTGAGTTCTAAGTTAGTTCTCCATCGCCGGAAAAGCTCGGGGTCGCAGTTAATGGCGACCATCGGCAAGGACGACGGGGACGATAATTTTCAAGGTACCTATCTCGAAAGGTACCTATCTCGAATGAAATGATTTGCGAAACTAGATTATATATGTGTGTTGTTAAAATGAATGATTTTGAAATGAGATAGGTACAAGTGTTTTGAAAACTGGATAAAACTGTCAGATATAGGATATATTGGGGCCAGGGGGCCTATTGAGGTGGTGTAAGAGGCTAATTTGGTTGCACGCATTATATAACCGATTAGTCCAGCAGGTCAGAGACCTAGCTAGTCTCTGAGTTCCGGAACAGGTAAATGGGATGGCAGTTAGAGCCGTCTGGTGTTGATAGCCTAATCAGTTATCTTCACATATCCCCTACGTATCTGATTTGGCTTTGTGATTCCCGTAAGGGTATATGTACTTGATACAGTGGTTTTATAAATGTGAATAGCATGCTAAAATTGGACTCTAGTACTTACACATCACACTACTACATTTGTTTTGTTAAAAGCATGCTAGTCAGTGATATCCAGTTATCTCAGTTTTTCAATTTGTAACGTTGTTTGCATGATTACAGCTCTGTTCTTAACATTGTTTACATTACTATTTTTATCTTGTTATTCATATGTTGGTACTGCTGAGCGATTATGCTCACCCTTGCAACCTATTATATATATATCACAGATGCCTAGAAGATCAGTCAGACCTTGGCAGAACCATGTTTCAGCCCCTTCAGGACCCGACTCCTCAGAGGTAGTTAGTATCAGACCACTTGCGGTATGATGAGTTGCTGAATAAGTTAGTTTGTGTCAGACTTTTGAATAAATGGTGTGTAATAATGTGTAGCTTGGATCATACTTGAACCTGGATCAGATCTTGGTTCAGGGTCGAGTTAGTTTACTTTAATAATATTCTTATTATTTATATTTCTGGTAATTGTGTTTGGTGACGTCAACTCTTGACCCCGAGGTTGAGGCCGTCACAGGAGCACTACAGGTTCTATTCCCTATGCGTCAATTTAACGAAGCTTTATGTGGCAGTTGGAGTTTATTGGCCCGCACACAAGCAGCTCCAGTTTCCTAGTGCCCATATTTATAGTTAAATGATAGCAGTGATGTAGGAGTGGTACGGTGGGAAGGCTGGTGAGAAGGGGATTGGTTACTCCTATGATCATTTGCCGGGTGGCTAGCCAGCCGATCAGACATATGCTGGTGGTTCTTCTCAGGATCGCAGAGCAGCATGGGGACATCAGATGGGGAGACCGGTTCTTCAAAACAGCAGCAGCAGCAGGATATAGAGGAAAGTGCTGGTTTGTGCTCAACGCAGTATAGGTGCTTGACTAGGTAGATGGATACGATGTATGACATCTATAGTAGGTTTGCACAGGATCTTATCTAGGCGTTGGGGACAGCTTTTAGGGCCACAGGAGTTAACATTCAGTGGGCAGTTTTTGGTAAGGATTCTGTGTACCCGCCTCCTGACACTCCACCCGCAGAGGGTAATGATCATCCTGATTCCGAGTAGGTATGCCTTTATTCCTTACTATTACCTTCACTGAGGACAGTGAAAATTTTAAGTTTGGGGGTGGTAGTTAAGGAATATGTTTGTGTGTGTGTCCATTTAGTTGCATATTCATGATAGTTTAGTTCATATAGTTGTATATTTGTCATGTAGTTAGTTGTTTTCATTTTTTTTTCATTTTGTTTATTTGTTATCATGTTAGTATGTTGCATATAGTTGCGTGTGCATTTTATCATGATCCCTTAAGTTTGCTTTTCTGATTAATTTGTGATGTTGATGCGAGTGTAGTGATGTCGTATAGAGGGATGTTAAGTCCTAATTGATTTGCATGCTAGAAACAATAAAATTTTTCATTAAGTCTTATAGGTTGCTTGCGTGCTAGATCATGGTCATGTCTTGTTGTTTGTTGAGGTTTAATCACTTATTTATGTCTAGAATGTATGATATTCTCTTAGTGGCGAAATAACATGGATTTTTAAAATTAGAGAAAAACATTGGATTTCATTGCTAGTTGTGGCTATATGTCAAATGGCTAGTAGCCAGCCCATATTTATATGAGTAGTCTAGGATTGAGCGAGATGGAGCGAAACACACTCGTTCAGTTATTGTTGAAGAAAAAGAAAATAAATAAAAAAAGAGAAAAGAATATGTGTTATGCATAATTGATCACGAGTGGGCTCTTTAATACTCGAGTTATTAAGTTTTTAGGGGACTTTGTGCCTAGTGACCTAAGGCTTTTATAGGCTGGGATCCACTAACCTAACGCTCGCTGCATGGGTATTATTGCATGAGTCTTTTGTGGACCTCACTCATCGCACGATCAAATAAGCATATTTGTGTTGTTATGCATTATAAATAAAAGCATGAATCCTTGTATAATTCTGATAAAATTGAAATGTTGTAAGTTATTTTGAGTTTATCATTTATTCTGTTTATAACCTTATGATTGCTTTGATGAGTGGTGAATTCTGATTATTGATCTAGTTGCGAGAGTATATATGTTAAGTAATTGCACACACGCACATTTTTGGTTTGTGAGTTGGTTTGTGGGATTTGATTGAACTGTGTGCGAATAATTGCATTTATTGAGATGTTGTTCATTGGTTGGTTTAGTTAATCTAAGGGGATCGTTGCATTTATGTAGTTGCATTCATGCATTTTCATTTCTTATTTTTGAGTCTGTTATGCTTTAGGACAAGCAACGATTCAAGTTTGGGGGTGTGTTAAGTGTCATTTATGTCCACTTAGAATGCTTCATAAAGGCTCAAATTGGTGTTTTGTACTCAAGTTATTTGTGTATTTGATGTGTTTTTGTAATGTTTTGCATTTCAGGGCATAATCGGCTTTTCAGAATCCCGTTGCTACTAGAATATTGATTTGCTGGACTTCTGGATTGTTTTGGGCTGGTATTTAAAGACATCTTAAAGACGTTTTTCATAACGGAGACTAAGGAAAAGACGACGAGAAGACCTAGGAGCACAAATACAACGAAAGAGAAGAAAAGCTTATTTTTACTTGTGATTCTTCGATTGAGTTGTAATCTTGGATGCTTGTTTTCTTATTTGTTGAACCCATTACTCTTGATTACGTACTTTGATTATTTATTCAATTTATAAAGACTTATTTTTTATACCATGCTTTCATCGGAACCCACAGTGATGATGAGTTCGGTTATGAACTAATCGTTATTGTTGAATTCCAGCGGATTTACTTATGGATTTCAATAGTTAATTTATTTCGATATCTTAGTGTGTGGTGATTGTATGATATCCTAGTATTGGTTGTTCTTATTCATCTTATGAGCGTCGTGAACTTATAAGATAGCGTGTTAATCTCTATTGAAGGGACAGTGAATATAGAGGTTTAGAACTTGCCATGCTAGTCTAGGTTCATGTATTGTTATGCATCATTCATAGGTAATATTAACCATCTTACTTGCCCTATGTAATCACGATAGATAACTTGCGTATTAAACCTTTATGTTGTCAAATTCTATAAACATATAGGGTCTCAACATATTTGGTGTCTATTCATCTTCTATCTCTTTTGTGGATGTCTGGTAGTAGGGTATTTGTATAACAAAAGTTGGCGTTTACTAGTTTCTTGTTATCTGATTAGTTGTCATGACCATTGCATGCCAAGGTTAAGAACAATGACTTTGAATGAAGTAATAATGAAGTTATAATCCCATGTTTATCTCGTATAAGTAATGCAACCCTCTTATTCTCTTAGTTAAAGTTATTTAGTCTAATTTCTTAGTTATAATCAAAACCCAATTTGTTATTTGTATTAGCATTGAACGATAGCCATATCATTGTTGCATAAGTGCATAGATTGAAGTTAACCTAAACCAGTCTCTGTGGGAATGAACTAGAAAGAATTTTATATTACTTGTGAACGCGTATATTTGTGTGTAAATTAGCGCGTGTTTTCGTCCTAACAGAGGCCATGGTAAATGACAATAACCTGGTCAAATCCCCTCTATTTTAAATGGAGGTTCCCATAATTGGTGGAAAACACACTGTCACAACCATAGTTCCAACTGTGAGTTCAACTGTGACTTCGGTCACATTGGTAACCTACTACCTCAATCCCCTCCACCTCAAACCAAATACACATTACATCCACCTCAAACACTAAAACACAACCTTCCCACCTTATCTCTCAATGGATGTGGGATTCTCAAGCCCAACCCACCACAGTTGAAGATCTTTTGGTTGAGCAACTTACAGGCCTAACAAATATCTCTCAACAACTCCTTACCACAGATATGTCCAACCAAGACTATCAAGCAATTTTACTCTCATACAAGGAGGATGTTGAAGAGCAACAAGAGAAAACTTTAGATGAAGAATATGGTAATGTGGATGCATGGCTCTCAAAGGAGTTCACAACAACCATGGAAGAGGCCTTAGCAAAATTTAGGGAGGAATATGTCACAATTTTGAGTAGTAATGCTAAGGTTCTTACTCCTCAGGAGGTGTATGATGTTGTGATAGAGGTGTATAAAGCTTAATTGAAGGCCTTTCATCATATGGGAAGAGCCATAAAAAACACTATGGTCAAGCATCAAAATGAAGTAAAGAAATTGATAAATGACAGGATTGATGAGCTGATGCCAACTTTTCAAGACATCAAGACCAAGTTCAACAGTCTCTCTCACTCCTGTACAAGAAAACATGTCAAAGCTCAACAAATCTTTCATAGCTCTACATGAAGTTATTCAGAAGCAAATCACTTAACATAATGACTCAAAGGTCAAGTTGGATAAACTTTACCAAGATAGGTTTAAACCTCCAGCTTTGGTCATTGAGGAGGTGAAGAGTGTTGTGCAGAGTTATGTTGGTTATTTGGAAGCATCATGCCCACAACAATCCTCGTCTACATCAACACCCCTAAAAATCCAAAATTTTCAAGATCAAAGCTTTCCCTCCAATCTTCAAATGCTTCTTTGACAACTCAAGTTTCTCAACTGATAACTTTGGTGCAGAGTCAATAGAATGATATCAAGTCACTAGTAGACTCCCACAAAAATCTTTAAATTTAGAATTATGTATCTCTGGGAGCTATTATGGGGGCTTTGAACATTCCTCTCCTTGCCCTGCCAGAAACAGTTAGGCCAGAAATTCCTAGTCGTCTAATCTTGCTTGCTATCAAGACTAAGGGGGAGATAAAAGCTAGACTGCAAGAATAAAAAGCTAAACTTCTCAAATTAACATCACACTCTGGCAAAAACTCCACTCAAATTAATCAAGATGTCCATAAAGACAGACTCCCAAAAGCTGCAGAAGGACCTTGTCAAGACAAAGAGTTCAATGAGCTACTCATTGTGCTACGAGTCTCTCTTCTTAATAACTACATCACCTACAAAAGAGCTTTGGTCAACAACATTAATTTTCTGAGAGTGGTGCTGGTGAAAGGGGGAACTTTATGGAGAATAGAATAGTTTCCAATGTCAATGATTGTGGCTTAGGTAGGTGTCTACATGTATCTCTCTCAAATCTTCAATCCATAAGAGCATCTGAGCTGGATGTCATTATTGATAGGGTCAATCTAGTTATTTCAATGGACACTCAATTTCTAAATGAACTCAGAAAGGCTCGGATAGTTTCTTTTCCTGAATCCTATCTTCATCCAAGTAAGGGGTGGCCTACATCTGTTCTCAAACCAGAAACTGCAAATACTTCACAATCTCCAAAAACTATGTAAGGGGTAGTCTCAGACTGATCATGGCATTGGAAACAGATCTAAAGAACAACAGGAAGAAGACAGCTGAAGATGAGGAAGTAATAAGAATTTGGGAAGATATTTACAAAATGCTGAAACCATGTTGCCAAATACTCAATTCAACACCAAAGATGACTTGGATGATGATGAGTAGAAGAATGATGATCAAAAACCTTCTGGATTAAATACAAGTTAATATACCAAGGCAACTGGCAGTATGGTAGATGAGAAGAAGAAGGATGATAGAAAGAAGGGAGATGAAAGCAGGAGGAAGAAAAAGGGAGGGGAAGAAGGTACCAAGAAAAATATCCAACATATTTAAATCTTACAAACTCAATCCTTCAAACCAAGCCAAACATCATCTCAACCAATCCCAATTTGAAAAGCCTAAATTCCTACTCAAACAAACTGCAAATAACCTACTCAAAATACCAATAAGATCCATCCAAGTCACACTGAATAAAATCACAAACCTACCTTCATTCAAGCCTCCAACCAAAACTTATTTCAGACTGTTGGGAGAAAACTTAAGAAAATGCAAGCTGACGTTGGTGTCATCTGGAACTATTTCGATTAAGATGATTTATTGCCTCTAAACATGAGCATAACAGATGATGACTACTTTCAACAACTATCTCAAAAAATAGTCAAAATTTGGGTTGTTTCCTTGTCTGAAGTAAGAATATACTATTTGGATGGCTCCTTCATTTTGCTTAGTAGAGAAGTAATGGAAACATTCTCAACCACAGAATTGAAGAGGGTGATTAGCTTGATGAAGGACAAGGATACAAGTACAAGAATGTGGAAGGTTGTGATGTCTGAAAGGTTGAGAGAGAGGAATGAAAGTCATTCTAGGATTAAGGATGAGAAAGAGGAAAGGGAAAGGCAGTATGCCAGGGAGATTGAGAGATTTGAACAAAGATCAAATAAGCTTAAAGAAGGGGCGGAGTAGAATCTCTAAAGATGGACATTTTCTAAACATTCAAGTTGGCAGATTTTCAAGATTTAGAACTAATTACCTCAATAATTACTCATTAGATGAATGGCTCAAGCTGATGGAATCTCTAAGAGGGACATAAATAATTGAATAACTTCAAGTACTCGTAAATCTCAAGGACCTCATTAGGAAAGAACCAGGCTATGAAAAATTCACTTGATGGCTGTAATTATTGAACTTATGTAAAAGTTTGTATTTATCAATCTGTCATTTTTTATGTAATTAATTTTAGCTTGAGGTTAGTCTTGTTATCAGGCATGAATTTGTGTTAAGCAATCTTCTCACAAATTGGGGAGATTGTTGTGCAAGACATGCCTGTATAATAAAAAGACTAAGTCATATTGATAACCCTAATATTTAGTTGTTTGATAATCAATATTGTATTCTGTATTGTATTCTTGAGTATGTAAAACGGATAGAAGATTAGACCGAAGTATTTTTATTTGAACATATTCAAGCTAAGGAATAAACTTTGGAAGAAGATCAAGCCATGATCATGCCTCATAGAAAAGTATAGAAGCATGGAGTTGAATAAAACTATTTTAGGAAAAATATTCTAAGTCAAGATATTGAGAAGTCATAGATCAAGTTATATCGAGAAGTCATTTGAGAAGTCCAGAATAACTTATCGAGAAGTCCAAAATGGCTTATAGAGAAGTCTCAGAGATATCGATAAGTCAAATGAAGATGTAGAGAACTGGAGATATCGATAAGCCATTTTCACATGTAGAGAACTCAGAGATATCAACAAGTTGAATGAAGATGTGAAGAATTGGAGATATCGATAAGTTAATTTCTCATATAGAGATCTTAGAGATATTGACAAGTCAAAATGTATATAGACATCACTAATTTCACCCAGGATACAAACGGACCCGAGATCTCAGAGATATCGAGAAGTCATTTCTACATGTAAAGATCTCAAACATATTGACAAGTCATTTCACAAGCAAGGATCTAGAGACCTCGATAAGTCAAGTATACATGTAGAGAACTAAAAGATCTCGATAAGTCATTATACATATCGAGATGTCACTTCTCTATAGAACAAACTGGAAATCTCGACATGCCTCTCAAGTATAGAATGCAGAGAAGTTAAAGATTAAAGATTATCAGTCAACAAGCAACCTATCAACTAGATTGAAAAGTCTATAAAGTAGCTGGAAGAATACAAGATTAAGGGCTAAGATTAACTGGACAAAGGATGGTCACAGACATATAAGGTTCGACACAGATTTGCTAAGCTGGAAATCGAAATAGAAAAAGGTTGCTTTAGAAAGTAGTTTAGTACATTTTAGTACAAGTCTTCTAAACCCGTGATCTAGTCTATAAAGCATGCACTGGTCTTTAGTTCACAGGTAACAAAAATGGATCAAATTTTCTTCTATTCTCTCAAGATAGAAGATGTGTTCTTATTGTCTTAAGAACCCAGAATTTGTAGCAAGACAAACTTAATTAATAAAAATTAAGTGAGTTTTGAAATACTGTGCTTGTTGATTTATTTCTCTAACACAATATCTCTCCAAATATAAACTACTTTGTTCACACAATATCAAAAAAAGATTAAAAAGGCTAAAAATAAACACATTCACCCTCCTCTGTGTTGCATTCAATATCTACCAGATTTGATCATCACCACTCTCACTTATGACATCTAAAGGTGTCTGCTTTCTATTTTTTTTACTAACTTCACCCTTTTGAGAGGATGAAGCAATTGGTTCCCTAGCTTCTAATGGTAGAGAAGAAGTGGTCACAATTGTGAAAGGCCCCTGTTGGTTATCCTGTGTTTGTACTTCCACATGTGAAGGAGCCATAATTGATTTAGAAACTGCACTTGACCTCATGTTAGGCATAGGGTAGGGGAGGTCCTAAATCTTTCTAACATAAAGTTAGTGAGATTTAGTGTTACCTCTACCTTATTCTTTGTAGTAAGTGAACCAAATAAAATCTTAGATACTTGCTTACAATTGCCTATTTTGTTTATATCAATACCTTCAAGCATATGCATGTCTCTAACTTTATGACTTAAAGTAGACATAATAAATTTAGGAAAGAAAATTTCCTTACCTTTATTCTCCAAGGGCATGGTGAGCCTGGTACTAAGTTCTTCCAGGATCAATAGCCCCACATTTATGTGCCTGTTATAAGCCATGGAGAACATCAGTTTCTGGACCACAATGGATATATTGTTGTACCCAGTCTTCCTGCAGGTGAAGGCTCTCATAATTGCATCAAAGAGAAAAGACCATTCCCTCATGACATTCTTCTTGTTCAGACTTGAAAAATTGATCTTTTCACTGTAGTTTATGAGATCCATAAACTCAGCTAACTCATGTTGAGTTGGTACTTCCACCATTATAGCTATAGGAATGCCCAGTGCATTGTTGACATCAATAATATAAAAAATCCACTTGTCTGCCTCGAATTGACTAGTTCACCATTAGGGTCATAGCTTGGTCATCATGCATTACAGTATTGACCACAATAGAGTTCCAAAAATCATTGAGTACATCCAGATACATGATTGGATTTGCAGTAAGGGCACCTGCAAGATATGACTCAGAAAGACACTTCATAAAACATTTGAAATTATCAGGAGCCTAGTTATCATCTGTGAAAGCGAGGTAGTTGGTACCCTCATTTGGAATAGCAGCTCTAACATTGTTTGCAGTCATTATGAGTGTATGGATTTGAGTGGGTAAGAAATTTTAGAGTGAAAGAACTCGAAATGAGAGAGAACGGTTATAGTTTGCAAAAACTGGGTCAATTTGAGATCTCGAAAGCCTAAAGAGGGGTTATGTTGAGATGTATGGGTATTTATAGAAAAAGATAAGTGACTTGTCGAGAAGTAGGAATAAACGGTTGAGATTTGCTTATCGAGAAGTCACGTGAATTAAAAAACTCATGTTGAGATGTCACTTTCTTGACTCTTATCGAGAACTAGATAGTGACTTATCGAGATGAAGAATAAATACCTAGTTTGACCTAATCGGACTGAATTATTCTAATTTATATTAAATAAATCAAAATAAAATTAGAATGATTTTATATCAAAAGTATTGTACTAAAATAATTTATGAAATTAAATTATTTCAGTTCTAAGTTATCGAGAAGTCTAAAATTTATACTTGTAGAGAACTCCATGAATAAACATATATCGAGATCTCTACAATACTTATCGAGAAGTCATAATAAGGCTTATCGAGAAGTCATGAAAGATACATATCGAGAACTCTATCGAAAAGTGTCAAAATGACTTGTCGAGAAGTCATTTAGAGTTATCGGGAACTCATTTCTCAACATACTTTTGTTCTTTTCAGCTTTGTCTTATAATAATTTTACATATTGAAAATGTAAATTAACAGTTAGACAGTTTTTCTTAGAATTTGAAAAATTCCAAGTTGGATTTTAAATTTAGAAATATAAATATGCAGAGAATTATGAAATATCTATAAATCATATTCCAGTTAACTTCTAATTATATCAAATTATTTTTGATTTATCAGAAATTAATCGGCTGTAACACATTAGCTGAGTTCTTGCCTTTAGAATGAAGAATTTAACATTCCAATTTCACTAACAAGTCTAGTGAAAGTTGCTTCAACCAAAGGATTAGTAAAAATGTCAGCTAATTGTTTTTCCGTTGGAATAAAAATGAGCTCAATAGTACCATTTGCAGCTCTAATAAAATGGCACCTTACATCAATGTGCTTAGTTCTAGAATGATTAACTAGATTAACAACAATAGAGATGGCACTAGTATTGTCACACATGATTGGAATTTTATGTAACACTAGGACATAGTCCATTAGTTGATTTTTAATCCAAAGCACTTGAGCACAACAACTTCCTGCAGTTATATATTCAGCCTCAATTGTAGAAGTTGACACAGATTGTTGTTTTTTACTGTACTCAGATACAAGTCTTTGTCCAAGAAATTGATAGCTTCCACTAGTACTCTTCCTGTCAATCCTGCATCCAGCAAAATCTGCATCCATGTATCCAACAGCTTCAAAACCAGTTCCCTTAGGATACCACAATCCCAAGTTTGTTGTTCCCTTCACATATCTTAAAATTCTCTTTACTTCCATCAAATGTTATTCTTTGGGATTTTCTTGAAATCTAGCACACAGACATGTTGCAAGTATAATGTCTGGTCTACTAGCAGTTAAGTATAGCAAAGATTCAATCATTCCTATATAGCCATATATGTTTCCAACTTGGTAGCTATAGACATTGGTGTAGATGCAGGTGAGCAGTCAACCATTCCAAACTCTTTTAATAAATCTTTAACATATTTGGTTTGACTGATGAAGATGTCATAACTTCTTTGACTAACTTGAAGGCCAAGGAAGTAACTGAGCTCTCATATCATGCTCATCTAATATTCACTCTACATGAGTCTTGAAAATCTTTGACATAACTTCTCATTAGTAGAACCAAAAATGATATCATCCACGTAGATTTGAACTAGGATAATATCATCACCATGCTTCTTATAGAATAGAGTCTTATCAATAGTTCCTCTAGTGAATCCATGTTTGATCAATAATTATGATATTGTGTCATACCATGCTCTAGGTACATGCTTTAAACCATAGAGAGCTTTTAATAATTTATACACAAAGTCTGGAAATTATGGATCTTCAAAGCCAGGTGGCTATTACACATAGACTTCCTCTTCTAATTCACCATTAAGGAATGCACTATTCACATCCATTGGATAGACCTTAAAATTAGAGTGTGCATCAAATGTAAGGAATATTCTTAATGCTCCAAGTCTTGAAACTGGACCAAAAGTTTCATCATAGTCAATTCTTTCTTCCTAGTGAGTAGCCTTTAGCAGCCAGTCTTTCTTTGTTTCTTGTCACAATTCCATTTTCATCCATCTTGTTCCTACACACCCATTTTGTTCCAATAATGCTTCTTTTTATTGGTGCATGAACTAATTCCCAAACTTTATTTCTCTCAAACTGATTTAATTCTTCTTGTATGGCAGCTATCCAGCCAGGATCAAGCAAGGCCTCTTCAGTTTTCTTTGGCTCAATTTCTGACAGAAAATATACATGCAAACAATCATTTACAGCATCACTTCTAGTTCTCACTCCAACATTTGGATCACCAATTATTGCATCTTTAGTGTGATTTCTATCCCATTTTCTGATGTGATCTTGTTGACTAGAATTATTTTCACCATTGGCAATGCCTTGTAGAACTACCATCATCTACTCCCCCTAAGTTTGTGCCATCAAACTCAAATGAAATTATTCTTGATTAGAATCTTCATTTTCATGGATCACTTGTTCAGTTGTTTCTTGCCCCATTCTATTTTCTGTGTTGTTCTCAACATCATCCTCAGAATCACAGTCAATATTGAGATTTTCAAACTTCAAAGTTTCAGCTTCATTTTCATCAAGGCATTCCAAGCCTGGACATTTGTCATCATCAAAAGTCACATCCGTGCTTTCCATAATTTTCTTCTGTTTAAGCACATAAACTCTGTAGGCAGTTCTCTCCAATGAATATCCCATAAAAATTGCTTAAAAACCTTAGAGTCAAATTTTTCCACATATTCAGAGTTGTCTTTTAGCACAAAGCACTTGCTTCCGAACACATGTAGATGCTTCACAGTAGGCTTTCTTTTTAAAAGAATTGATTAAGGTGATTTGCCATGGTTTTTGTTGATCAAATATCTGTTTTGAGTATAGCATGCAGTATTCACAGCTTCTTCCTAAAAACTTGTTGGCAGATTGGCATCTTGCAGTATTGTTCTGGAAGCTTCAACTAAAGTTCTATTTTTCCTTTCAATAACATCAGTTTGTTCAGGTGTTCTTGCAGCTGAAAATTCTTAACAATGCCCTTGTCTTTGCAAAATTCACCCAATGCTTCATTCCTGAATTTTGTGTCATTATCACTTCTCAATCTCTTTACACGGTTTGATCTCCAGCCTTCTTTTCAACTTTCTTTATGTATTCAATAATGATGTGTGAAGTTTCATCCTTTGAATGCATAAATTCTAACCATTTATATCTTGAGTAGTCATCCACCATCACAAGTGCATATTTCTTTCTAGAAATAGACAAGGCATTAACTGGTCCAAACAGGTTCATATGAATAAGTTGCAATGATGCACTTATGGAATTCACAGTTTTTCTCTTGTGACTGGACCTCTTCATTTTTCCTTTCTAACAATACCCACAAATTTCATCTTGAGCAAATTCCAGATTTGGCATGTCTCTCACTAATTCTTTTTTAACCAAGGTATTAATCGCTTTATAATTCAGGTGAGAGAGTTTCTTGTGCCACAACTTGCTTTGCTCAATAGATGCCTTGGTGTAGAAGCAAAAAATGCCACCCTTATTTGCTGAAATCAAATCTACAACAAATAAGCTTCCTTTTCTAATTCCTTTCCGAGCAGTTTTACCAGTCTTTTTGCTGATAATTGAGCAGACTTCTTTTTCAAAATTCACCTTGAAACCGTAATCAGTAAATTGGTTGACGCTTAAAAGATTAACTTCAAATCTAGCAACCATGCTACATCTTCTATGATAACATTTCTAGAAACCAACTTGCTATATTCCATTGTGAACCATTTGCTATTGTCTTCAAAAGTCACCAATGGGCCAGCCATCTCCTCAAATTGTGATACCAGGGCCTTATTACCTGTCATATGTCTGGAGCATCCACTGTCAATGACCCATATGACTCTCTTCATCTTGCCCTACACATAATGAGGATTAAGTGTTTTTAGCTAACCAATCAGTGTTGAGTACTTTCTTCTTTTTCACCGAAGTACCAGAAGTAAAATTTGATGATTAAAAAAGAATAGTGTTTATTGATTGATTTGCATTTTTCTTTTTAGCTGTAGATCCAACATTAACTTTTTTGAGATCTACTCTCAGTTTATGACAGCTTGTCATCACTTTTATATTGTAAGGAATGTAATCAAATTTGTCACAATATGAATAGGGATCTTCAGCCAATGCCTCATTGTATTTATAGGCTCCCAAATTTTGCTCACTAATAACGTTTTTACAAAGGCGAGTTAGGCAATTTTTTGAGCCACATCTTTGACACTGCTTCCTGGGAGCATCTGCAACAAAGGCATAGTTGTTGCTCTTGTTCACACCAATTTTTCCATTCTTGTTCTTTTTCTTTTTCCCAGCATTCTCACTTTTAACTTCCTTGGTTGGTGTCTTGATAACTTGATTGACTATTGGTTTCTATTCAGGTTCATTTGTGGTTGTGGTTTCTGCATCATTCTTTTTATTATCTTCATCTACAAGTTCTTTCTTGATGACTAACTCAACCTCACTAAAATTAACCTCAAATTCCTTGAATAAAGGTGCATCAACTTTTCTTAGCATAACTGGGACATCTTGATTTGTAATTGATTTCCCTTTGTCACCTTCATTTTTCTTGTTACGGTTCAAGGCATCATAATCCAAACCAATATCTATATTGGCACATGGTTTATTTTTATCATGGTATTGTCCAACCAACTGAGATGCATTTTTAAAGGACTTCAATTTCACTTCATTTTTTCCAATTTTTCCCTAGGCACTGCTTCAATTTCACTTGCACACTTGAGCTTGTTTCCAGATATTCATTTTCTTGCTTGACTGTTTCAAGCTCAACAAGATGCAGCTCTAATTCTTGCTTTTCAATCTCAAGCTTCTTATTGATCTTTGATAGTCTACTAACTTCCTCGGTAGCTGCCACCATGCTTGTGTGGATGTGAAACATTTCCACAGTCATCTTTTCAACAGTTTCTTTATATTGGCGTGTATTTAAATCAATGATAGTTAGAGTTGGTACCTCTGATTTTGATGAGGATGATTCTCCTTACTCTAAAGCCATTAGTGCATAATTTCCAAATTCTTCATTATCATCATCTTCATCAGTGTCATCCTAACTCTTGCCTTTAGCTATCTAAGCCTTTCCCAGTTATTTTCTCAAGAGAGCTTCATACTTTGCTTCCAAATTCAAGTAAGCTTTATCCTTCTTCACTTTCTTTGGCTTCCTACACTCAGTTGGAAAGTGGCCCAACTCATTACAGTTATAGAACCTTATTTTTGATCTGTCAATAGATCCAGTCTCGTAGCCACCTTTGCCACCTGAGTTATACTGATTTTTTCCTTTCCACTTGTTGTTAAAGGTTTGTTCCTTGCTCTTAAAGTACTTTGGCTTTTTCACCCTAATGTTAGAAAATTTTATAGCAAGGCAAGTCATTGATTGATCGATCTCATCTAGTTCATCAACGGTGTAATATTCATCCTATTCTAGCTCCAATATGACTTGTTTCTAGGATTCCTTGTTCTTTTACTCAACTGCATGAGTGACTTGAGTTTGAGCTTCTTGTTCATCTTCAAGCATTGTACTATCATTTACCACCAAGGCACTAGTTCCAATAATCACATGTCATTAGTTTTCCTTCAATCACTTTTTCTGCAACATCTCAAGCTCGTATATTTTTAAAATCCCATATAAGACCTTCAATGTCATTCTGCTCAAGTCTCTTCCTTCTATAATAGCAGATATTTCTGTTCAAGATGGTCAGGAAAGGCAAGAAAAAACTATAGGTTAACCTTCTCAGCTTCATAATACTTATCATGAAGTTTCAAGTCATTAATTAATTTGTTGAATCTTTCAAAACTTCAGTAATTCCTTCTTTATGTTTAGCCATGAAACACTCATATTGTGACACCAAAATTCTTCTTTGGTTAGATCTAGCTTCCTCTGTCCCCTCACACAGTATCTCAATCTTTTCCCAAATTTATTTAGCAGAATCATAGTTGATAATGATGTTGTACATCACATTGTTAATAGACTCAATTAATATGAGTTGTAAACTACTATCCAGGGAAACTTTTTCCTTTTCAGGCTCCGTGTAACTTAAGGGGTCTTTAGGAACATAATGTGTTGGTATGATTGTGTCTTCTTCTATAGATTCAGAAACTCTCACCATAGGAATGAAAGGTCCATTCTTGAGGATCTGAACGTAACATGAGATTTGCCATCCTTATGAACAACGTCATCTTCTTTTTCAGAGTGTGTAACTAACCTTGACAAAGGAAGGTATCTTAATTCTTGTAAATTTCTGAGCACTCATTCTTCCAAGTTCTTTATCTGTCGACTTTCATATTTTGCTCTGATACCACTTCTTAGATATTTAATGCTAATAATATAACACAGGGGGGTGAATGTGTTTTTTGAATAATTTTGTCTTTTAAAACTTGTTTGGATTTTGGTGAACAAAGCAGTTAGCAATTTATAGAGATATTGAAGTAAGCATAAATAACACAAACTCACAATATCAAAAACTCACTTAATTATATTAATTGAGTTTTTCTTGCTATATATTCTGTGTTCTTGTAAATTAAGAACTGAGCTTCTATCTTGAGAGAATACAAGAAATTCTAGATCTATTTGTTTTTTTGAATTAAGGACCCATGCATGCTTTATATACTAACAACATTAGTTTAAAAAACTTGCACTAAAATGTACTAAATCAATTTCTAAAGGAGCCTTGTTTATTGCTTTTTCTGGTGTTAGAAAATCTGTACAGAATCTTGCATGTCTGTGACCACCCTTTGTCCAGTTAATATTGGCCCTTGATCTTGTATTCTTCAAGTTGTTTTGTAGACTTTCCAATTCAATGAATAAATTTTTTTGCTGACTGATAATCTTAAATCTTCAACTTGTCTGCATTCTAAATTTAAGAGGTATGTCGAGATCTCCAATTTGTTCTATAGAGAAGTGACATCTCGATAAGTATAACGACTTATCTAGATCTATGAGTTCTCTATAGGTATACTTGACTTGTCGAGGTCTCTAGTTCCTTGCATGTGAAATGACTTGTCTATATGTGTGAGATCTCTAAATGTAAAAATGACTTGTCGATATCTCTGAGATCTCTATATAAGAAATTGACTTGTCGATATCTCTGAGATCTCCATACACATAATTTGACTTGTCGATATCTCTGAGATCTCTACATGAGAGATTGACTTGTCAATATATCTCCAATTCTTTACATCTTTATTTGACTTGTTGATATTTCTGAGACTTCTCTATAAGCCATTTTGGACTTCTCTAAAAGTCATTTTGGACTTCTCGATATATCTTGATCTGTGACTTGTTGATATCTTGACTTATGACATTTTTCATAGAACAACTTTATTCAACTCCAAGCTTCTACATCTTTTCTCTGAGGCATGATCATGGCTTGATCTTCTTCCAGAGTTTACTCTTTAGCTTGAATCTGTTCACAGAAAAATCCCCACTCTAATCTTCTAACCATTTTTACAGACTCGAAAAAATATAATTATAGAATATATAATTGATTATCAAACAACATAATCATAGGATTGTCAATATGACTTAGTCTTGTTAGTATACAGGCATGTCTTGCATAACATTAAGTTTTTTTAAATTCGACTTCACTATATTTTTCTCCATATCTCAGCGATCAATTTGCCTACCTTATGTGTTATATTTTGAAGTAATTTAAAAACAAATATCTGATTTTTAGCTTCGATTCTAAAATTGGTTTCTATTAAAGTAGCCCTCTATATATAGACATATATATCATCTTCGACCATACTGCAATTACTACTCACTATCACTTATCACCGCAAGTAGTCACCGCCGCTTACCACCATAAATTGACACAACTAGCATCATCTCGTCAATTACTACCACTACAAATTACCATCAACAATCAAATATCAATAACTATATTATTAGATTTTCTCCCGGCCTAGTCTATAGCCAACTCAACTGCCCTGGGCCTAATTTTCATAGGGCCCAAATTTTAATTGACCTATGTAGTAGTTTTAGTATACCTCCTTTTTTAAAAACCTCTGTTTTTTGTTGTCTATTATTGTTTCTACACCACACTCCAATTGGTCTCTCTCGCAAGTCTTAGCCTCAAGTAACAAACTCAAATCCCCGTCTCTTCATGCTTCTACGATACTGGAACTAATATGTATAAAAATATAATACATAAATACAATTATATTTTTATAAACTATAGACATATAATAGTATAGAATTTTGATAAAGATGAACTTATTGAACTAATTCACCTTTATTAACAAACTTTAGTAATGGGGTATGCATATTAATTCACACAAGAACAAGACACGAGAATAAGGGAGATGAAATGTTTCAGAATGTATATTGATTTTATGAATTAACAAATTGATACCTACAACTGAAATGTTCAAAGGAATATATGCGCAACTGAATCTCCCGCCCACAAGTGGACAATCACATGAATAAAACATTTCCTCCTAAAACAGACTTAACAACTAAGAAAAATGTATTTTTTTTATTTTTTATTTAAAATTCTAATTAAGTAATTTCCAATAACATTGCTTCCCCCTCAAAAGCATTGCCCTCAAGGCTATCTTGATAAGGAATAGCCACAAAGGAAAAATTTATCCAAGAATTGCTGAGTATCCTCCCAAGAACACTGATATGCGGTATGCTCTTTCCATTGTACCAAATACTTAGCTCTAGCAGTATGTTGAATAAAACCTATCATTTATTCAAAAATGCTAAGGGTTGAAGATTTATAGAACTCTTAGACAACTAAAAAGGCATGGTAACAGTCACTAGTAAAGGCCCTCTCACTTTTTTGAGCTGAGATATATGAAACACATTGTGAATCTTGGCCAAAGCAGGCCACTTCAGTTTATAAGCCACAACACCAATCTTAGCCATAATTTGAAAAGGACCACAAAGTTTAGGACTGATCTTGGCATTGCTTCTTTGTTTAAGAAATAGTTGTCTATAAGGTTTCAATTTCAGCCATACCTAAGTACCAACATCCATCACTCTCAATCTTATGCTTATCAGCTTGAGATTTCATTCAAGCTTGAGCTTTACCTAAATTTTATTTAAGCTCATTAATTATAGCATCCCTCCTTTGTAAATCTATGTCTACCACTTTGTTATCAGATTCACCAGGAAGATAAGGCAAATGCAGAGGTCGTTATTGATTGTAAATGACCTCATAAGAAGGAAGACCAAAAGCAGTGATGAAGTGAGTATTAAACCACCATTCATCCAAGATAAACCATTGATGTTATTGGGGTGGTTGCTCACCACACATACACCTTAGATAAGAATCTAAACACCTATTAGTGACTTCTGTCTGACCATCTATTTTAGAAAGGTAAGTAGAAGACATTTATAATTCAGTACCATTCTAAGTGAATAAGGACTGCCAGAACTGACTTAGAAAAACTGTATCTCGATCAGAAACTACATTTCTTGGCCACCCATGAAATTTAAACACATTATCCATGTATACTTGAGCCACAGTAACATCAGAAAATGGATGTGAAAGGGAAATGAAATGACAATAATTACTTAATTTATCAACCACATCAAAAATCACTTTTTTTCCCTCAAATTTAGGCAAACATGTGATGAAATCCATGGAAACATCAATATATACCTCTTCAGAAACTTGTAAAGGTTTTAATAAGCCAGGAGAAGCAACAGTTTCAGATTTTGACACTTGACATACTTGAAAATTCTTGTTGTGAATATGTTGTGAATTTGATGATTTCATTAACAAAACACCTTAGTAGATTTTACTTAGTGAAAAATGTAGCACTCGACGGATAAGGATTATAGTCCCGACGGAGGACTCAATATAGTCCCGACGGATGATAATTTATTATCCATCGAGTGAGTAGCTTGTGTAACAATAAGTCTGTAGCACATTTCAACATACACATTGTTTAGATTCTGTAGTAGTACTCAAGTCATGTTGACTTTAATTAGATATGCATAATAGGTTGATTAATTGTACATAGATGATGTCTTGTAATTCTGTGTAAATGAAATGAAGTCAAGTGCCAGATTGCTCCCCGACAGATAAACAACAATGCCACTCGACGGATGATCAACTAGGCAACCTGACGGATGATCATGAACCCGACGGATAAAGAATTCAAACATCTATTGATAGTGACAACACAGTCACATGCGTCGAGTGTATGCAAATGGAATGTGGAAGCCTATTCAACTGGGTTTTAGAGAACAAAGAAGCATTGCCATTTCCATGCTATTATGAAGATATTCAAAAATGCTGGAATAGAGTAATGAAGCAGCATAGTATTAGACTTGATAGGTTTTGTTTTATTATCTTGTCTTATTACTTTATAATCTTGGTGATATATAAACCAAGAAGTAGCAAATAGAAAAAATTAACTAAGCAACCAAGATAGAAACATTTGTAAGCTATATTCTTAGCATTTCTCTGCAATCTTAGTTGTTCGAATTTGTAAGCAGCTGTGAGCTTATTGCTATACAGAGTTCTCTTGATATAATATATATCTCTGGTGGATACATTCAAATCCACCAGAAAGTTTTTAAAGACTTGTGTTTTTAATTAATTGTGTATTGATTCATTCCAAGTTATTATTCCGCAGTTTACAAATCAATTCACACAGTTATATATTATTAAGACATAACATTTTATATCTTTGGGAAAAAGTTTCAAGAATTTCATTCAACCCCCTTCTGTAATTCTTGTTGCATTGTTAGGGACTAACAATTGGTATCAAAGCAAGCTCTTGATAAACAAAGAGTTTAAAGATCACAACAAAACAGCAAAATAAACAAGAAGGATGTTGGAGTCAAGGTTCATTTTCTGGATAAAGATAATTACCATCATTGGAAGGTAAAGATGCATCTTCATTTACTTTCTCAAGATGAGGCCTATGTAGATTGCATAGAAAGAGGCCCTCATGTTCCAATGAGAGCTGCAACTGGAAATGAGCCATCTGTCCCCAAGCCAAGACATGAATGGTCTGATCCTGATATTGAACAAGTCAGGAAAGATAAGAAGACGATGAATATCCTATTCAATGGAGTTGATGGTGACATGTTTGACAACATCATTAATTGTAAAACTTCCAAGGATGTTTGGGATACTATACAGATTATATATGATGGCACTGGGCAAGTTAGAGAAAACAAGATGCAACTATTGATTCAGCAATATGAGCATTTTTATAGTGAAGAAAGTGAGTCTCTCACTGACATTTTTAGTAGGTTTCAAAAACTACTAAATGCTCTGAAGTTGCATGGAAGGGTCTATCAGACAAAAGACTCCAATCTGAAGTTCCTTAGATCTCTTCCAAAGGAATGGAAACCAATGACAGTCTCATTGAGAAACTCTCAAGATTATAAGGAGTTTACTTTGGAGAGACGGTATGGCATCCTGAAGACTTATGAGCTTGAAATAGAGCAAGATGAGAGGATGGAGAGAGGAAAGAAGAAAGGAGTGTCCATTGCACTAGTTGCTGAGTTAGAGAAAGAGATGAAGATGGAAGCTGTTGAATCAACTTCAAAGGTCTGTGAAAATAAGGGCAAGGGGCTGATAGCAGAAAATGAAGATTCTCTGAGCCAAGATGACATGGAAGATATTGATGAACATCTAGCATTTCTTTCCGGAAGATTTGCCAATCTCAAGTTCAAGAAGAACTTTGAAGCAGCTAAGCCAGATAGAAACATGGAGGATAAATCAAAATTCAAGTGTTTCAAATGTGGCTTGGCAGGGCACTTTGCCAGTGAGTGTAGAAAGTCAGATTCCAGCAAAAAGAAGTTTGAGCCTGTGGATTATAAACAGAAATACTTTAAGTTGCTCAAACAAAAGGAAAGGGCTTTCATTACATAATAAAATGACTGGGCAGCAGATGGTCTGGATGAGGATGAGGATGCCAGCTATGTCAATCTAGCCCTAATGGCCAAGTCTGATGAAACAGAGACAAGTTCTTCAAGCAATCAGGTAATCACCACTAACCTTGCACATTTATCTAAAGCTGAGTGTAATAATGCAATAAATGACATGTCTACAGAATTATACCATTTGCGTGTTACACTTAAGTTTCTTACTAAGGAAAATGTTAAAATCAAAGAAAACAATTTGTTTTTAAGTGAGAGGAATAATGTGTTAGAGTCTCAGTTTATTGAATTTGAAAAATTAAGAATTGAGTGTAAAATTGCTAAGGATGAATTAACTGAGTCCTTGAAGAAAGAAGAGATCTTGAAGAAGCTGCTTGAACGAGAACATGAGGTGATTAAGGCATGGAAAATATCTAGAGATGTTAATGCTCAAATTACAATAGTTCAAGGGATTGAGTCCTTTTGTGATGCAGCCTGGAAGAAGAACAAGGAGAAGCTGGAATCCAATTTGGTGGAAGGATTGCTAATAGATGTAGACTCGATGGATGATGAGGGTCATCCGTCGGATAACAAAAAGGGTTATCCGTCGAGTGATATAAATCCTCATTCGTCGACTGTGAGCAAGCCTGTGAGTAAAGCCAAGCTTGTCAAGTTAAATGAAAAATATGGATCAGTTTCCAAGAATTTTGTTCCAGGAGAATCTAGTAAAGTGAAGAAGGAGAAGAAGGCTAATGTTGGTCATATGGCTGTCAAGCAATTGAGTGATAGACTTGAAAAGATTAAGGTTAAAACAGAGTCTAAAAAGAAAAAGAATAGAAATGGTAAATTAGGAATTAACAAGCACAACAACTACACACCTGATAAATATGCTCCTAGAAAAATCTTTGTCATGTGTGGTAGTGTAAATCATTTGTCTGTTAATTACAAAACTACCATGCCTACTTCCATATCTGTGCCACCTCGTCATGCCTTCTATGCCTATGAATGCTATGTCTACACATAATATGAATGCATAGTTTGCTAATATGCCATTTGCACCTAATCCTTATTATGTTGCATTTAGTATGCCACAAATGCCATTCAGTATGCCTTACTGGAATAACATGTTTACTAATAGCATGTCATTCCCTGTTAATCAAAATATGCATGATAATTCCGTTGCAATGAATGGTTTCAAAGGCCCAACTCAAATGACTAAGGATGAATCCGAAATCCCTAAGTCAAATGAGATAAAGCCTAAGAAACAGAAAAAGAAAGCTAACAAGGCAGGACCCAAGGAAACTTGGGTACCAAAATCAACTTGATTTGATTTTGATGTGTGCAGGGAAATAGAAAGAATCTATGGTACTTGGATAGTGGTTGTTTAAGACATATGACTGGCGATTCTACCTTGCTCACAGAGTTCAAGGAGAGAGCTGACCCAAGTATTACTTTTGGAGATGACAGCAAGGGTTATACTGTGGGATATGGCTTGATTTCAAAAGACAATGTCATCATTGAAGAGATAGCCTTATTGGATGGTCTCAAGCACAATCTGTTGAGTATCAGCCAGCTTTGTGACAAAGGCAACTCAGTAACCTTCAACTCAGAAGCCTATGTTGTGACTAACAAGAGGAGCAACAAAGTGGTTCTCAGTGGTGTGAGAAAAGTAAATGTGTACCTAGCCGACTTCAACTCATCAAATGCAGAATCTGTTACTTGTCTTCTCAGCAAAGCAAGTCAGGATGAAAGTTGGCTATGGCACAAGAAGCTATCACATCTAAACTTCAAGACCATGAATGAACTAGTAAAGAAAGAACTAGTAAGAGGCATTCCTCAAGTGGAGTTTTCTAAGGATGGATTGTGTGATGCTTGCCAAAAAGGAAAGCAGATCAAAGCATCATTCAGGAAGAAGCTTGATTCAACAATTGAAGAACCTTTGCAACTGTTACACATGGATTTGTTTGGACCAGTCAATGTGTTGCCCATCTCAAGGAAAAGATTTTGCCTATTAATTGTAGATGATTTCTCAAAGTTCTCTTGGACATATTTCCTAAAGTCTAAAGAGACGAGACTAGTGAAATCATCATCAATGACATAAGGCAAGTCAATAATCATCCTGATTTCAAAGTTAGAAGAATCAGGAGTGACAATGGAACTGAGTTCAAGAATTCTGTCATGAGAGCATTTTGTGAAGAAAATGGGATTTTGCATGAGTTTTCAGTAGCAAGAACTCCACAACAAAATGGAGTAGTAGAAAGGAAAAACAGATCACTTATTGAAGCTGCAAGGATAATGCTTGAAGAGTCTAAGTTACCAACATATTTCTGGGCTGAAGCTGTAAATACTGCATGCTACACTCAGAATATTTCTCTGATTAATCAAGCAAAATGCATGACTCCCTATCAATTGTTCAAGAACAAGAAGCCAACTCTAAATTTTCTTCATGTCTTTGGCTGCAAATGTTATATCTTGAGAAATCAAACTGATCAGAATGGAAAGTTTGATGCTAAAGTAGATGAAAGAATTTTTTTGGATATGCTGTTGGTAAAGCATATAGAGTCTACAATCTAAGAACCAATATTGTTGTGGAATCAATACATGTTGTGTTTGATGATAAAAAGATTGAAGGACTGCAAGATGGAGATTACCATGAGAGCCTCAAATTTGACAATGTGGAGATGGTTAGTGATGACAGTGATGATGAAAGTGATCAAGAAATAGTGTCAAGGGATAATGCAGAAAAATCCACTACCAATGAAGCACAAAATTCAACATCTGTCGAGTTGCAAAATACTTCATCCGTCGGGAGACAATCTGCCCTATCCGTCGGGAGACAACCAGCCTCATCCGTCGGTACCAAAAATTCACCATCCGTCGGGTCATCAAAAGAAGATGGAACCCAGAATAGATCACCTACAGAAAGCTCTCCCTTCTCAATTCAAAGATCCATTAACTCAAAGGGAGTTTCTAATAATCAAAACTCAATCACACATCAAGACAACAATGAGGCCTCTTCATCTAGAGCTAATCTACCTCAACAAAGAAAATGGACAAAAGATCACCCCTTTGAGCTCATCATTGGTGATGTATCTTCTAGAGTTCAAACAAGGAGAGCAACTCAAGAAGAATGTCTATACAACAGCTTTCTTTCTAAGGAAGAACCAAAGAAGGTCGAAGAAGCTTTGTTGGATCCTGATTGTATTTTAGCTATGCAGGAGGAGCTAAACCAATTTGAGAGGAATAAGGTATGGAAGCTGGTGCCCAAGCCTAGAGGAAAGAATCCAATTGACACCAAATGGGTATTCGGAAACAAGATGGATGAAAATGGCATAGTAGTCAGGAACAAATCTAGATTGGTTGCTAAGCGCTATTGTCAACAAGAAGGAATTGATTTTGATGAAACATTTGCTCCTGTTGCAAGACTTGAAGCCATTAGAATCTTCTTAGCCTATGCAGCCCATGCCAATTTCAAGGTCTATCAAATGGATGTCAAAAGTGCCTTTCTGAATGGAGACTTGGAGGAGGAAGTCTATGTTAGTCAGCCTCCTGGTTTTGAAGATCCAAATTTTTCAGAATATGTCTACTATCTTTTAAAAGCACTTTATGGACTGAAGCAAGCACCTAGAGCCTGGTATGACACTTTATCAAAGTTCCTTTTGGAAAATCACTTCACAAGAGGTACAGTAGATAAAACTTTATTCTTTAGAAATGTTAATGGCTCTAGTATACTTGTTCAAATTTATGTAGATGACATTATTTTTGGCTTTACAGATGAAAAACTTTACAAAAAGTTTGCCAAATTGATGCAGAGTAAGTATGAAATGAGTATGATGGGAGAAGTAACTTACTTTCTTGGTTTGCAAGTTAAGCAAGTTAGTGATGGAATATTCATTAGTCAAACTAAATACATTTTTGATCTTTTAAAGAAGTTTGATCTAATGGATTGCACATCTGCAAAAACTCCCATGGCCACTGCAACTAAGCTTAAATTAAACACTACTGAAAAGTCTGTGGATATTTCAAGTTATAGGGGCATGGTTGGCTCACTTCTGTACTTAACAGCTAGTAGACCAGATATAATGTTTGCTACATATTTGTGTGCTAGATTTCAGGCTGATCTTACAAAATCTCACTTAGTAGCTATTAAGAGAATTTTCAGATATCTCAAGGGAACACCAAAACTTGGCATTTGGTACCCTAGAGATTCTGGTTTTGATCTAACTGGTTATTCAGATGCAGATTATGCAGGTTGTAGAATTGATAGAAAATGTACAACAGGAACCTGTCAATTTCTAGGAAAGAAGCTTGTGTCCTGGTTCAGTAAAAAGCAAAATTCAGTTTCTACTTCTACAGCTGAAGCTGAATATATTGCTACTGGCACTTGATGTGCACAGATTTTGTGGATGAAAAATCAATTGCTAGACTATAGTCTACAAGTTGAGAGGATTCCTATTTTCTGTGATAACACAAGTGCAATTGCCATCACTGAAAATCCAGTATAACATTCAAGGACAAAGCACATAGACATCAAGTACCACTTCATAAGGGAACATGTAATGAATGGTATTGTGGAACTATATTTTATTCCAAGTGAGAAGCAGCTTGTAGATATTTTTACCAAGCCACTGGATGAATCCACCTTTTCAAGGCTGGTAAGTGAGTTAGGTATGCTTAATTATTCTTAAATCTTTTCAGATAATTTGCAAGTTGTAATGCAGCCAGAAATTTAATTGATTTTTAAGTCTTAGATGGAATTTTGGCTAAGTCAAAATTTACATCTCGACGGATGATCTTTATCCATCGAGTTTGATCATCCGTCGGAACACTGTTTGTAAATAAAAATCAATTATTTTTCTGGAATATTTTATAACTCGACGGATAACAGTTTATCCTCATCCGTCGAATTGTCTTAATCTTAGCCATTAATTTCCGGAACATTATCCATCGAGTATAGTTACAGTTTGTAAGCATAACACGACGGATAATTGATGGAATTTTACAGTTTATTTTTAAACGGCCATTTTGGGCAATTTTCATTGGTTACTTTATTTTACTTTATTAGTTTTTACAGTTTTTTTTGAGATAGTATAAAATCTTATTTCATTTCCATTGCTTTTCTTTTATCATTCTCAAATTATCTGCTCTAAATTCTCTCTTTCTCAAAAGCAATTATCATCTCTATCTCTGCGATTTCCACTCTCTAAAAATGGCACCAGTAGTCAAGATCATGTCACAAACTGGATACATCTATGAGAAAAATAACTTCACGGCTCTAGTAAACAAGGGGATTCAACATTCAAGTGACTACCACAAAATGATGGATTTTGTGAAGAACTGCAAACTCAGTTATACAATGCTAGAATCACCCACCATCTTCTGTGAGGTTGTTGAAGAGATGTGGACTACTGCTTCATACAACTCGACTGATAAGACCATCACACTCACCATTAAAGGAAAGGAATTATGTATTAACAGTGATGTTATCAAAGCATGTTTCAAGGTTCCTGATAATACCGTGACTTCACCACACACAGACACTAATATAGTTAATATGCTTAATTCCATGAACTATGCACTCTCTACTTCTAAGTTAAGTGATATTAGGAGATTGGGTCTTAGGAAGGAATGGAGTTTCTTGTGTGATGTAGTGACCAAGGACTTTTCTGGTAAAATCAGTAATTTTGATTCTGTCAATATTTCCATGCTCAACATGCTTTACATGCTAGTTACAGATAAATTCTTTAATTTTAGTGATCTTGTTTTGTTTGAGT
Source organism: Apium graveolens (assembly GCF_009905375.1). Lineage (NCBI taxonomy): Eukaryota > Viridiplantae > Streptophyta > Magnoliopsida > Apiales > Apiaceae > Apium > Apium graveolens. The sequence continues at coordinate 58,648,034 of NC_133650.1, forward strand.
TGGGGTTTGAATTTTCATGATGCTAGCTAACCACCTCTCTGAGGGAATTGTGCTTGAGAACCCAAACAATAAATTAGATTGTTAGGTTCAAGAAAGAAGAATTATTGCAGAGTTGAACAGGGAAAATCATCACAAGGAGATGCCACTCTTCTATTTCCCTATAATGGAAGTACCTCAGGTAAGTGAGGTAAGTTCATCCGTCCCTACTATTCCAACCTCACAAATTTCTTTGAATTCTACTGTAGCAATGGCAACTGTGTCAATGACCCAACAGTTGTATACCCAAGCTACCAAACCATCAAAAGTTTCAAAATCCAAATCAAAGAAAGCCCCCTCTGGCATCTTTCAAAAGATGCCAGTTGTAAAATCCACCAAAACCAAAGAGGGGAGTGTGAAGGTGGGAAAGGTAGGTGAAGGACAGGGTGAACATAAAAGAAACCCTAAGAATAAAGATGGAGAGTTGAGTGGTTCTCAGCCTAGACACACTGCAGTTTCCCAACAAACTGTAGTGATTAATAAGGATAAAAGCTCATTTCTAGTTGCATCCTCCCAAAAGGATGTGACTATTGAACAAAACTCTTAACCAAGAGCACATGCCAAAAGGGTAAGGGACACTAGCTCACCCCAAACTTATGCCAGAAAGAAGAAATCAAAAACCCTTGGGGATGTACAGGGTTCACACACAGTGCAAACTGTTGCTAAAGACTAGAGCCGGAAAAATCGTACACGACACGAAAATGACACGAAAATTATGGGTTTGGTTTTAAATTTTCAGTACACGGACACGAAAGTACACGAACATGAAATTACACGAATAAATTTAGTGTTGGTTTTGGTTTTACTCATAGGTACACGACACGAAACGAAAGTACACTAAATAAATAAATATTTATTTATTTATTTAAAAATTATATTTATACTTATATTATTTATACATTATGCGCAAATAAATAAATAATGTACATTTCCAACTGGAACACAAAGTGACAAAGTAGAAAACATTGTTGACCAAATTGAATCCAGTCTTTAGTCTTTGCAACTTAAACATTTTACTTTTAGGGTTTCACTCACTCTCTTTCAAACACCACCGTTTCTTACAAAAAAAACTACTTTCTTCTTTCTTTTTGAGTTCCTATGTTCTAAACTTCTAATGGAGGAAACAAATACTAATATTTCGGTAATCTTCATCGTTTTATATATATCATATATAGACATATAGTATTGATTGAATATGTTTCTTAATTGAATATGTATGTTAGGTGTTTGATGGAAGTCCTGAGAAGAATTATATATTTGTGTATTGATTGAATATGTTTGCGCATTGATTGATATCTCTGTGTTTGATTGAAAATGTATTGATTGAATTTCTTAGCGAGGATGTATGTATGTTAAGTGTTTGATGGAAGTCCTGTGTTAATATAGATGTCTGTAATGTTTATGCGGGACTATGAAACTCTTAGCGAGGATGAAGGAGATAATCACGACGAAGGTAAGGATAAACCAACTGATCCATCTGACCCAACTAATCCAAATGAAGGTTCGAGTAAACCTGGACAGAGTAAACCTGGACAGAAGCACAAAGGAACAAAAAAAAAGATGATCGAAAGCTTGGGATACGTTTGATGAACTTCCTATTGGAGAAGATAAAGTGTTGTATGTTAGATGTTCCAAATGTGGGTTTACTTGCGTTTACAATTCAACAAACGGGACTGGTAATATGCTTAAACATCAGAAAGTTTATTTAAACACTGGAGATATAAGGCAGATGATCTTGTGTAACAGTCAAGGTTCTATCGCATTACGGAACACATCATTCGATCCAAAAATCTTCAGAGATTTGATTACAAGTGTCGTGGTAAGACATAATCTTCCTCTTTCATTTGTTGAGTATGAAGGTGTTAGGGATGCTTTTATTTATACTAATCCGAAAGCTACCTTAGTTAGTAGGAACACTTTAAAAAGTGATATAGTGGCACTTTACAAATTTGAAAAGAAGCAGTTGTTTAATTTATTCAAAAATTATGATGGTAGAGTTTGTTTAACTTCGGATTTATGGACATGAGTTACAACTGATGGGTACATCACAATTACAGCACATTATATTACGGATGATTGGGTATTACATAAGAAGTTACTAAATTTTTCATATATGCCTGCACCACATACAGGGATTACTATTTCCGATGAGATTTATAAGTTGTTGTGCGAATGGAATCTTGAGTTCAAGCTATTTAGTATTACTTTAGATAATGTATCAAGTAATGAGGCCTTTGTGAATATTTTGAGGACACAACTGAATTTATGGAATGCTTTGCTAAATAAAGGGCAGTTTTTATATATTAGATGTTGTGCTCACATCCTTAATTTAATTGTTCAAGAAGGGTTGAAAGATATGGATGATTTTGTTGTAAAAGTTAGAGAATCGGTTATATATATTAAGGGGTCTCAAGGTAGGAAAAAGAAGTTTAGAGAATGTATAGAACAAGTGGCTTTAAGTAGGAGCAAAGGTTTGTGTCAAGATGTCCCAACTAGGTGGAACTCAACATACATTATGCTTGATAGTGCACTCTATTATCGTCGAGCTTTTTCCCACTTGAAATTAAGCGATTCTAACTATAAACATGATCTTGATGATGACGAATGGGATAAAGTGGAAGGGATATGTAAGTTTCTTGGAGTATTCTACAATGTTACAAAATTATTTTCCGGATCGAAATATCCTACAGCAAATTTGTACTTTCCAAATGTGTTTTTGGTCCAACTTACATTGATTAAGGCAATTGAGGATAGGAATTATGTAGCAAGGTCTTTGGCTACAAAAATGAAACCCAAATTCGATAAGTATTGGGCATATTATAATACCATTCTTGCGATTGCCGTTGTCTTTAATCCACGATATAAGACTCATTTTGTGGAGTTTTCCTACAAATGTTGTATGGAGAAAACTGTGAACAGATATAATTGCTTCATGATACTTTAAAGCAATTATTTGATCTTTACAAAGATATAATTCACACGTACACTATTGTGTGTGAACCTGATGCTGGAACTTCACTCCAGATGGCTGGATCAGATGTAATGAAGGTAATTTTTATACCTGAATTATATGTCCAATCATTTCATTTTATTGTTAATCTGCCTATTTTATAATCTGCTTTGTTTTGTAATTTATTTCAAGAATTTGATGCCCTGGACAGAGATCTGAATCCAGTGGAAAAAACAGAGTTGGAGAAGTATTTGGAAGAAAAAAGATCAAACAGAAGCCTTGATATTGATATTCTAGAATATTGGAACTTAAACCAATTCATATTTCCTCATCTTGCTCTTATGGCTCGAGATATCTTATCGATTCCCATTTCAATCGTTGCCTCTGAATCAGCGTTTAGTACCGGTGGAAGAATATTGGACCAATATCGAAGTTGTTTAGCACATGTTGTTGTTGAGAGCTTGATTTACACACAAGATTGGAGATTTAATAAAAAAGAAGGTAATAAAACATGTTTTTTAGTTTTGTTGTACCTAGCAATTCTGTTACTCCTTTTAAGTATCTGTTCTGTATCTTTTCTGCAACTGTACACTGAGTTTCTGTTTCGCAATTTGTTGTTTTAGCTATACAGAATATGTCATGCTTTATTATTAACAAAAGCAGACTACGAAAATAGAAAGTGTCGCATAAATTGTTCTGATAGGGACTGCTATTCATGGTGTCTTTGTAGATAACAAAAACATATTACTAATTTTCTATTTTAAACTTGAAGGTAAGTTGAGAATGCAGGTTTCGAGTTTTGCTGATCCTTAGATATCTTTGATGAGCGTAGCTGTATCTTCTCACTCAAGGTTTATGCCTCAAATTGTTGAAACGTTAAACGAGAACATTCTGTGCACTTCATTTAGAAAGTCTGACTTTTGGACATTTTCCAAAATATTCCAATATTTGTTTTTTTTGCCCTGGTTGAAATTTATGTTTCATTCTTAGTTGTCGGTGCTTGATCGTTAATATAATTTATAAGTTATAGTGATTCTAAGGGAGTTATGGTACTATAATTGTACATATTTCTAATAGAATTTTTATTTAAATACTTAGTTTGCTCTTTTCTTTTTCAGTTCTTCCCCATTATTCTTTGGAAGAACTTACTCAAGATGTTATTCCCAGTGGACTAACAATGAGATTTACAGAAGGGGGGTTGAATGTAAATCTCAAAACTTTTTCAAGTTTTGAGCAGTTTGTAAGGCTAAGTGTTTGAGTGATCAAATGTGTGTGAATTGCTTGGAGCTGATGCAGACAGATATATATTCAAACACAAATGTAATGAACACAAAGAACTTAAAAACTTTTTTGGTGGATTTGTTGTTCCACCAGAGATGTGTTATTTCAGAAAATCTGTGATTCAAAATTAAATCACAGCTGCTTCCAAGTACAAACTAGATGATTTTCTCTCTTGATATTTCTAAACAGCTCAGGGAAAATTCAGATCTAATTACTAGCTACTACTTGGGTTATATATCACCAAGTTTACAAGTGAAGACAAAGATAAAGTAAAATAAGAAAATAGTTCTCCACTTGTTTCTATTCCATTTTTATCCAGTGTAATATGGAATTATCTGTTGACTTTCCATTTTGAACCAGACTAAAAATGGCTGCTTTTTCAGCTGTTCCTGAAATAGGCTACCACATTCCAGTTATCTCTGTCAATCCATGTGCCTCTGTCAGCTTTGTTAACTGTCACTATCAACTGCTATGAGACTGAGCATCCGTTGAAGCTTTCATCCGTTGATGGCTTTATCTGTTGATGCTCTAGCAGTTGAAGCTTTATCCGTTGAAGCACTTATCCGTTGATGGATATTATCCGTTGAAGCTTTGTTTCTTATCCGTTGAAGGTCTTCAATATCCGTTGACACTTCTTCACTTATACAAAATTACAAGGCATGAAATATTTACAATTAGCCCTCCTATTTGTACATCCATTAGTAGTCAACATGACTGATTATTTCCTAACAACATCTAAGAATTACAGCTTGAAACCAGAGAGTGAAATGTGCTACAATACCAAACTTATTGTTAAGTAAGGCTACTCCTTCAACGGATAGCCAAGATGGTCTTATCCGTTGAGGCTACAAACACTAGATTTCTACTTAAGTGTTTTGCTTAACTTATCATCAAACTAATACACATATTCCTAACAATCTCCCCCTATTTATGTCTACTAGAACTGTAGGCATAAATTTGGGTTTAGCTTGATGATAACAAAACACTTAACAAATATATAAACTGTAACAAAGCAGAAATTCAAAAGTGCTACAAAAGTGTATATGCTGAGATGAAATTGAAGAAATACATTGTTTCCAAGGGTGCTCCTTTAGCCTGAGCAAATTACTTTCTTTTCCTTTGATCCCTGGTTTTCTTTCCTAGCCTCCTGTCATTCTCCTCTATTTGAAGTTGAAGTTGTCTGTAGAATTCAGCTTCATCTTCTTCATTGATATCTAACTTAGATTGCATATCCTTGAGAGTTTCATTACTGGCAATCTTTAGCTGATCTTCAATTCTGAAAAATCTTCTGACTCCTTTGTTGTCTCTGAACTCCATCAACCAATGAGGTGATTTGTGAATTGTAATACCTCTCTCTTGAATGAGTAAAGTTCTAAGCAAGGCATTGGGCTCCCTTCAAGTTTTCCTTATGTTGGCAATCTTGTTGAGAATCTCAGTCCTGGCAGTCCTGGTAAAGCCAGAATCCTTTTGTATGGCTGAGTAGACTCTAATCAAGGTAGAGTAGCCTTCATTCAGAATTTTGTGAAGAGGCGATGTTCTTTCCCCAACTCCTTTGTATTTGAACACTAGTCTTTCTGGTAGCTGTCTGTAGGCAGCTATTCCCCTTACATCCTCCAGCTCATCCAGATAGAGTTCAATGTCTGAAAATTCTTTTATGTCACAGATGTGAACATAATCATCTTTAGAGGTTTGAGGTTTAGGCTTAGGCTTCTGTGTGAATTTGATTGAGGCTTTAGAGGGTGTTGATTTGATTCTTCTTTTCTGCTTCTTTGATGGTGTAAAAGAGGTTAGGAAGGTGGGCAATTTGATGGTGTCCCAATCAATTGGTTCCTCCTTAGGAATGATTGGTTCACCATGAATGTTTATGAAGGGGTCAGGCACAATGGGTTCAGGAATAGAGGGTAGTGGTTTGGATATTGATTGGTTTTCTTCAGTCTCATCTACCATCTTTCTCTTTGCATTGACCTTCTTTCTATTCCCTTTCTGCCATTCTTCCTTACTTCTTTCCTCCATCTCAGTACCAACCATGTCCCCCATAGCTCTATCTTCACCTTTGTCTTCAATTTCTTTCTGTTCTTCAGCCTGACTTAACTTTAGCTGTTTTTCAAGCTTTGCTTGTGCTCTTTTGTTAGCCTTTAGCTGTTTGGCTTCTTCCTTCAACCTCTTGGTTTCTTCCCTCTTGGCTATTGAGAATTTGGGATGTCCTTGCATCACATAGATGCTCTTTCCCTCTCTAAAGATAACAGCCATGTTCCTCCTTACAGCCTCATCCATGTTCTCTTTGAGCTTTATGATACTTCTACCCAAAAGCTTGTCTTCATCAGGCTTTGGAAGAGGAAAATCCACTCCTTTCATTTGAGCAAGGCTTAGAGGGTTCTTTGTAGAGTCCTTGTTAAAACTGTTGTTGGGCTTGAGAACCATAGGTTGCAGATCTTTGGAAGAAGTTTCTCCATCCTTATGCCTCCCTACTGGCTTGAGTTCCATAATAATTGATTCCACTTTTGTGCTATGCTTCACAGATTGTGATTGAGAAGTTGTAGAACCAAATATTAGTTGCATCTTTTCATCAATCTTCTTCCTTTGCTCTTTGACTTGCAATTCAGCTGTTGCTATCTGGATTAGATCAATTCCATCTAGCTTTCCTTTGACTTGAATTGGTGGAGAAGTTGTGATGACAGGAACTAGCACTTGAGAAATCTGAACTGTTGTAGATGGCTCTCCTCCCCTTCCCCTTTATTCTCCCCCTTTTTGTTATCATCAAGGGTAGGGGTCAAGCCTTGTGCTTTTGCCTGCTGTATGAGTAGATTTGTTTGAGTTTGTTGATTCTGAAGAATGGTGACCATAGAGTCTTCAATGATTTGAACCCTATCTTCCAATCTGGCCAGCCTCTTGTCAGCATCAGATGCTTTCCTCAGTCTCCCCAACAAATCTTGCATAATACCATAGGGTATAACTGAATCCAATTTCTCAGCATTGTAGGATTTCAGATCAGAATGTCCTGCTTGAGCTCATCCACACTTAAATTTTGCTGGTAATGCTGCAACTGCAAGAGATGCAGAGATTCCAGATGAGCTTGAAGAATTGCCTTGGTACCAGCATCTTGAGTCTCCTGAAAGGCCTTCTAAATTGTCATAACTTGTCTGACCAAAGTGACACCAAATTCTCCTGGTGTTGGTGATTTGGCAAGTGCCCATTCAGGAAGAGCAGGAGCAGAACTTGGGCCTTCTACTCCCCCTAAGTTCATGCTCTCATTCAAAGAATTAGAGTCATCATCATTAGAATTTACTCCAAATTCTTCAGATGGCTCACCAGCTTGAGAAGGCAGCCTGTTGACAGCAGCTTTGTCTCTGAGAAGAGATTCTGAAGTGTGTACAATGTGTAGTGTCTGTTCTGCCTCCACATTGCCCTGAGCAGCCAAAAATTGAAAGGCTGAAACAGGGTGAGTAAAAGTGTCAGCATCCAAGGAAATGTTATCAATGACAGCTTTGTAATGTTGCTGAAATTGTCTTTCCTTATCTGCATCATCCACTTTCATTAACTCACTAGCAATGGCTGGATCCACCCTTATAGCTTCTGTACCTGCCTTTCTCTCAATTTCTCTCCGTTCTTGCATCAGGGGCTCCCCCTGGCTCACACACACCCTCACACCCTCACCTTCACCTTCTAAGGTGGCACTCCTCTCACTTACTTTTGCCATGCTGGAAGAAATAGTATGCATTTGGTGACTCTCAACCTCTCCTTTTGCCTGGGAGCAACCCAGCCTCTCACTCAAAAAATCACTCCCTTCCCTCAAGCCTAAAAGTGATTATACAGTTGCCATGTCCTCTACAGTTGGAATTGTTTCTGTTAAGTGTGTAGAGGCCATCAACGGATAGGGAGTATCCGTTGAAGTAGAACCTGATGGTATCAACGGATAACTGCTGTTAAGCTTATCCGTTGAAGAACAACCACTTGTCAACGGATGAGAGATATCCGTTGAAGAAGGAAATGATGTGGAGATAGAAAGTGACATAATTGTTGAATCTGTGTGGATTGATTTTAGGTGAGGTAACACAGAATCTTCAACTACATCCGAAAGAATTGGCTGATGATCCAACAAATCATCAAAAGGATGATGATCATCAGGTTTTGAGTGGGGCTCCTCCCTGAGTTTTAATGAGGGAGAATCAGGAATTGATGTGAATATCATGTCCACATCCAGAGAGGGTGTTGGAGAGCTTGATGAATAGTGTGTTTCTATATTAAGAGAATGGGGCTGTGATTCCATACTTGCTGGAATCACATCAAGCTGAATTTGAGAAGGCACAGATACTGGTGGATGTATCTGTCCTGTGTGTGTCCCTTGTGTGGAAACTAGGGTTTTGGCCTTCTTCTTCCTTGAAAAGGCTTTAATTGGTGAATGTGTAGCTTCAGTGTCCCTCCCTCTTTTGTTATGTGTCCCTGGTTGGGGACTATTTTCAATAGTTACATCCTTTTGGGAGGATGCAACTAGGGTTGTGCTGGACTCCTTTTGAACCACCACAGTCTTTTGAGAGACTGTGGCTTGGCTGGTTTGGGTACCACTCACCTCTCCCACCTTATCCTGGGGGGCTTTTTGATGTTCACCCCTCCCCTCACCACTCACACCCTGTTCACTCCCTTCAGGGTTTATGGTAGTTGTTACAACTGTTATCTTTTGAGAAACAACAGAGGTAGGTTTCTTTGACTTGACTTTGGAAACTTTAGATTTGGTGGCTTTGGTAGGAGCTTGTTTGGACAAAGACACAGGTTCCATAGCCACACTAGAAGGCAAAGAAACATTGGGGTTGGAAATAGTAGGAGTTATAGAAACATTTACCTCACTTACCTGTGGTGCATTCATGATTGGCAAGTATACCAATGGCACCTGGCTGTTGAGGTTCATTCTCAAAAGGTCTGCAAGGACCCTTTTCTCTTGTGCCCAGCATTTGAGTTTATTATTCTCATTGGATATAACCAAACCTTCAGCAACATGGTTAGCCAATAATATAAAGAATCTAGCACAGTAGATGTTATGTGGTCTATTAGCTTCGTTGCCTAATCTGGAACCTAATTCTAGCATAACACAGTTGCTAAAATTAAAGTACCTATCAGAAACTAGCATATAGAGCATATTAACAAGAGATGAAGTGATAGCATCAAAATTGCTAATCTTCCCAGAGAAAACCTTAATAAAGGCATCTCCAAGAAAACTCCATTCTTTCCTAAGGCCTTTCCTTCTAATACTACCTAAACTAGCAGAATCAAAAGCATAGCCTATGGAATCTAGCATTGCAGAGACATCTTTATCAGTATGTGGTGTCATGCCATTATTCTCAGGCAACTTAAAGCAAGATTGTATATCATCACAATTAATGCAATAGTCCTTACCTTTGAGAGAGAAGGCAATAGTCATATCTGTGGAGTTGAACTCTGCAGTTGTCCAAATCTCCTCAATCACCTCACAGTAGATGGTTGGGGCTTCCAGCATTGCATAGCTTAGTTTGCAGTTCTTGATGAAGTCCATCATATTGTGATAATCAGAATGGGCTTCATTCGTTTCAACCAAGGCTATGAAATTATTCTTTTCATAAACAAATCCTGTTTGAGACATAATTTTGACTACTGGTGCCATTGTTGTGAGTAGAGGTTGCAGAGAAAAACTTGAGAATTTAGAGAGAAAGAGAATAATAATTGCAAGACAGCGTAAAGTGAAAATAAGAGTTCAATTGGAGTTTTATACTTTCTTGAATTAAAACAAAAATAAAGTAATTAAATGATACTTTTAAGTAAGTTACAGCCGTTCAAGAATAAATAAAACTGTAGAAATTCTGAAAACTACCGTAAATACAAATACATACAACACTGTATATCTGTATCAACGGTTGATTAAAAGAATCAACGGCTGTGACTCACTTATAGTAACTGACGCGGCACATCAACAGATAAGGTAAATAGTTATCCGTTGATGAACAACACTATTTTATCCGTTGAAGGATAAAATTACCAGAAATGTATTTGTCTTTCAACAGATAATGAATATCCGTTGATAGAACAATTTTGGCTTTCAACGGATAGGGAATATCCGTTGATAGGATAAGTCTTGATTAAAGCCAACTTTGTTCTTGCAGCAAATTCATTTCAGGCTACAAGACAGATTATATAGATGACATAGATTATGAATAGTTGAGCATACCTAACTCACTTACTAATCTTGTGAATGTTGATTCATCAAGTGGCTTGGTAAATATGTCTGCAATCTGTTTTTCACTTGGAATAAAATGAAGTTCCACTGTACCTTTCATCACATGTTCCTTAATGAAGTGGTACTTGATATCAATGTGCTTGGTTCTTGAGTGCTGCACTGATTTTCAGTAATGGCAATGGCACTCGTGTTGTCACAAAATATTGGAATTTTGTCAACAGTCATACCATAGTCAAATAATTGGTTTCTCATCCATAGTATTTGTGCACAGCAACTACCAGCAGTAATGTACTCAGCTTCAGCTGTTGAAGTGGAAACAGAATTCTGCTTCTTGCTGAACCATGATACAAGCTTGTTCCCTAGAAATTGATAGGTGCCTGTTGTGCTTTTCCTGTCTATTTTGCAACCTGCATAATCTGCATCTGAGTAGCCAATTAGATCAAAACCAGACTCTCTAGGGTACCAAATTCCTAGATTTGGAGTCCCCTTGAGATATCTGAAAATTCTTTTAATAGCCACTAAGTGAGATTCTTTAGGGTCAGCTTGAAATCTAGCACAGAGACTTGTAGAAAACATAATATCAGGTCTACTGGCAGTTAAATATAAAAGTGAGCCAACCATGCCTCTATAACTTGTAATATCCACAGACTTTTCAGCCTTGTTTAATTCAAGCTTGGTGGCTGTGGCCATGGGAGTTTTTGCAGGTGAACAATCCATTAAGTCAAACTTCTTTAAAAGATCATAAATATATTTAGTTTGACTAATGAAAATTCTACCACTAACTTGTTTAACTTGTAAACCAAGAAAGTAAGTTAGCTCTCCCATCATGCTCATTTCATATTTACTTTGCATTAATTTAGCAAACTTTTTACAAAGTTTATCATCTGTAGATCCAAATATAATATCATCTACATAAATTTGTACAAGTATCTTAGAGCCATTAACATTTCTAAAGAAGAGAGTTTTGTCAACAGTACCTCTTGTGAAGTGATTATCTAGAAGGAACTTTGATAAAGTCTCATACCAGGCTCTAGGTGCTTGCTTTAGTCCATAGAGTGCTTTCAACAAATAATACACATGGTCTGGAAAATTTGGATCTTCAAAACCTGGAGGTTGGCTTACATAAACTTCTTCCTCCAATTCCCCATTTAGAAATGCACTCTTGACATCCATTTGATAGACTTTGAAATTGGCATTAGCTGTATAGGCTAGAAAGATTCTGATGGCTTCAAGTCTGGCAACTGGAGCAAATGTTTCATCAAAATCTATTCCCTCTTGTTGAGAGTAGCCTTTAGCAACCAATCTGGCTTTATTCCTTATGACAATGCCATTTTCATCCATCTTGTTTTGGAATACCCATTTTGTGTCAATAGAACTCTTGTTCTTTGGCTTGGGTACCAGCTTCCATACTTTGTTCCTCTCAAATTGGTTTAGCTCCTCTTGCATTGCTAAAATCCAATCTGGATCCAAAAGAGCTTCTTCCACTCGCTTAGGTTCCTCCTGTGATAGAAAGCTACTATACAGACATTCATCTTGAGTAGCCCTTCTAGTTTGTACTTTTGATGTAGCATCACCAATGATCAGTTCAAAAGGGTGATTCTTGGTCCATTTCCTTTGAGGTGGTAGATTAGCCCTTGATGAGGTTGCCTCAGTATTGTCATGATGTGAGATAGAATGTTGATTTGTTGAAACTACCCCTGAGTTGTTGATCCTTTGGAAGGAATTTGGAGCTCTATCAACTGATGAGGTGAATTGATTATCCGTTGACAGACTGTGATCAACGGATGCTTCGTTATGAACTTCAACGGATGATGCACTTTGTCTTTCAACGGATGCTGCATTGCTTCTTTCAACGGAAGCTGAATTATGACTTTCAATGGATGCAGCATTCTGTGCATTATCCAAAGGCCGATTCTGAATTCTTCTTGAGATGCCTTCTTCATCATTCTCATCTTCACTATCATCACAGTATATTTCAATGTTGTCAAATTTGAGCTCTTCATTATGTCCCTCATCTGTTAGTCCATCAATCTTTTTATCATCAAACACAACATGTACAGATTCCATGACAATGTTGGTTCTTAGATTGTAGACCCTATATGATTTTCCAGCAGAATAACCAACAAATATTCCTTCATCAGCCTTTACATCAAACTTCCCTTTGTGTTCAGATTGATTCCTTAAGATGTAGCATTTGCAACCAAAGACATGTAGAAAGTTTAAAGTTGGTTTTCTTCTCTTGAATAATTGATAGGGAGTCATGCATTTTGCCTGATTGATTAGAGAAATATTCTGAGTGTAACATGCACAGTTAACAGCCTCAGCCCAAAAATAAGTTGGGAGTTTTGACTCCTCAAGCATTGTCCTTGCAGCTTTAATTAGTGATCTGTTCTTCCTTTCCACCACACCATTTTGTTGTGGAGTTCTTGGAGCTGAGAACTCATGCATGATCCCATTTTCTTCACAGAACAACTTCATGTTTGAATTCTTAAACTCAGTTCCATTGTCACTCCTAATATTCCTTACTTTGAAATCAGGATGATTGTTGACTTGCTTAATATGATTGATGATGATTTCACTAGCTTCATCCTTTGATCTAAGAAAATAAACCCATGAAAACTTTGAGAAATCATCTACAATCACTAGGCAGTATCTTTTCCTTGAAATTGACAATACATTGACTGGTCCAAAAAGATCCATGTGTAGAAGTTGTAGAGGTTCATCAATTGCAGATTCAAGCTTCTTACTGAATGATACTTTCTTTTGCTTTCCTTTCTGACAAGCATCACACAGTCCATCCCTTGTGAATTCCACTAAAGGCATTCCTCTAACTAAGTCCTTTTTGACTAGATCATTCATTGTCTTGAAATTCAAATGGGACAGCTTCTTGTGCCATAGCCAACTTTCAACTGGGCTTGCTTTGCTGAGAAGACAAGTAATGGATTCTGCATCTGTAGAGTTGAAATCAGCTAAGTACACATTCCCTTTTCTAACTCCAGTTAGAACCACTTTATTATCCTTTTTACTTGTGACAATACAGGCTTCAGAATTGAAGGAAACAATATTCCCTCTGTCACATAGTTGACTGATGCTCAATAAATTGTGTTTGAGACCATCAACCAATGCAACTTCATCAATGATGACATTTTCTCTTGAAATCAAGCCATATCCCATAGTGAATCCTTTGCTGTCATCTCCAAAGGTTATGCTAGGGCCAGCTCTCTCCTTAAACTCTGTGAGCAGGGTGAAATCTCCTGTCATGTGTCTTGAACAACCACTGTCCAAGTACCATAGATTCCTTCTTTGTCCCTGCACACAACAAAATCAATCAAGTTGATTTTGGTACCCAAATTTCCTTGGGTCCACCTTTGTTAGTCTTTTTCCTAGACTTCATTCCTCCTGCATCTTTTGACTTAGGTAACTTTGGGTCAACCTTGGTCTCAGATGTGGTTGGTTGAAGTGTAGGGTTAGTCACAGAATCATTTAACACATTTGATTGAATTTGATAAGGCATATGTTGTGCAAGCATGTTATTCCACATAGGCATACTGTATGGCATTTGAGGCATACTAAATGCAGTAAAATAAGGACTGTTAATGTATGGCATGTTTGCAAAATGTGCATGGGGATTCTGGTGAGACATAACAGGCATAGCATGCAGAGATGACATAGACATGTTAGGTATGGAGGGATTTGAGAGCATGGGAGTATTTTTAACAGATTTGCAATTATCAGATAGGTGATTAACACTTTTACAATGCACACAGCTTTTTCTAGGAGCATACCTATCAGGTGTGTAATTGTTGTGTTTATTAATCCCTACCTTCCCATTTCTTTTAGATTTTCTTTTAGTTTCCTTCTTATCCTCAACCAACTTAAGTCGATCTTTTAGCTGATCTAAAGTCATATGTCCTATATTCACCTTACTAACATCTCTGGATGTGCTAGCTCCTTCTTTGACAAAGTTCTTGAGAGTTGAATCATTCTTTTTATTTAGATTTTTATTTTTAAAAGAACTTGCCTGTTTTAATTGATGAGCCTTCAACGGATGCTCCTTTTCTTCCTTCAACGGATAACTTTCATCATCCGTTGATTCCACATCCGTTGACAATCCATCAATTAATTCTAACTTCTTTTTGTTTTTCTTCCAGGCATCCTCACAGAATGATACAATTCCCTGGACCTTTGCAATCTGAACACTGACATCCCTAGATGTTTTCCAGGCCTTGATTACCTCTTGCTCACTTTCTAACTATTTAGAAAGAATTTCCACTTTCTTAACAGCTTCTGCTAGTTCACTCTCAACAGTCAGGCATTTAAGTTTTATCTTTTCAAGCTCAATTACCTGATCCTCTAACACAGCATTCCTATCACTTAAAAACACATTATTCTCCTTGATCCTAGTGTTTTCTTTTGCTAGAGATTTAAGGGAAACACGCAAATGATATAATTCATTGGTCATATCATTTATGGCTTCATTGCATTCATGTTTAGAGAGCTGAGAGAGATCAGTAGTAATTACCTGGTTGCTTGATGAACTAGTTTCATTTTCATCAGAATTAGCCATCAGGGCTAGGTTGACATATTCCACATCATCATCTTCGTTTGCCCCATCTGCTGCCCAATCATCTTGAGTAAGAAATGCTATTTCCTTTTGTTTGAGCAAATCAAAATACTTCTTTTTGTAATCAACTTGCTCAAATTTCTTTTTCTCAGAATTTGGCTTCCTACACTCACTTGCAAAGTGTCCACTAATGCCACAGTTGTAACATTTGAACTTTGATTTGTCCACCATGTTTTTGTTTGGCTTAGTGAACTTTGTGTTTTTCCTGAACTTCATCTTTGCAAACCTCCTGGACAGAAAGGCCAAATGTTCTTCAATATCATCAGATTCATCCTGACTGGAATTGTCTTCATCCTCAGCAACTTGCTCTTTACCCTTGCTTGATTCTGATTTGCTTGTGCCAACTTTGAGACTTGGCATTGTCTTCTCCTCATTCCTGGCTTCCATCTTCTCACAGTCAGCTATAAGAGCAACTGTTCCTCTTTTTCTCTTTCCCTTTTCTAACAGCTCATCCTGCTCCATTTCAAGTTCATAAGTCCTCAAAATTCCATATAATCTTTCAAGTGTGAAGTTCTTATAATCTTGAGAGTTTCTCAAAGAGACAGTCATGGGCTTCCATTCCTTTGGCAGAGACCTAAGAAATTTTAAGTTGGAATCCTTGACTTGGTACACTCTACCATACAGCTTCAATCCATTCAACAGTTTCTGAAACCTGTTGAAGGTATCATTTAATGATTCACCTTCTTCAAAGTGAAAATATTCATACCGTTGAATAAGAAGCTGCATTTTGTTCTCTCTAACCTGCTCAGTACCTTCACAGATGATTTGTACAGTTTCCCAAACTTCCTTTGCAGTTTGGCAATTGATGACATTGTCAAACATATCTTGATCTAAGCCATTAAACAAAATGTTCATGGCTCTCTTATCCTTGCGGATTTCTTCCATGTCTTCAATAGTCCATTCTTCTCTTGGCTTGGGAATAGACTGTCCAACAGCAACTGTTGCAGTAGCAGCTGTGGCTACCTTGTGAGGGATGTGAGGACCATTTTCAATATAGTTGATGTAGCTTTCATCTTGAGAAAGAAGATGTAAATGCATCTTCACTTTCCAGTGATGATAATTATCCTTTTCCAGGACTGGAATCTTTACACCAATATCCTTCCTATTCATGATGGTAACAGGAGAGTTCTTCTGTGCACTCATGATGTTAGCAGAATAGATCTTTAAACTCTTTATATGTTAAGAGCTTGCTCTGATACCAATTGTTATTCCCAGTGGACTAACAATGAGATTTACAGAAGGGGGTTGAATGTAAATCTCAAAACTTTTTCACGTTTTGAGCAGTTTGTAAGGCTAAGTGTTTGAGTGATCAAATGTGTGTGAATTGCTTGGAGCTGATGCAGACAAATATATATTCAAACACAAATGTAATGAACACAAAGAACTTAAAAACTTTTCTGGTGGATTTGTTGTTCCACCAGAGATGTGTTATTTCAGAAAATCTGTGATTCAAAATTAAACCACAGCTGCTTCCTAGTACAAACTAGATGATTTTCTCTCTTGATATTTCTAAACAGCTCAGGGAAAATTCACATCTAATTACTAGCTACTACATGGTTTATATATCACCAAGTTTACAAGTGAAGACAAAGATAAAGTACAATAAGAAAATAGTTCTCCACTTGTTTCTATTCCATTTTTATCCAGTGTAATATGGAATTATCTGTTGACTTTCCATTTTGAACCAGACTAAAAACGACTGCTTTTTCTGCTGTTCCTAAAATAGGCTACCACATTCCAGTTATCTCTGTCAATCCATGTGCCTCTGTCAGCTTTGTTAACTGTCACTATCAATTGCTATGAGACTGAGCATCCGTTGAAGCTTTCATCCGTTGATGGCTTTATCCGTTGATGCTCTAGCAGTTGAAGCTTTATCCGTTGAAGCACTTATCCGTTGATGGATATTATCCGTTGAAGCTTTGTTTCTTATCCGTTGAAGGTCTTCAATATCCGTTGACACTTCTTCACTTATACAAAATTACAAGGCATGAAATATTTACAATTAGCCCTCCTATTTGTACATCCATTAGTAGTCAACATGACTGATTATTTCCTAACAACATCTAAGAATTACAGCTTGAAACCAGAGAGTGAAATGTGCTACAATACCAAACTTATTGCTAAGTAGGGCTACTCCTTCAACGGATAGCCAAGATGGTCTTATCCGTTGAGGCTACAAACACTAGATTTCTACTTAAGTGTTTTGCTTAAGTTATCATCAAACTAATACACATATTCCTAACACAAGATATTATAAACTTGTCGATTAAGGATGATTTAGGTCCTGCCACATAAGGTATAACAAGGATAAAAAAGATTAGGACTTTGCTGTAAGATTTATTAAGTCATGTTGACTACTAGATTGATATGCAGAATAGGTTGGCTAATTGTACATATAAGATGTCTTGTAATTATGTATAAGTGAAATAGAGTCAAGTGACAGAATGGCTCCCGACGGATGATCTAAAAATGCTCCCGACAGATAATCAACAAGGCTCCCGACGGATGACCAAAATAGTTCTGATGGATGATCATAATTCAAAAGAGTAGTTGACAGTGACAACACAGTCACATGCATCGTATATTTGCAAATGGAATGTGGCAGCCTAATTGCAGGATTTAGAGAACAAAGAAGCATTACCATTTCCATGCAATTATAAAGATATTCAAAGATGCTAGATAGAGTAATGAAGTAGCATGGAATTATACTAGAAACAATTTTTGTTTTACTATTTTTTTCTTTTTATCATGTAACTTGGTAGTATATAAACCAAGTGTAGCAAGTAGAACAATATAATTAAGTAAACATTATTTTCTGAGAGATAGATAAAGTTGTATCTGTTAAGAATCTTTTTGTAATTCTGTAAGTTCACTTGTAAGCAGCTGTGTGCTATTCAAGCATCACAGAGTTCTCATCTTTATATATATATCTCTGGTGGATAAGTTCAAATCCACCATAAAGTTTTAAAACCTTGTGTTTTATTGCTTTATGTTTTAATTTCCATTTTACTTTCAGTCCGTACTTCTTGCAAAATCAAACACAGTTATATATTAAGTAAGAACATTCTTATAATCAGAAAAAGAAGCCAAAATTATATTCAAACCCCCCTTCTGTAATTCTTGTTGTATTGATTAGGAATAAAAATTGGTATTAGAGCAAGCTCTTGAAGTACAAAGAGTGTAAAGATCACCACAATCGACAAGATGAATAGAAAAGATGTTGGAGTAAAAATCCATTTCTGGACAAAGATAACTCTCACCATTGGAAGGTGAAGATGCACCTGCATCTCCTATCTCAAGATGAAGCATATGTGGATTACATTGAGAAAGGTCCACATGTCCCTATGAGAGCTGCTATAGGAAATGAAGCATCAGTCCCAAAGCCACAAGCAGAATCTTCAGATCCAGATAAAGAACAAGTTCAAAAAGATAAAAAGGCCATGAACATTCTGTTTAATGGTGTTGACAGTAACATGTTTGACAACATCATAAACTGCAAGACTGCTAAGGATGTATGGGATACAATTCAAATTATATGTGATGGAACTGAGCAAGTAAAGGAGAACAAGATGCAACTCTTGCTTTAGCAATATGAGCATTTCTATAGTGAAGAAGGTGAGTCACTCACTAACATTTTCAGTAGATTCCAAAAACTACTGAATGCTCTAAAATTGCATTGAAGGGTCTATAAAACAAAAGACTCAAACCTCAAATTCCTTAGATCTCTACCAAAGGATTCGAAGCCTATGACAGTCTCATTGAGAAATTCACAAGATTACAAGGGTTCACCTTGGATAGACTGTATAGTATCCTAAAAACCTATGAGCTTGAAATAGAGCAAGATGAGAAGATCGAGAAAGGAAAAAAGAAGGGAGGGTCCATTGCACTAGTTGTTGAGAAAGAAAAGGAGAAGGAGATAAAGGTTGAAGCTGTTGAATCTGCACCAAACTTAAGAGTTTGTGAAGGCAAAGGAAAGGGACTAGCAGCGGAGCATGAAGACCAGCTTAGTCAAGATGACATGGATGACATAGATGATCATCTTGCTTTTCTATCCAGGAGATTTTCCAAGCTCAAATTCAAGAGGAATTTTGGAGCAGCCAAGTAAAACAGATACATGGTTGATAAGTCTAAATTAAAATATTACAAGTGTGGCTTGACAGGTCATTTTGCTAGTGAATGTAGAAAGCCTGATTCTGGTAAAAAGAAGTTTAAGGCTGTTGATTATAAGCAGAAATACTTTTAGTTTCTCAAACAAAAGGAAAGGGATTTCATTACATAAGAAAATGACTAGGTTGTAGATGGATTGGAAGAGGATGAAGATACAAGCTATGTCAATCTAGAACTTATGGCCAAATCAGATGAAATAGAGACAAGTTCATCAAGCAATCAAGTAATCACAACAAACCTATCACATTTATCTAAATCTGAGTGTAATTATTACGACCGGCCTTTTGTGTAATATTATTTGTGAACTCTGTATAATATTAGAGCTGATTATAAATATATCTAATGATTGTACATTTGTGAGAATGGAAATTTCTGCATTATAAATTGCTTTATGTAGAATATAATTTTTTTTCAAAGCAAGAGTTTTATCAATTGCCCTTATTTTTGATTTATAAGGAATATTCTATACATTGGAAAATTTTCTTTTAAAAAAAATTATTTCATTCACAAATTTGAAAAGCGATCTCATAAAATTTCTAAAAATCCAAGTTATTTTATGGTATAAATTTTATAATTTTTGAACTTTTATTTTATTTTATAAAAATAAATCTTTGAAAATTAGTTGCTTAGTAATTAACAAATTACATGGTTACCCTCGCATGCAAATACTCTTCCATTCAACTAAGGGGCAAAGAAGGCATTTCCAACCCCACTCACTTTCATTCTACTAGCCAAGTTACCACTTTGTCCTTGCATGCAAATCTACCTGACTTTAACTAGAAGGTTACTCTTGTCATTTCCTAAATCCACTCACTTTTGGTCAAATCAAAAGCTTAAAAACCAAGCAAGTGTGATGATCACTCCACTTTCACTCCACCATTCCACCCCCCTCCTTTCTCCTCCCTCCCCTCTCGGCCCTCCTCCCTCTCGGCTCTTTTGGCCGAGCCCCGCCCCCTCTTTTCTTTCATTTTTCATTCAAGCATCTATCTCCCATTCAAGTAAATGTTACTTCCTATATCTTGATCATATATAATCCAAAGAGTTTTGAGTGAAAAGTTTAAGTTTTGAGCTTGCATGTCAAAGTTTTATTTGGAACTCAAAGTACAATCTTGATTCTCATGGATTTAAGGTTGTATTTTGAGGGAACTACAAGGAATGGTGAAATGCCAAGTCATGAGAATGAGGCTCTTGATTTTAATGGTCATTTCCCTTCCATTTCATTCGGCCATGACCTTGAGGGAGCCGAATGAATGGTTCTTGAGGTTGTTGTGTTGCCTTGTTTCATTCTTATGTGTTTTTGGTGGTGATAACATGAATTTTGTAGCAAAAAAACTTGATAAAACCCTTTGCATGCTAAGTGATCATTTAGTTATAGCTTATGCTAGGATTGCATGTTGATTTTATGGTAAAATTTATTTTGGAAACCATATTGTTTTGGTTTGAATATTCATAGGCATGCATGCATGTAAACCACTCATGATTTTCGAAAGTTTTGATCATTTGGATTGATTTTTGTTAGTAAGCCTTAATTTCAGTAGGGTTAAGATATTAATCTTGATATGTGCTCCTTGATATGTGATGTTAATTCGTATATATTTATAAAGAAGATATAACTTGTCGTTCTCAAAAACTTGATGACTTGTAATTTGTGTAATGTGTTAACTTTAATTTTGCTATATTGCACCTTAGGTAAGCATGATCTCCACTAAGCTTATTTTGAGTGTAAGGGAGTTAGTTCAGTAGAATACCTTAGTTAAGATTTGGATTGGGTTTTTGATTGTTGTTGGTTGGGTTTGTTAAGTAAGAACCTTGGTGAAAGGAGAGTATTAGTTTCTGCAGAAAATCAGTTTGGTACCCTCAGGTTTAGAGTGAGATTTGACCTTGTCATGGTTGTGTACTTTGAGGCCCAAGCCACCAGAAGCTAGCACTAGGAGTATACAATAGGTTTTAGGTGTTTTTTGGAGGTTTGTAAGACGTTTGGTTAGGTGCACGAGTGGAAACACCAAATATGTCCAGCCGAGGACAGTTTTGTTGCAACTTAAAAATGGGAAGTTTTGACCATGTCATAGGTAGGCCCTCATTAGGCCTTGTTCGGCCTTAGTTAGAGGGAATGTCAGAGGAGTTTTTACAGCCATGGTTCTTAGGATTTGATTTAGAATAATGTGTCACAAGTTAGTTCAAGTCAGGACCTTTTTTGCCCAGAAAAACAGGGGAATCATGGACTTTAAGCTTAGGCCTAGGGAGGCCCAAGCTAGGCCCTTGAGCCACATCAAGTTTGGGAGTTGCCTTATGATCAGAAGAGTTATTGTATAAGTTTTGAAGGAAAATTTGAAGTGTAAGAGTGTCAAACGCACCCAATAAACCTTAGATGTCATTCTGAAATTTACCATAATAAGCACCTTCACTTACCACATAGTTTTAGAGCACTTATAAGTGAGGCCTAGGTTGACCAGCATAGTTGCAAGATAGCATAAAGTCAGTAGATTTAAAGTTCCAAGTTAGGGTCAATAGGAATTGGATGGTTTAGTAAAGGCACTTTGAATAGGAAGCCAAAATTTGGAGATTTTGTCTAGTATAGCGATCAAGTGACTTAAGTATGTGGAGCGAGATCATCCAAGCCTAGTGTTGCAATATGGCGTGTGTGATATTATGTGGTACTTAAATATGGTATGTGAGCATATGTGGCTATGTGTACTATTATGTTATAAGGTGATTGTAAATTGCGTGTATATAGGCCTAAATGCCATTGTGTTTAATTTCGGTTTGCAAATAGGTTGAGTTAGTGAGAATATATTATAATGAGGTTATTATTATTTGTGTAGGATCTCAAGACGAGGGTAAACTTTCCATAAAGATCGAGTAAAGCTCTCAGTTGCTCGTACCTGCCAGTCCAGTCCAACCTTTTTCAAGGCAAGTGATTCAACCTGCCTTTTTTTTCATTTACCCTGCAGGTGTGTGATAACTAGTTCCTATATATGATGCGAGTATTCCGATTTACCTTGATATACATGAACCAAGTGGTTTTCAAATCTATCTTCATATTATATAGAAATACCATGAACCCTCAAGTGTCTATTGCAAGTAATTTAACCTTATTTGAAGATTGTTATGCAAGTTGATCAAAATGTCTTATTATGCTAGTATACTAAAGTAATTGTGATGTTGATTTATGTATAAGTTATACTCAATAACCTCAGCTTGAAGCCTAAAACCCAGTCATCCCTTAAAGATTGTTAATGATTATTTGATAACCCTCTCCTTACCCTAAAGCGTGATACCCTGTTATACCTTAAGCTGATGATCACTTTCTTTGTATTTTAATACCTATATCATACCTAGAACCAGTGATTCTTATCTTCTTGATATTTTAATACCTATACCTTATTTGAAACCATTGCTTTAAGCCTAGTCTGGCATTACTCTTTCATATTATCCGATAGCCTTACTAAATCTCCTTGTCAAAGTCCTTGTAAATAGAAACCTTTCAATTACCCTGATAGAGTAAAGTCTAGTGGACCATGGCCCTAGTGGATATATTCCCAGTGTTTCAAAGTGGATTTATAACCCTTGATAAAGATGTTTACGGTTTAAGAAATTAATTGTCAATTGGCATCAGTTTTTGAAATGATTAAAAAAAATTGGATTTTCAGTCCCAAAGGGGAACAATTTTTTTCTTTAAATGGTGGATCTGGACTGAGACGCAAGTCCTTTCCGCACTAAAATGGTAGGCTTAAAAGTTTCCTAGGGATGCCATTAATGTTTTAGAACCCAACGAGGTTCGGGATTACTTCGCGGCTAATCACCGACTGTAATCCGTAGCGTCATAAAATGGTTTTTGATTAAGAAATGATTTTGGAAAACAAATGATGCCATCACCCAACAGTCCATCTCTTGTAATTATTAGCTTTATCTTCACATTGTTATTCTTTTATCTCATTTTATTGTATAGCACTTGTTGAGCATTTGGCTCACTACTTGTTTTCACCCTGATATTACATCTAGCAGCTATGGTTAGATTCAAGCAGACAACACGTAAGACTTGTGATGTCGATACGTATGTTCGAGCTCAGGTAGAATAAGAGATAGTTTTATGTGAGGACTCGATGTTAAAAATCAGGTTGTAATAGTTAATAGTGTTGGGTTGTTCCAAATCCTAAACTGTAAGATCTTAGATTCGGTTGTGTTTATTATCTTTTGTTAACTATTATAATAATTTGTATAATATGTATTTTCAAGTTGGGGGTGTGACAGTAATGATACCATCAATGACATGTCTACTGAATTATATCACCTGCGTGTTACACTTAAGTCTCTCATAAAAGAAAATAGTAAAATTAAATAGAACAATGTGTTTTTATGTGAAAGAAATCATGTGCTAGAGACTCAATTTATTGAGTTTGGAAGATTGAAAATAGAATGCAAGATTGTTAAGGATGAACTAACTAAATCCTTAAAGAAAGAGTAAATTTTAAGAAAACAACTTGAACAAGAACAAGAAGTGATTAAGGCCTGGAAATCATCTAGAGATGTCCATGCTCAAATCACTAAAGTTCAAGGTATAGAATCTTAAGGTGATGCAGCCTGGAAAAGAACAAGGAGAAGCTTAATTCTAATCTGGTTGAAGGACTTTTAGCTGATGTGGATTTGACGGATGATGTAAATTATCCATCGAATAATCAAAAGGATTATCCATCGAGAGACAATGAGCCACATCCGTTGAGTGTAAGTAAACTAGTTAGCAAAGCTAAGCTAGCTAAGTTGAATGAAAAATATGGATTAGTTTCTAAGAACTTTGTTCCAGGAGAAACAAGTCAAGTGAAACAGAACAAAAGAGTCAATGTTAGTCATCTGTCTATCAAGCAATTGAATGACAGATTGGAGAAAATTGAAGTGAAAGCAGAGTCAAAAAGGATAAACAATAGAAATGAGAAAAGTAGGAATTATCAAACATAACAACTACACACCTGATAAATATACACCAAGAAAAATATGTGTTAAGTGTGGTATTGTTAATCATTTGTCTTTTAATTGCAAACTTGCTATGCCTGCTCCTATGTCTACACCACTTTCAATTCCCAACATGCCTACAATGCCTATCAATGTTATGCCTGCACACAATTTGAATGCACAGTATGCTAACATGCCATTTGCATAAAATCCATATTATGCTGCATTTAGTATGCCACAAATGCCATTTAACATGCCTTACTGGAATAACATGTTTGCACAAAGTATGCCTTTTCATGTTAACCAACTTGTGCATGATAATTCTGCAATGATGAATGGTTTTAAAGGTCCAACTCAGATGACAAATGATGAATCTGAAATACCCAAGTCAAATAAGGTCAAACCTAGGAAACTAAAGAAAAAGGCTAACAAGGCAGGACCCAAGGAAACTTTGGTACCAAAATCAACTTGATTTGATTTTAATGTGTGCAGGGAAATAGAAAGAATCTATGGTATCTGGATAGTGGTTGCTCAAGGCACATAACTGGAGATTCTACCCTGCTCACTGGTTTTAGAGAAAGAGCTGGCCCAAGTATTACTTTTGGAGATGATGGCAAGGGTTATACTATAGGAAATGGCTTGATTTCAAAAGATAATGTCATCATTGAGGAAGTTGCCCTAGTGGATGGTCTCAAGCACAATCTGTTGAGTATCAGCCAGCTTTATGATAGGGGCAACTCAGTTACTTTTAATGCAGAATCCTGTGTTGTGACTGACAAGATAAACAACAAAGTGGTTCTCACTGGAGTGAGAAAAGGCAATGTGTAAAGAGTTGTCTGAGTTTGATAAATTACGTTAAAGAGAGTGGATTTGAACTGATGCTCACTGCATTCTTTGCTAAACATCCATTATGGAGTGTTTGTACTTGAGCTAGGGCCTGCTTCTCACCCTATGTTTATATAATCTCCTTTATCATCTTCATCATCATCCCCAAAATCATCTTCAGAATGACCAGTTGGATATTTATAATCATCACCAGTTGTGGAGGGCATGGAAGTGATTGCATCCTTGGCTCTCCGCATTGAAGCAGTTGTGTGCACCAAGTTTTAAATTCTCTCAGCAGCCTCATTGTCCTGTTCACCCATATCTTGATAAGCTGGAACAGGGTGAATAAATTCCTCAACTTCATAAGAAACATAGTCTAATACAGCTTGATAATCTTGCTGAGATAGTTATTTCTTTTCAGCCTCATTGACATCACTTAATTGACTGACAATGGGCTCTTCCCATTCTTCAGTACTTGTTTTTCTCTCATTTTCTCTCATTTTCTTGTATCAAGGGCTCCTCTTGGCTTCCCACCCTCACACCCTCACCTTCACTTACAAAGGTGGAACTCCACTCACTCACTTTTGCCAAGCTGGAAGAAATAGCTTTCATAGTGTCACTCTTTTCCTCTCCTTTTGCCTGAGAGCATTTTAGCCTCTCACCCTGTTCACTCCCTTCCGTCAATCCTAGGAGTGATTGTACAACTACTAAATCATCTGCACTTGTAACAATAGTTGAGATTGCAAGTGGTGCAGTGATAGTCAATGGATGATAAACATTCGTCGAAGTAGTAGTTGAGAGTTTCAACGAATGACTACAGTTAAGCACATCCGTCGAGATAAAATCACTAGTCAATGGATGAAAAATATCCGTCAAGATTGTAGAAATGAGAGAGTTTGGAGTGGAAACTACTGTAGAATCTGTGGTGATTGATTTGAGATTTTGCACAGACTTCTCAGTGGAATCAGAAAGAAATGGCAAGTGAGCGAACAAATCATCTAAAAGATGATGCTCACTTGTTGTAGATTTTGGCTTCTCCATTAGAGTTGAAGATGGAGAATCAGGAATTGATGTGTAAATCATATCCACATCCAAAGAATTTGTGGGTGAGTTTTCTGTGTGAGGTGCTTCTATTATTAAAGATATTGTCCGTGAATCCATATTTATGGGAGCCACATCAATCTGACTTTGAGAAGGTGTTGTTACTGAGTCTTTGACTGTAATTTGCACAGTGTGTGCACCCTATGTATCCCCAAGTGTTTTATATTTCTTCTTTTTAGTGTAAGTTTGGGGTGATTCTGTGTCCCTAACCCTCTTGGCATGTGCTCTTGGTTGAGCACTTGTTTCAATAGTGACATCCTTTTGGGAGGATGAAACTAGTAATGAGCTTAAATCCTTATTAAGCACTACAGTTTGTTGCGAAACTGTAGTGTGGCTAGGCTTGGTTACACACGCCTCTCCCTCCTTATCCTTAGGGTTTCTTTTATGTTCACCTTATCCCTCACCAAGATCACTTCCCTTCACACTCCCCTCTTGGTTTTTAGTGCATTTTAAAACTAGTTTCCTTTGAGAGGAACTAGAGTGGGTTTTCTTTGACTTGGATTTGGAAATTCTTGATTTTGTGGCTTGGGTAGGCACCTGTTTGGTCACTGCCACAGGTGCCATAGCCACAGTTTTGGCAAAGAAATTAATGGTAGAGAAGTAGCAGGGACAGAAGTGTTTACCTCACTTATATGAGGCTGCTTCATAATTGTCATGTAGATTAAGGGAACCTCCTTATGGTGATTGGCCCTGTTAAGATCAACAATAACTATTCGCTCTTGGACCCAACAATCTAACTTGTTTGTTGGGTTCTCAATTGAGAGATTCTCAGAAACAAAATTAGCTATCATCATAAAGAATATAGCATAATAGATGTTCTTAGACCTCTTCTTTATATCCCATAATTTACTCCCTAATTCATACATCACAGAGGTGCTAAAATTAAAATACTTATCACTAAGAAGCATATAAAGCATGTTAACAAGTGAATAAATTACAACATCAAAATTGCTAACTTTTCCAGAGAACACTTTGATAAAAGAATCACATAGAAAGCTCCATTCTTTTCTAAAGCCTAGTCTCCTAACCTCACTTAACTTGGTGGCAGTAAGAGCATAACCCATAAAAATAAGCATGTTACTCACTCAGTGTCTCTGTGTGGGGCAAGAGTGTTATTTTCAGGCAGTTTAAAGCATTTTTCAACGGCATCACAGTTAATACAGTGTTCCTTACCTTTGAGAGTGAAACTAATGGTTTTGTCCTTGGAGTTGAACACGACCATAGTCCAAATCTCCTCAACAACCTCACAGTAGATGATTGGAGACTCAAGCATAGCATAACTAAGTTTTCAGTTTTGAATGAAGTCCATCAGTTTGTGATTGTCTTCAGATGTAGGAATTTTCTTGTTCACCAAAGCTACAAAGTTGTTCTTTTCATAGACATACCCAGTTTGAGACATAATTTTGACTATTGGTGCCATTGTTGTGATTAGAGAAAGGGGTTTTTGCTTTGGAGACGAAGAAAGATTAGAGAAATTGTTTGAGAAAGATAAAAGTAAAGACAAAAAATGAAATTGGCTTTTATACTATCTCAAAAATAAACGGTTAAAAAAATAAAGTAACCAATCAAATTTGCCCAAAATAGCCGTTTAAAAATAAAGAAAACTGTCAAAATTCTAATGATTATCCATCGAAATATACTTACAGGATGTAAGTAAATTCAATGGATAATGCCTAAAATTAACGGTTAAGAATGAAAACAATTCGACGGATAAGGATAAAGTACCCAGAGTAATATTTGATACTTCAACGGACGATACAATGAAATTCAATGGATATTCATTTTCAACGAATAATGACATCCGTCGAGATGTAAATTCTGACTTAGCCAAAAGTTCATCTTTGACAAGAAATATCAAATTTTACTCTGGCTGCATTACAATTTGCTTAGACATCAAAACAAATTAAGAGTAATTAAACATACCTAACTCACTTACCAGCCTAGTAAAGGTGGATTCATCAAGTGGCTTGGTAAAGATATCTGCAAGTTGCTTCTCACTTGGAACAAAATGAAGTTCCACGATACCATTCATAGCATGCTCTCTAATGAAGTGGTACTTGATGTCAATGTGCTTGGTCCTTTAATGATGTACTGGATTTTCAGTAATTACAATACCACTTGTGTTATCACAGAAAATAGGAATGTTATTCACCTGTAGACCATAAAATATGTGCACAACAACTACCAGCAGCAATATATTGAGCCTCAACTGTAGAAGTAGAGACTGAATTTTGCTTTTTACTGAACTAGGATACTAGCTTATTTCCTAGAAATTGACAGGTTTCTGTAGTACTTTTTCTATCAATTTTACAATCTCTAGGATACCAAATACCAAGTTTTGGTGTTCCTTTGAGATATCTGAAAATTCTCTTAATAGCTACTAAATGAGATTCTCTAGGATCAGCCTGAAATCTAGCACAAATACAAGTAGCAAACATTATATCTGGCCTACTTGATGTTAAATATAAAAGTGAGCCAACCATGTATCTATAGCTTGAAATATTCACAGACTTTTTGGTAGTGTTTAATTCAAGTTTAGTTGCGATAGCCATGGGAGTTTTTGCAGATGTGCAATCCATTAAGTCAAACTTCTTTAAAAGATCATAAATATATTTGGTTTGACAATGAATATTCCATCACTAACTTGCTTAATTTGTAAACCAAGAAAGTAAGTCAGTTCTCCCATCAAGCTCATTTCATATATTAATAAGGGAACTCTGTGATGTAATGTTTGCACACAGCTGCTTACAAGTTAAACTTACAAGTACAGAGAAATTCTTTACAGATATGGCTTTATCTATTTCTCTGGTAATTGCTTACTAACTTAGATACAGTTCTACTCGCTAATCTTGGTTTATATATCACCAAGTTACATGATAAAAAGACAATCAAATAATACAAAGTATTTCTAGTCTAATTTCATGTTGCGTCATTTCTCAATCCAGCATCTTTGAATATCTTCAGTTTAGCATGGAAATAGAAATGCTTATTTGTTCTCTAAAACCTATAAGTAGGCTGCCACATTCCATTTGCATATAATCAATGCATGTGACTGTCAACTCACTATCAACTTCTCTTTTGAATTTGTTCATCCGTTGAAACTCTGTGGGATTATCCGTATAGAGTCTGGTTGATCATCCGTTGAAGCTTTAGTTGATCCGTTGAAGCTTTAGTTGATCATCTGTTGAAGCCTTTTGGAACATCCGTTGAAACTATCTTCATAGCAGTTAACTCCATTTCATTTATACAAGATTACAAGACATCTAATATATACAGTTAGCCAACATATCTTGCATATCAATCTAGTAGTCAATATGACTTAGAACATACTACAACATTTACTTCTCTAAGGCATTACAATATGCAGAAATGTGCTACTAAACTTATTAATACATAAGTTACCATTTCAACGGATGTTGAAGTGATCATCCATTAAAAGCTACAAAGTCACTAAAGTAAATCTACTAAGTGTTTTGTTTAACGTATCATCAAGTATACAACATATTCCTAACAATTTGCAAGCTGTTGAATATAAATACTTGGTTCTAGTTAAGCCACGTATCTTAGCACATTCAAGCAAAGCTCTGCAAAATTTATTTCTTGGAGAATTGTTCGATTTCATTTATTGAAATTAAGGACAGAAGTGTCATCCAATCTGATTCACACCTCATTAAAGTCTTACATTTCGTTACACTCATTATTTATAGCCTCTTTGTATGTATTGAGTATCCTTTGATAAAGAAGCTATGGATTTTTACAGTGATAAAAGGAACCTTAGATTAATAGCTATTGTAATTAGTTCTTTTTATACTTGTTACTTCGAATCATTTATATTCGGAGTTGTAAGTAACCCTTTGCGGTTTAATTTCTTAATAACAAAAATTATTCCATGAAACTTCCAATATTTGTTTGTTTCATTTTTAGTTTTGATATTCCGCTGCATAAATTTGATAAAAATGAAGAACATACATTCAAACCCCCTATATGTACCTTTTGGACCTAACAATTGAAGATGTGAAGATTGTATATATTGACAAGTCAAATTATCATTAGAGATCTCAGAGATATCGACAAGTCATAACATATATAGAGATCTTTGAGATATGGACAAGTCAATTCTACATGTAGAGATCTCAAACATATCGACAAGTTATTTAGCATGCAAATATCAAGAGACCTCGACAAGTTAAATACATCTATAGAGAACTCTATAATCTCGATAAGTCATTATACTTATCGAGATGTCACTTCTCCATTGAACAAACTAAAGATCTCGATATGCCTCTCAAATATAGAATGCAATAAAATGAAGATTCAAGATTATCAGTCAATAAAAAATCTATCAACTAGATTGAAAAGTCTATAAAGTAGCTGGGGAGAGTACAAGATCAAGGGCTAAGATTAACTAGACAAAGGATGGTCACAGACCTACAAGATTCTACACAGATCTGCTAAGCCATAAATGGAAATAGAAAAAGGTTATTTGAGAAAATGGTTTAGTTATTTTTAGTGCAAGTTTTGTAAACCTGTACTGCTAGTGTATAATGCATGCATGGGTCCTTAGTTCACATCTAACAAACAGATTCGTAGTTCTTTTATTCTCTCAAGATACAAGAGGAGTTCTTTACTTACAAAGAACCCAGAATTTGTAGCAAGACCTAACTTAATTTTAATACAAAATTAAGTGAGTTTTGAAATATTGTGTTTGTTGTCTTATTTCTACTAACATAATACAACTGTATTTCTTATCTGCTTTGTTCTCACAACCAAAAAAATCTAAAAAGGCTTTAAAATATTCAAAACACATTCACCCCCCCCCCATGTTGCACTTATAATCTAAAAGTGGTATTAGAGCAAAATCTGAAAGTAAACATATCAAGATCTTGGAAGTATGAGTGCACAAAAGATAAGCAGTATCAAGATACCAGCCTTTGATAGAATCAACTATAAACTTTTGAAAAATAAAATGATGTTGTTCATCAGGATGGCCAATCCATTATATATCCAGATTCTCAAAAATAGCCCTTTTACCTCAATGGAAAGGGTTGATGAATCTACCGATGGAAAAAGAAAAAGTCTTCCTAGATAGTGGCCTGCAACTAATTCTATTAGAGTCATTTGACAATATCATGTAAAACAATATTGTCAACTACGACACAGCCAAACGAATTTGGGAGAAGATTGAGATTTTGTGTGAAGGTACAGAGGAAGTTAGATTAAATCAAAAAAGGATATTGTTGTCTCAGTATGAGGGATTCATGGAAAATCCCAAAGAAGGAATTACTGAAGTTTTTAAAAGGTTTAACAAATTAATAAATGACCTACAGCCCTATGATAAATATTATGAGGCTGAGGAGGTTAACCTAAAGTTCTTGCTAGACCATCTTGAACAGAAAATATTAGCTATTAGAGAAGGAAGAGATCTGAGCAGAATAACTCTGGAAGTTTTACACGGGATCTTGAAAACTTATGAACTTGAAATGTTACAAAGAAATTCAATAAAGGTAAACCATGGACATGTTGTTGATGGTTCCAATGACTTGGTTGTTAATGATAGTGAAGCAAGTGAAGATGAACAAGATGATGAAGTTCCAGTTATTCAAGTTGGGGAGCAAAAGAACAAAGGACCTCAGAAGCAAAGTTTTTTTGGAGCTGGAGGAAGATGAATTTTATACCTTGGATGAGCTAGATGAATTTGACCAATCCATGGCTTACTTGGCTAGGAAATTCTCTAACATTAGAGTCAAAAAGCCTAGGTTTTTCAAGAACAAGGGACAGTCTTCAAACAGCAAAAACTGGAAAACAAAGTCTTAGTATAACTCAGCTAGCAAGGGTGACTATGTAACGCCCTCCAAACCCGGGTCAGAAGTTTGGGGCCCACAACACATACACACACACCATATTTAAATCTGTTATGAATATAATAATATATATGAAATGACCCTACTTACTATAATCCACGGATCGACGCAGTTTAAAGTATGTCCACAAGCCAAAATCTTATTTATTACACAAACGTACCCAAATCCCAGTTTATTTATTTTATAATTGAAGTTCAAACTTTATTACAACTATCAACAAAACCAAGCCAAACATCATCTGCTAGTCTATTCCATTTCAACTTGGATACCTAGCTCGCACACTTGTCTGGGGATCCTCGCTACCACCAGTTTCCTTTTTCACTGGAAAAGAATATAAACATTTTTGCAAGAGTGAGCTAACTAGCTCAGCAAGGCACAAAGACAGTAACTGAGATTAACAATGATCAATTGAAATGATATAAGGAATCAAGTTTACTGATAAGCAATGATTGGAATTGGATATTCATTTTCATTTTAAAAACCAAGGTTAGGCTGCTGATCAGTCACACACTAACCGCGAGCAAGGCTTCCAGCGTTGCTCTATATACTGGATCCATGGCACGTATTGGCCTCTTATGACCATGAATCTGATCCGACCACGAATCTGGTCCATATTTAAAAATAATCCAAATCTAGAATCACAATATGATAAGCAATGTAACTCAATAGTTGAATCATAAACAACATTTACTTTGAAACATAGGATGATCTGTGTAATATCCCATATTTTCAGATATTATTATTATTATTATTTGGAATTGTTTATGTGATTTTATGTGAATTTTGGTGAATTATCTGGTCATTGAAGTGATGTTTTGAATGTCTATATGTGATATTCTTTGAGTATTTTAATTATTATATGTAAAAAATAAATTATAGATAATTATGATATTTTTCTGGTAATTTTTTAGCTGTTATATGATTTTATAATAATTTATGGATTTATTAATTATTTCCTGAGTAATTATAAAACTATTTTATAAAGCCGGGAATCGTCCAACTTCAACCGTTTTTATGTTTTTATAACCCGAAACTCTTCTGAAAACTCCTTCCTAACCTAATTTGGTAATTCCAGACATTTTCCGTGTTTTAACTTTTTTGATCCGGATTAAGGTTTGACCCGTGCGCGTCCCGGCGTAAAATTTTCAATACGATAATCGTTTTGATAAATCAACAAAGCCCGTATTCTCGAAAAGCGGGATAATGTTACGTTATTTTCGTATAAGATGTTTTATAAGAAGCTCGGTTTTGATGATTATCCAAATCTGATATTAAATTGTATCATTTTTATAGTTACTTAGCAGCTAAGTAATCTATTTTCGGATCGTTTTGCAGTTACTTAGCGGCTAAGCAACAAATTTATCGATCCAATATGATCCAACGCGTATCAATATTCTATAAGTATAAATAGCTTTTTATTTATTATTAATTATTATTAAAAATCAGATTTTATTTTATTTTTTTCAGAAAATAAGAAAATTTTCTAATATTTGTTCTTGAGCTTGTGAAGATCAAACACTGATTTTGGAGTGATCTGAGAAGCAAAATCTATCATGTTTGCAATCAAAACAAAGCTCTTGAAAAGCCCTCTGATTATGCCATCAAAAACATTCACAGAGGTATAAATTTCAAAATTCGATTCTAGGGTTCTTGACCCGGATTGGGGGTTTTTGATCTATGAATAGTTTGATGATTTTGATGCTTGGATGAGCTTTATGATTGAATTTAGAGTCGATTGATGTATATACTTGATGATTATAACCCCTGGAAGTGGCTAATCGATTTCACGAGTTTTCTTAAATTTTGAATTGATTTCATGTTCTTATTGTTGATTAGTTGTTAAAATAATTATAGGGGTTTGATTGTAGGTTACATAAGCTGTATTTTCATGTATTAAACGTTAAGTTTGGTTCTGTTTTTCGAGAATTCGATCTTCGCCGGACTTGGTCGCTGGTTTGTTGCTCGTTTTGCCGGCGAATGGTCCCTGGGATTAGTCGAGTGTTTTTGTTGTTGTTTATGGACTGTAGAAGTGATGTAGAGTCAATTGGCATCAAGAACGGATGTGTTGGACTATTTTTGGCCAAAATCGAAGCTGCACCGGAGCTCGCCGGCGACCGGTTAAGCCCCCGGATTCTAGGATTAAAACCCAGATTTTCGTCCAGTTTCTTGAGGACCCGGATGGGTTCTTATGACCCGATTTCAACCCGCCAAATAACCCGACTTTGATTCCCCTAAACCCTAATTCCCAATTTCAATTGTGTTTCTAGAATTCTAATTTAAAATTAATTCAAAAATCCTATTTATTTTGAAAATCATTATTTAATTCTGAAAGTTTATTTTTAATTCAAAAATAAATCCAAATTATTTAATTAATTAATTATTTAATTAGTCAATTAATTTAAATATTGATTGATTGATTAATTTAATTAGTTATTAATTAATTTTAATTGATTATCTAATTAGATTTAATTATTTATATTGATATAAAAATTCCGAAAAATAGTTTGAGCTTTATAATATTATTTTAAATTATTTTCTAGGCTCAATAATTCTTATAAAATTATTTTCGGGTGTTCGAGCCCTATTATTTAATTATAAAATGATTCGGAGACCCGTTTTACTTCCGAAAAATGTTCAAAAATTCATAATAAATCAATCGTTCGTCCGTTTAATACGAAATGAACGCCTCTAGACTCAGAAAAATATTCTGCTTTTAATAAAAATACTTTCAAGACCCAAATCCTTTTGTTTCGAAAGGTCGCTTATTCTGTAAATCGATTCTGAGTCGCGCAGTGACTGAAAAATCATATTTTTGACCCGATTTCAGTTTTAAACATATTGGGTCGAACCTTTTGACGAACCGAGTCATATGTGATATAAATTATGTGATACGTGAGTTATGTACTTATATGCTATGTGAATTACGTGTGTATGTGGGTAAAGAGTCTTGTGTTTGATT
Organism: Apium graveolens; assembly: GCF_009905375.1. Lineage (NCBI taxonomy): Eukaryota > Viridiplantae > Streptophyta > Magnoliopsida > Apiales > Apiaceae > Apium > Apium graveolens. The sequence continues at coordinate 58,682,987 of NC_133650.1, forward strand.
ATTATAGTTATGTGTGTGCTATCGTATGGGTAGCCGATAGGCTGTTGAAGCGCAATTCGTTGAGTAATTATCGTTTAGCCGATTAAAGGTATATCTTTTAATTATAGATGCGGATAGTTAGAGTTGATCAGGACAAGGTATTGGATAAAGAATGGCGTGGAATGGTATAGGATATTTGGCTTCTAGCAATTGCAGGAGCAGCATAGCAGTGAAGTGTTGAAAAGAAGTACGGTGATATTTTGAGACAGAATGTCAGAATAGATGCGTCATTGCGAGTGTGACTAACTGCTAAAACCCAAAGTCAAGTATCCCTATCATCACTTATTGTTCAAATGATATTTATTTTGAATTCTATAATGCAAGTATTGCTTTCCCTATTCTCAGTTCAGAATAGATAAATGTTTTACATATCGCTAAATTATCATGCAAATACTTTTCTACTATTCTATGTTCAGAATAGCTAAGTGATTTTACTTATCAAATGAATGGATTTATAAATGTTTTGGGTTTTGAGAAAAAATGAGTTAGTTTTGCGAGTATTCCTGCCCAAGTAAATGGGGGAATAAAAGTTTATAAGGGTGTCGAGTATTATGACCCCTTTCAATAAATGTTTTAAGATTGGATGGTTGCGTAAGAGGCCGTGGCAGCGGGCCAACGGAGATTTAGGTATTATACATGATATAATACCATTAGGCCGATATGTGCTTTGGGTGCCCCATTTGTTTAGTTGGATATGCTTCGGCATACCGGTGTTGCTCCGCGGCTCATCACCGACGGCAACACACCGTCGTTCAAGGATTCCAATCTAAATTATCATACCGTTTTTGATATTCATAGAATAAATGATTTATCAACTATTTCTGTTTTGGGTTAAAGGTGAAATGCGGTTTTGATTCAGTTTCTGATTTATGCTGATACTTACTTTGTTATTAAATATCAAAGGTGGTATTAGTATAGATGAATGATGTTGACTTCATTATGGGATGTTGTGAGCATCAAAGTTCGTATTGATATCTAATTTGATATGACAACAAAATAAGTATTAGTTTCAAGAGTTCGGTTTTGAGTAAAGTTTATGATTCATTCCATAATCATTGCTTCTTGTTATTGTTGTTTATGATATTTCCGTAAACACTAATTTACGAGTTTTATTCTCGTCAAGATTCAAAGTATTGCTGAAACATTTTGCTCAAAATATCAAAATGGTTTTTAACACAATTCAGTAACCAATTCTGGGTTTCCACAACTAAAATTTTATGATTCAGCAATTATGATTTTAAATGTTCTGCTCTAATGCAGATGTCAGTTTAATATCAAAAAGACCCTATATGTGTCATAACGATCTTGGTGAGCATTTCTTTCGCTCATACTTTCCTGTTTTCAAATTTAACCTCCAGTGAGGACTAACTTGCGCTGTTTAGCCGTGTAATTCAAGGAAGCAAAAAAGAAGTTTTTGGATGGTGGTTGGTCCAGGGTTGCGGACTAGTGTAGGTTTTATTGTGTAAAGTTGTTTATATTATATTATATTATAGGTGTGTATTTTATAGTTGGGTCTAGTATACTTCTTTTCAAAGTTGTACTAGCGGGTTAAGTTTTGAGATTGAGAATTGTTGAAAAGAGTTTTAAAAGAAAGAAGTGAAAATTTTATTTAGGGAATTTGAATTTCTTGTTTCTAGAACTGTAACCTTAAAAGATCTTGGATTAGTTGGGGTCATAGATGCTAAATATCTTCCGCTGGCATTTATTTATTGATTAAACAGATTAATTTGAATTGAGGTTTCATCGTGACGACCAAATCCTCTGACCCCGGATTTGGGGGCGTTACAATCTGTAATTCCATGAAATAACCAGGAAATCATAAAGGTTGGGTTTCAATCAAGGAAAGAAACAGAAAGCAGAAGACCCAAGGGTTCAAGAGTTACAAGAATTGGTCTTCTGTTATACAAGATATAGGGGTTGGTATGATAGACAATTTCTTATCAGGAATCAGTATGTGTTAGGTATGTATTTGTGGAGTAGTATAGTATAGGTGTGGTTTGTATATGTGAATTCAACAATCAACGGTTTATGAAGAATCAGCTTATGGCTCGAGATCAATAAGAATCAGGGTTTGGGTTATGTACTTCAGAGTACGTGCAATATAGAATAATAACCATTTAGAGTAATTGCAACATAAAGAAGAGCGTTCCAAAATACATGCAATATAATCAAGAGGAGAAGAAACACTTGCCTTATCAATTCGCTTTCACTTTACTAGCACTTATCAAGTGATTCCCACTCACTGACTATCTTCTTTCCTTTTCTATGCCTCACTTCCTCTGTTAAATATCACATGCACTTATCAATACTACGTCTCATCATATTATATTCGTTACGAGCTTCTAACTACCCTTCGTTTCACCCAAATCCGACGTACGGATTGACCGTTATGAATAATACAGTCAAACAATACACGTACAATCATCTTATGCATCAATCAGATCACATATAATGCGTAGCACGTAAGATATTCAATTAAAATAATTATTCAAGGATGATTCGGGGTTAAAATGATTTTCCTGGTATTTAATATGAATTTTTGAACATTTTTCAGAATTAAAACGGGGCTCCGAATTATTTTATATTTAAATAACAGGGTTCGAATACCCGAATCCGACTTTAAAAAAATTTTATAATAATTATCGAGACTTGAAAATAATTTTAAATAATATTTTAAAGCTCGAAACTATTTTTCAGAATTTTAAATCAATTTTAAATAATTAAATCTAATTAAATAATCAATTAAAATTAATTAATAACTAATTAAATTAATTAATCAATTAATATTTAAATTAATTAACTAATTAAATAATATTTTATCACCTAAAATTAATTAATTAGGTAATTAAGATTTACTTTTAAATAAAAAATAATAATTTTCAGAAATATTTAAGGAATTTTTTTTTGAAATTTTAAAATTATTAAAATCTAATTTCTAGAAATTTAATAAACAAGAATATACATTTTAAAAATGTTTAAAACAACAAATCTTGTTTTTTAAAAATTTTGAAACTGAAGTATGAAAAATGAAATATCAGCAAAGGACAAGGGTGGAAACCGAAATTTCCCCTCTCCCATGTCATCTTCCTCGTCGTCGGCCGGAGCTCCATGGCCGCCGCCATGGAGCTTTTCTGGCGGCCTGAAAACCATCCAGAACATGGCCAAATTTGCAGGGTATAACGTATTCACTTCCAGGAACGTAATAGCACAAACAACCGTAACATCGATTTAAACAAAACGCCACCGCCACTGCTACTTTTCCGATCAAGGCTTCTCAGAAATCTGTTGTTAAATTCAATGATACCATTCGATTCGTGGTTATACGATCTATTTAATCATGTTAACAATTTTGGCTAATAACCCTGGGATCAAAAACTCCCAAATTTTAATTGAAATTATTCAAGAACATAAACCCTAATTTATGAATCTGAAAATCAAACATCAATTTCAACATGTTATTAAACTCTATTTTTGACATATAATATACCAAAATGACCAGAAAAATATTATCTACGCGATGGAATCATCAAATCATATCAACAACATCAAGAACAAAATTCATAATTTAATCCATAATTAATTCAAATTAAAATAATTAAATCAGAAAAATATCTTGATTTATGGGCTAAAACAAATGATGGATTTAGAAAGATTTTTTCGAGAGCTTCGTTTTGATATGCTGCATGCCCGAATCGGAGTTCGATAACGCCTTCGTTCGTATGTTTGATTCTCAAGAACATATTGTTTTTAGGGTTTTTCTCTGTATTTCTTATTGTTTACTGATTAATTATGATTATTATGAATAAAATGAAATAATAAAAGGGCTATATATATTTATGGAATATTGGTTCGTGTTGGATCATTTTGGATCGTTAAATTAGTTACTTAGCCTCTAAGTAACTGCAAAAATGATCCGATTTAATACTCTTATTGTTAATTATTCCAACCGAGTCTTTTATAAAATACTTTATACGAAAATAATGTAATATTGTCCTGTCTTTCGAGAATACGGAATTTGTTGATATATCCAAATAATTATCGTATCAAAAATTGTACGTCGGGACGCGTACGGGTCCAACCGTAATCCGGATCGAAAAAGTCAAAATACGGAAAATGTATGGAATTACCTTATTAAGTTAGGAAAGAGTTTTCGGAAGAGTTTTGGGTTGTAAAAACGTAAAAATGGTTGACGTTGGACGATTCCCGGCTTTATAAAATAATTTTGTAATTATTCACAAAATAATTAATAAATTCATAAATCAATATAAAATATAATACTCCAAAAATTACTAGAAAAATACCTTAATTATCTATATTTTATTCTGGACATAATAAAATTAACACACTCACAATTTATCACATATATACATCTAAATATTATTACCCGTCAACAGATAATTCACAAAAATTCACATAATAATCATATAATAATCATTTATTGTTAAAAATAATTACATGCGATATCCAGGATATTACATCCTCCCCCTCCCCTTAAAAGGATTTTGTCCTCAGAATCTCCTAGGTAAACAATTGAGGGTATCTTTCTCACATATCACTTTCTAGTTCCCAGGTTGACTCTTCAACCATTGGGTTTCTCCACAATACTTTTACTAACTTTACAACTTTATTCCTCAATATCTTTTAACTCTTTTCTAGAATCTTTATTAGATTCTCTACATATGATAAATCTTCCTGAAGTTCTATCGGCTCATACTCGATTACATGCTTAGAATCTGGATTATATTTCTTAAGCATTGATACATGAAAAACATAATGAATGTGCTCCATGTGTGGGGGTAACGCCAATTCGTAAGCTACTTTGCCAACACGTTTTAGAATTTCAAAAGGTCCAACTTATCTAGGACCGAGTTTTCCTTTCTTCCCGAATCTAGTCAATCCTTTCCACGATGACACTTTTAATAACACCAGATTTCCGTCTTAAAATTCCATGTCCTTTCTGGATTGATCTGCATACTTTCTTTGACAATCCTGTGTTGCAATTAGCCTTTTCTGGATGACTTCCACAACCTCTTTTGTCTGCTGTACCAATTCAGGTCCAAGTATTTTACGCTCTCCGACTTCGTCCCAATATGCCAATGATCGACACTTGTATCCATAAAGAGCTTCATAGGGAGGCATTCCGATACTGGCATGATAACTGTTATTGTAAGCAAATTCCACTAAGGGTAAATGCTCGTCCCAATTTCCTTTGAAGTCAATAGCACAAACACGTAAGATATCTTCAATATTTTGGATTGTTCTCTCACTTTGGCCGTCCGTCTGCGGATGATAAGCTGTACTCATGTTTAACCTGGTTCCCAAGCATCCCTGAAAACTTTTCCAAAATCTCGAATTGAATCCTGATCCATTATTTCCTCTTGGCATTTTCTTATTTTCTCTAGTAATTCTGGCTGAAACGTAATACTATACACCTTTCTTTCACTAGGCTTGCAAATTCTGACCTCCAGTTCCAACATCAGAAATTCCCTATATAGTTCTTCAAGTACCGTCAGCATGTTTAGTCTTTCCTTTCTTCTTAATGCATCTGCCACCACATTCGCTTTTCCTGGATGATAGTTAATCGTGCAATCATAGTCCTTGATCAACTCCAACCATCTTCTTTGCCTCATGTTGAGCTCCTTTTGCGTGAATATGTACTTCAAACTTTTGTGATCTGTATAGATCTCACACTTTTCTCCATATAAGTAATGTTTCCAAATCTTCAAGGTGAATACTATTGCCGAAAATTCCATGTCATGACTAGGATACTTTTGCTCATGAGGTTTCAGTTATCTCGACACATATGCAATAACTTTATCATGTTGCATCAAAACACAACCTAATCCCTTATGAGAAGCATCACTATAGATAACAAAATTCCCTTGATCATTTGGAAGTGACAAAACAGGTGCCGTGATCAATCTCTTCTTTAATTCTTGAAAACTTTCTTCGCATTTCTCGTTCCATGTAAATTTCTCACTTTTCCTGGTAAGCTTTGTCAAAGGCGTCGCAATCTTCAAGAAATCTTGAACAAATCGTCGATAATATCCCGCTAATCCCAAGAAACTTCTCACTTCCGCTGGTGTTTTAGGCCTTTCCCAATTCGTAATAGCCTCAATCTTCGCTGGGTCCACTTTGATTCCTTCATAACTCACTACATGCCCTAGGAATTCAACTTCTTGTAACCAGAATTCACACTTTAAAAACTTTGCATATAACTTCTTCCTCAAAATCTCCAAAGTTGTCCTTAGATGTTCCACGTGATCTTCCGTTGACTTGGAGTAGATCAAAATATCATCAATGAACACAATAACAAACTTGTCCAAATATTTCTTGAAAATTCTGTTCATCAAGTCCATAAATGCTGCTGGGGCATTGGTCAATCCAAAAGACATCACTAGGAATTCGTAATGATCGTACCTTATTCTGAAAGTTGTCTTTGGTATATCTTCAGGTTTTATCTTTAATTGGTGATATCCGGATCTCAAATCAATCTTAGAGAAATACTTGGCTCCTTTCAGCTGATCAAACAAATCATCGATTCAAGGCAATGGATACTTGTTTTTTATCGTAATCTTATTGAGTTCTCGATAGTCGATGCATAGCCTCATGCTTCCGTCTTTCTTCTTAACAAATAATACCGGTGCACCCCATGGGGATACACTGGGTCGCATCACTCCTTTCTCTAATAGTTCTTGCAATTTCTTTTCCAATTCCTTCATTTCAATAGGTGCCATTCTATACGAGGCCTTAGATACTGGTTCCGTTCCAGGTGCTAAGTCGATTACAAATTCAATTTCCCTATCTGGAGGAAGTCCTGGTAGTTCGTCTGGAAATACGTCTAGAAATTCATATACCACAGGAATATCTTCCAGTTTTTCTAGCTCCTGACTTTTGTCTATCACGTAGGCAATGAAATGCTCGCATCCTTGTCGTAATAGTTTCTTAGCTTGAATCATCGTCAAGAACTTCTTTACTTGCTTCTGACCTTTAAACGTCACCGCTTTCTCGTCTAACGTCTTCAAAATCACCTTCTTGTTACGACAGTCTATCTGAGCATCATGCTTAGATAGCCAGTCCATTCCTAAAATAACGTCAAACTCTCCTACCGTAAATGGTATCAAGTCAACGTCAAACTTATTGCCATAACTCTCAATCTCACAGTTCTTGCACACTTGGCTCACAGATACACGCTCCCGATTTTCTAATTCTACCGTCATAATATCACTTAGCAATTCAATTGGGCAATTCAACTTATCAACAAAATCTTGAGAAATAAATGATCGAGTTGCTCCCGAATCTACTATCACTTTAGCACATAAGGAGTTCACAGTAAGCGTACCTGCTACAACATCAGTATCCATGATAGCATCTTTCACAGACATGTCATAAACTCTAGTTCTGGGAGGTTCATTCACTACTGGAGGGGCTCCTATGATTCGCAGTGTTTTATTGGCTAGAACTGGTGCCTTGCAATCCCTTGCTATGTGCCCTGGCTTTCTGCACTTGAAACAGGTATATCCAATTGCTGAAACTTTCACTGCCTGATTCCTGGTAGTCTGATCCTTATTGGTTGGCTCTCTAGCTGGCTGGTTACGGCACTCCCTTGAATAGTGCCCCCTCTGGTTGTATCTGAAGCAGACCACATTCAATTTGTTTCAAACTCCACCATGTTTCTTCCCGCAGACTTGACAATCTGGTATAGCTGGCCTCCGCTGGGTTGGCTGGTTCCCAGTGGCTGCACGATTACCTTGTCCTCCGTTTCCTAGATTCTGCCTATTAAAATTTCTTCCGGGCTGGAACTTTCCTTTCCTTTGATTGAAATTGGAAACTTTACTACTTGAGATTGTCCTTCACTCCCCTCAAACTTCCTCTTCTTACCTTCCTTCTCTTTCTGGGACATTTCACTTTCCGTCTCCGCAATCATAGCTTTCTGCACAACTCCCGCATACGTGTCCAATTCAAATATGGTCACCTTCCCTCAGATCCATGGCTTGAGTCCTTACTGAAACCTCTTAGCCTTCTTCCTATCAGTGTCCACATAAAAGGGCACAAACCTAGACAATTCCTCAAACTTTCTTTCATAATCTGCCACTGACGTATTCCCCTACTTGAGCTCCAGAAATTTTAATTCCATTTGATCTTGAACAAACTGAGGGAAATACTTTTCTATAAATAATTCCTTGAATCTTTCCCACGCAACATCATCAGTATCTTCCAACACTTTAACAATTTCCCACAAGTAGGTGGCTTCATTCTTCAGATAGTAACTTGCAAATTCAGTCTTTTGCTCCTCCTTTACCTTAACTAGAGCAAATGCCTTCTCAATCTCTTTCAACCAAACCCTTTCCTCAATTGGATCTACAGAACCCTTAGACTCTGGTGGATTCACCGCCTGAAAGGTCTTAAAGGTTACCTGAGGGTTAGTCCGCCTTTGCTGTTGTTGAGTCAGGTGAACTGTCTGCTGGGCCAAGATCTGAAGAATCTGGGCTACAGTTGGGTCTATGGGACCTGGGTTGGCATTTTGGTTGTTGCTGTCTTGGGTGTTGTTATTGTTGTGGTTGGTTTCTTCATTCTGGTTTGTCGAACGGGTATTTCTTTTGGGAGGCATTTTCTGTAAAGAATCAAACAATTTATTTAGCCTTTAAGACATATTTATTTTTGTGAAAAGATTTTTTTAAACAGAAATATCTCTTGAAAACATTTTCAATAGTTGAACTAAGTAAATTGCATGCTTCTTTACAGAATGTAAACAATTAAGGGAAATAGGATACATGTTATCACAAAAGCTTCATAACTGGTGTAGTAAGATAAAACAGGTATGGTAAAGTAAATGGAAATGTTGAAAAGGAAAGATACTGATATATATATCAAAGTTTGGTGGTACAAGCACAAAATGTTATATTGAAGGCAAATGTACAACAGATCTATCCATTAGTCAGAAAGTTTGGTTTACTTATATCCCCACAAAAAATCTGGTTTTACCTATCCCTCCTTATTGTACACATATCAGCTATCCCATCATCTTTCTTGTCTAGTTTCAAGTACTCCCCAGGTCACCTGTATCTTATTTCAAAGCTCCTTCACATTTCTGACTATAGTCCTAATAATGTGATGAAATCCACGGATCTGCCAACAGGGCTTCTCATTCCAAAAGAATAGCCTCATACTAGATATTACTGAAGAAATTCATTATCATGGAATACCAAATGAAATTTTAAAACCAAGGGAATTGAATGAGAAGGAATATTGATGAAGATGTAGGTATTATTGAGAGCAACCATACAGGTACATAAGATGGCCACTCTTAGTACCGCATAGTTCACAATATATAATTTGGTAGCTTCCCACCAGACCCTTTTGTCACACAGACAAATAGTCAACACATATGCATTGTTTGCCCCAATCATCCAATAGAATCACCGAGAAAAGAAACAATTTTTAGATAAAAAATTCACAAGTAGAGAAGGAAGGAAACTGATTTATAATGGGGTCAACAAAATCCTAAGACGCACCTGCAACCGTATGTTCAATAGAGTCAGAATCCACAGGTGGAGGTCCTTGAATAGGTAATCTCACACTTGGGGGTAGAATAGTTTGCATTGGTGCATCCGTCATAACAGGTATTATGGCTAACACCGGCGGAAGAGCAGGACGTTGATCAGATGACGGTCCTCCAATGAAAGGCTCTGGGTAATCAGATATTATCGAAATAAAGGAATCCGCCATAACTGTTATCCGAAAATCATGTTGCTAAAATTAGGATGATTGTTGACTTGCCTTATGTGATTGATGATGATTTCACTAGCTTCATCTTTAGACTTTAGGAAATATGTCCAAGAGAACTTTGAGAAATCATCCACAATTACAAGGAAAAATATTTTCTTTGAGATGGACAACACATTGACTGGTCCAAACAAATCCATGTGTAGCAATTGTAAAGGTTCTTCAATTGTTGAATTAAGCTTCTTTCTGAATGATGCATTGATTTGCTTTCCATTCTGACAAGCATCACACAATCCATCCTTTATAAACTCCACTTGAGGAATACCTCTAACCAGTTCTTTCTTGACAAGCTCATTCATGGTCTTGAAGTTTAGATGGGATAGCTTCTTGTGCCATAGCCAACTTTCATCTTGACTTGCTTTGCTGAGAAGGAAAGTGACAGATTCTGCTTTTGATGAGTTGAAGTCAGCTAGATACACATTTCCTTTTCTCAATCCACTGAGAACCACTTTGTTGCTCCTCTTGTTTGTTACAACATAGGCTTCTGAATTGAATGCTACTATGTTGCCCTTATAACAAAGCTGGCTGATACTCAATAGATTGTGCTTGAGACCATCCACTACGGCAACCGCTTCAATGATGATATTGTTCTTAGAAATCAAGCCATATCCCATAGTAAAACCCTTGTTGTCATCTCCAAAAGTAATACTTGGGCCAACTCTCTCCTTGAACTCTGTGAGCAGGGTAGAATCTCCAGTCATGTGTCTTGAACAACCACTATCCAAGTACCACAGATTCTTTCTGTTTCCTTGCACACATTAAAACCAATTCAAGTTGATTTTGGTACCCAAGTTTCCTTGGGTCCTGCCTTGTCAGCTTTCTTCTTTTGTTTCTTAGGTTTGATCTCATTTGACTTGGGGATATCAGATTCATCCTTAGTCATCTGAGTTGGACCTTTGAAACCATTCATTAAAATAGAATTATCATACACATTTTGATTAACAGGAAATAGCATGCTATTTGCAAACATGTTACTTCAGTAGGGCATGCTAAATGGCATTTGAGGCATACTAAATGTAGCATAATAAGGATTAGGTGCAAATGGCATATTAGCAAATTGTGCATTCATATTCTGTCTAGACATAGCATTCATAGGCATAGAAGGCATAACACTCATGTTGGGAAAAGAAGGAGGTAGAGTCATGGAAGTAGGCATGACAATTTTGCAATTAACAGACAGATGATTAACACTACCACAGTTAACACAGATTTTTCTAGGAGCATATTTATCAGGTGTGTAGTTTTTATGTTTGTTAATTCCTACTTCCCCATTTCTATTGTTTTTCTTTTTAGCCTCTGTTTTAACCTCAATCTTTTCTAGTCTGTCATTCAATTGCTTGATGGATAGATGACCAACATTCACTTTCTTCTCCTTCTTCACCTGACTTGTTTCTCCTGAAATAAAGTTTTTGGAAATTGATCCATATTTTTCATTTAATTTGGCAAGTTTGGCTTTACTCACAGGTTTGCTCACAGCCGACGGATGGGGATTTATGTCACTTGACGGATAATCTTTTTGATTATCCGACGGATGACTCGCATCATCCGTCGAGTCTACATCTATTAGCAATCCTTCAACCAAATTGGATTCCAGCTTCTCTTTACTTTTCTTCTAGGATGCATCACAAAAGTACTCACAGTGGCTATAAGAGAACGAGAAAAAAAAATAGGAGAAGAGACGATGACACGGAAGAAATTAAGGGTAATAGTGAGTGGAAGAGACAGAGATCGCCTGAGAGAGAGAGAGATAATCGCGAGAGAGGAGAAGAGGGTGTGCGAGAGAGATGGGGGTCACAGGGGTGAAGTGTTTGTTTTTTTATCCAATCGACAATCAACACGTCTCAAAATATTTCCACACTAAGTTTATGGCGTGCCACGGGTCCATTTCTGTAATTACAAGCTCGGTATTTTTGTCCCGCACTCGTATTTTAATGAACCAAGTTGCACAAAAATAGTCTTAGAAAATTATCAAACTAGTCTTAAATGTTAGAAATATCCCAAGTAAATAAAAACATATTTTTCATAATTTGAAAATAATTTCTGAAACGTAATTTATATCCACTTTTTACAATTAAACGAATCAACGTGCGGGTAAAATTAATCCCAAAAATTTCCAAAATAATTTTAAAATTCTCAGAATATTCCAAACTTAACTATATATGAGTTTCATAATTTTTGAAAAATCTTGAATTAAATACGAATTTTACAAATAAATGAAATCAGAAAATCATACATGGCTAAATAATTGATGAAATATTGATTTCTTAATTTTATAAAATCCCAAAAATAATTATTGTAATTATAAAATTATAAAAACAATTTTAGAGGCATTCCAAATATTTATTCAAGTAAATTTGCATTAAATTCACTTTTAAAAGTGAAAACAATTCAGTACAACTCAATAATTAATTACACAAGCAACCCGGTACACCGTAAATCACACATAGATAATAATAGAACAATACATAGTGGTAAAAACCAATACACATACTTTATTTAATTATTAATCAACAATTACACATTTGAATAGTACAAAGAAATACGAGTTGTTATATCCTTCCCCCTTAAAAAAAGATTTTGTCCCCAGAATCTGATTTAATTAAAAAATGAGGATATTTGTCAAGCATATCTGACTCTAACTTCCAAGTAGACTCTTCTACACAGGTATTTCTCCAAAGTATAATTACTATCAGAATAGACTTATTCCTGAGGTCTAGCTTTCCATGATCTAGGATCTAGATTGGGTCATACACCTTGCTTTAATTAAATAAAGAATAAATTACTTTGACACAAAAACCCAAAACACACTAGGAGTATGTTGCCGCTAGGGCAACAATGCTAGCTCACAGACAACTTTACTTACTTTCCTAAATACCTCACACGATCCGAAATTCCTAGGGCTTAGCTTACTTTTATACTCAAATCTTACTATTTCCTTCCAAGGCGAAACTTCCAGTGATGTTAATGTTCCAACTTTTATCTCTATATCCTTCCGACATGAATCCGCATTCGCCCTTTGCATCTCATAAGTTAGTTTTAACCTTTCCCAAATCAATATTCCGTATTTACAATCTAGTAAACTAGTTCAGGTGCTGACAATTCCTTTATATTTTCAATCAATTTAGACTGAGATGAACTTCATACAAAAGCTTCTTTTCACCTTCAATTTTTCAAACTTCAACCCTCACTCTTTCCGATTCTTTTGTTAACTCTTCAGGGATCTTAATCACATATCTTTTACTACACTGGTCTTACGTGAGTGGTCGTTAATAGGATACCATAATCTTTTGGCAATCTCAACCAAAATTTATACCTTGAAATCTTAACATACAGCTGCTCCCTTTTCAACCTTTGTAGGGAAATTCTTAGGTATTCTATATTGATTTTCTAAATTCTAAATAGCTGAGGATGCTATCAATAAATACAATTACACTTATACAAGTGCTTTTCATACACTCTGTTCAATAAACCTTTAAACGCGAGTATTGCATTTATTAATCCAAATAACATCACCCGAAACTTACAATATCCCCATTTCGTTCCTTGTCAGGGTCTTGAGCAGTTGATCCTTTACTCTTATTATAAATCTTAGCCTTGGGTGTACTGGACGTCAAAACTTTTGATGCACTACCTCCAATGCTATCTCAGGAAGTACTTCTACAGTTCTTGGCAACATGCCCCACCTTGCCACAGTTGTAACAGATGACTCATAGATTTTCCACCTTATATTCTGACGCATAATGTCCCTTCTGTCCACACCTGAAACATTTAGTATTTGCTTTACACACTCCATTGTGCCTTTTACCACATTGCTTACACTCTGATATAGACGACTTTGCCGATTTGGCTTGGTTGGAGTTGACTGAAGTGGTACTAATCCTGTTTAAAGAAAAACTCTGCCCTTTAAGTTCTTTATTCTTATTCCTACCAACCTTTTCCTGAGATTTCTGGCTAGATCCTTCTTGACCTGATGCTCCTTCCACATCATCTATCTTTCGCTTCTTATCTTCTTTTTCTCTAGCGGCTATCTTCTGATCAAATTCAATTACTAAGGCGGCCTGAACTACGGAAGGATACGTCTTGAGTTGCAATGCCACAACTTCGCTACGAATCTCAGGATTCAATCCTTGTTGAAACCTTCTTGCCCTCTGAGCTTCAGAGTACACATAGTCTGGTAGAAACCTAGCCAACTCTGTGAACTTAGCCTCATACTCGGCTACACTTCTATCACCTTGCTTCAATTCTAGGAACTCAATCTCCATTTAATTCCTCACGCACTCAGGAAAATACTTTTCTAAGAATAACTCAGTAAACCTAGCACATGGAACAGGGCCCTCTCCTTCTAACACTCTGGTTGACTCCCACCAATAATTTGCTTCATTTTTCAAGAAATAGCTTGCATAATCAGTCTTAAGATTGTCACTTACTTGAACGAGGTTGAAAGCTTTCTCCATTTCTTTTAATCATGCTTTAGCAGCTACTGGATTAGGTTCACCTTTAAATTCAGGAGGGTTAACATTCTGAAAAGATTTGAAATTAGAACTTTGGTTCACTCCCCGCTGTTGCTACTGCATCAGTAGTTGCTGCTGCTGAACCTATTGGATTAGCTGCAACTATTGTTGCTTCTGTTGGCACAACAAGTATAGAATTTCATTTATAGCTGGACCCTCCACAAAACTACTACTATTTTCTTTAGACTGGGTAGCTTTCTTGGGTGACATCTTCTTGAGATATATAAATGAGTTTATTCAAAACATAACAAAAATATTTGACAAAAGATATCACCGTTTAAACGGTGCACCTGTATCAGGAAAATGCTGCCCAATCACGGTAATCCATGTCTTTAATATCGGGGTCCATTTACAAAAGAAATCTAGATTAGCAGCACTATCAACCACCAATTATATAGATCAAACTGGTAAATCAGGTCGGCTTAAGGAACGCTGGGCTCTTCAAGGTACCATAGTCCAAATTTCAACCAACCATTCCTCTAGAGATGATTTATTTTCACCCATAAGTGATTCATCAACCACTGATTTACTTTTCCCGAGGCTATAACACTCCATCATTAGATCCTGAACTCTCACGATTACCATTATTCTTAAATAATATCCTGATATAGGACTCTCGTTCTTCCCAACAGTCACTCTTATTTGCTCTCAATAACGAGGACCATCTAACCGTAGAAATTCATTATCACAGAATATCAAATGAAATTTCCAACTCAAGTGAATCGAATAAGAAGAAACATTGAAGAAGATGTAGGTATGACTGAGAGCAACCATACAAGTACATAAGATGGTCAGTCTTAGTACCGCATAGCTCACAACACATACTTAGGTGTCATCCCACCAGACCATTTTGCCACACAGATAAATGGTCAACTCGTATACATTGTTTTCCCCAATCAACCGATTGAATCTCCGAGAAAAGAAATAATGTTTAAATAGAAAATTCACAAATAGGGAAGGAGAAATCTGATTTATAATGAGGTCAACAGGAACCTAAGTTACTTACTTCACGCTCTTAACTTGCTCACAGGATGAATAAATAACTTATGGGATAGTAAATAATTATTCCGGAAACAAAATTATGCCTCAGGAAAGAAGTAATAGGGTTCAGGATATAAACCACAATACTAATCTCCATTTACTACGAGACTCGGTTGTCATAGCAGCCACTGACTATTATCGTTCCATCTGAATTCACCGAGGTCACACACTTGGTCCATTAACATTCCTTGACATTGAAAATGCTATATTTAAGGATAATATGGGGGTCTCTATAGCTGACATGCCAAGGATCCGCGCAAAAGCTGAATTCTCGCGATCAGACTCATTTTTCTCGAAAGGAAAATTACAAATCTTTATCGGACATTCCCAACCATACCTATACGAATGTGACGTACTCTAAGCTAGGGCAGTTCCAGCCAATCCTTAATAAACGTTAGGTTACGCTTTCGAACCCTTGACTAAACTCATAGACTCGCTCCTCTGATTGAGTTGCTGACTCGCGTCTATCTATGAACCTTTCTTCACTCTTTTGACTCTACTACTAACCTAAATCAGGGACTCAAACCTGTAGCTTTGATACCAACTGTGATGGCCTCAACCCCGGTGTCAGGAGTTGACGTCACCAACAACAATATTAACAAACATAATATAATTCAACTCACTAATTATACATAACCACGACCCCTTTACCAAGACCTTTTCCAGGTTTAAGTATGATTTAGGTTACAACTATCACATAACCGACTTACAGCAAACCATTCTGACTCAACTAACTTAATACATCAACTCAATAGACCATCTTTGGTCCAACACAACTACCTCAGAGGAGCCTGACACGGAAGGAACTGGAACTCTGCCCTGACTACCGTGGAAGAATCTCCTAGGCATCTGCAATACATAGATAAAACATTCTGCAAGGGTGAGCAATCAATTGCTCAGCAGTACCACTATATGAATAACAAGTAAAGAAATTTATTAATAAAATAGTGATAGGAACAGAGATTATAGCTCATTTGCAAAACATGGTAAACATTCATAAACTGGATATTCAAAACTAGCATGCTCTGTAAAACAATAATGGCAGTAGTGTGTTGTGTACAAATACCAGAGTTTAATTCTAGCATGCCATTTTCATTTCCAAATCCACTGTATAAACTACTTGTTCCATTACGGGAATCACAAAGCCAAATCAGATACGTACGGATATGTGAAGACAGCTGATCAGGCTATCAACACCAAACGGCTCTAACTGCCATCAAATTCACCTATTCCGGAACTTAGAGACTAGCTAGGTCTCTGACCTGCTGGACTAATCTGTTATATAGTGCGTGCAACCGAATTAGCCTCTTACGCCACCTCAATAGGCCTACTCTGGCCCTTATGTATCCCATATCTGATCATTTTATCCAGTTTTCAAAACACTTGTACCTATCTCATTTCAAAACCATTCATTTTAACAGCACACATATAAAATCCAGTTCGCAAATCATTTCATTCGAGATAGGTACCTTTCGAAGTTACTTTTCCCCAAAACAGATTAAAAACAATTATTTATAACTACAGGAGATACGTAACTTAAAAGTTTTTGTTCCTTTAAGAGATTAAAACATTAGCTATTCATATATACTGAACCATAAAATAATGGTCAGGGGTACATACCTTGTAGAGCTTTATAACTATCACTGATTGACCTTGGACCGATTTGGACGCTTGGATTTAACGCCTTACTAGTAGACTATCTTGGATCTGACTTTAACACTCAAGTCCTTCGATTGGAACCTTACTGAGCTTATCGACTAACCACCAGACTATCCTTAGTCCAACATCCACTTTCGGTTTCCCGACTAGAACCTACAGGGTCGAAATACTCTACGTTAGATGACCAGGTATGCTTGACATATCCTCGCTAACAACCTATCTATTCGTTATCAAATCCTGACTCATAAATATACATGTTACCATAATACATATAACAATTAGGGGTACAAGAATTCGCAACTCAATTCCATAATATTTTTCAAAAGATATACATACCCAACACGTTGCAAAGTAGGGTTGTCAACTATTTTATATAATGCTTTATCATGATACACAAATACGTTTCTTACAATATTTATAATTATGCAATCATATACCCTTGACTAGTAGTTCCGATAATCATAGGGTATGCTCCCATATTCACGAATTTAATTTTCTGGAAATCGACAGCATCTCATTTGTTTATCGGCCTACCCGGTCGAAATATAATCGACGTCTCAACCAACCAATCAATCCAACAAACATGCAATCAATCCAACTTCACAATCCAAATAACCCCAAAACGTATTATTTAACTACTACCTTTTACTTCGAATAATAATATGTGAACTACTTTATTTATTTTAAAATATTAAGACTCAGAACCGTGTTATCACAGTCCACCGTCAGCTCACCGATGTTCATCGCTGACGGCGGCGAAATCAGTCGGTGCCCGAATAATTTAGGTGTCCAGACCGATTCCACTGATTACTCAATAATTTTTCAAATAAAATAATTATTTTATTTCACGAAACTAATCAATAATTCTTGCAGAAAATCAAACAATTTAAATATTTAAAAGATTTCCAACATAGGCGCGTGCAAATGCACGCACAACACAAACAATAACCGGGTAACGCAGAAATAGCCGGCAACAAGCCGGAAAAATATGAGCACAAAACACAATCCATGCACACACGAATTTAACACACTCCATACACACAATAAACATCGTATACACATACGAATATATATATATACAAGCAGCACGCACAGTCCCGGGAAATTCACCGGAAAGATGAATCGGAAAAAGAAAGCAGCACGACGGCTATAATAGAACGAGAAAAAAATAGGAGAAGAGATGATGACACGGAAGAATTTAAGGGTAATAGTGAGTGGAAGAGACCGAGATCCCTGAGAGAGAGATAGATAATCGCGAGAGAAGAGAAGAGGGTGTGCGAGAGAGATGGGGGTCATAGAGGTGAAGTGTTTGTTTTTTTATCCAATCAACAATCAACACGTCTCAAAGTATTGCCACACTAAGTTTATGGCGTGCCACGTGTCCATTTCTGTAATTACAAGCTCAATATTTTTGTCCCGCACTCGTATTTTAACGAACCAAGTTACACAAAAATAGTCTAGAAAAATTATCAAAATAGTCTTAAAATTTTAGAAATATCCCGAAGTATAAACTTAATTTTCATAATTTTAAAATAATTTCTGAAACGCAATTTATACCCACTTTTAACAATTAAACGGATCAACGCGGGGGTAAAATTAATATAAAAAATTTCCAAAATAATTTTAAAATTCTCGGAATATTTCAAACTTAAATATATATGAGTTTTGTATTTTTTGAAAAATTCTGGAATTAAATACGAATTTTACAAATAAATGAAATCAGAAAATCATACATGGCTAAATAATTGATGAAATATTGATTTCTCAATTTTATAAAATCCCAAAAATAATTATTGTAATTATAAAATCATAAAAATAATTTTAGAGACATTCCAAATATTTATTCAAGTAAATTTGCATTAAATTCACTTTTAAAAGTGAAAACAATTCAGTACAACTCAATAATTAATTACACGAGCAACCCGGTACACCGTAAATCACACATAGATAATAATAGAACAATACATAGCGGTAAAAACTAATACACATACTTTATTTGATTATTAATCAACAATTACACATTTGAATAGTACAAAGATATATGAGTCGTTATAAACGGGAGCAAAGGTTTCATCAAAATATATTCCTTCTTGTTGACAATAGCCCTTAGCAACCAATCTAGCTTTATTCCTGACTACTATGCCATTTTCATCCATCTTGTTTCTGAATATCCATTTGGTGTCAATTGGATTCTTTCCTTTAGGCTTGGGTACCAGCTTCCAAATATTGTTCCTTTCAAATTGGTTTAGCTCTTCCTGCATAGCTAGAATTTAATTAGGATCCAACAAAGCTTCTTCTACCTTCTTTGGTTCTTCCTTAGATAGGAAGCTGTTATATAGACATTCTTCTTGAGTTTCTCTCCTTGTTTGAACTCTAGAAGATACATCACCAATGATGAGCTCAAAGGGTGATCCTTTGTCCATTTTCTTTGTTGAGGTAGATTAGCTCTAGATGAAGAGGCCTCATTGTTGTCTTGATGTGTGATTGAGTTTTGATTATTAGAAACTCCCCCTGAGTTTGTGAATCTTTGATTTGAGAAAGGGGAACTTTTTGTAAGTGATATATTCTAACTCTCAGCTTCTTTTGATGACCCGATGGATGGTGTATTTTGATTCCGATGGATGAAGCTGATTTTCTCCCGATGGATGATGCAGATTGTCTCCCGATGGATGAAGTATTTTGTAACTCGATGGATGTTGAGTTATTAGCTTCATTAGTTATAGATTTTTCTGCACTATCCTTGGTTGTAGTTTCTTGATTACTTTCATCATCATTGTCATCACTAACCATCTCCACATTGTCAAATTTGAGGCTTTCATGGAAATCTCCATCTTGCAGTCCTTCAATATTTTTATCATCAAACACAACATATATTGATTCCACAACAATGTCGGTTCTTAGATTGTAGACTCTATATGCTTTTCCCACAACATATCCAACAAAAATTCCTTCATCTACTTTAGCATCAAACTTCCCATGTTGATCAGTTTGGTTCTTCAAGAAATAACATTTGTAGCCAAAGACATGAAGAAAATTTAGAGTTGGTTTCCTGTTCTTGAACAATTGGTAGGGAGTCATGCATTTTGCTTGATTCACCAAAGAGATATTTTGAGGGTAGCAGGCAGTGTTCAAAGCTTCAGCCCAAAAGTATGTTGGCAACTTTGATTCTTCAAGCATTGTCCTTGCAACATCAATGAGGGATCTGTTCTTTCTTTCTACCACTCCATTTTGTTGTGGAGTCCTTGCTGCAAAAAATTCATGCATAATCCCAGATTCTTCACAAAATGATCCCATTACAGAATTCTTGAACTCGGTTCCAATGTCACTCCTGATTCTTCTTACTTTAAAATCAGGATGATGTTGACTTGCCTTATGTGATTGATGATGATTTCACTAGCTTCATTTTTAGACTTTAGGAAATATGTCCAAGAGAACTTTGAGAAATAATCCACAATTACTAGGCAAAATATTTTCTTTGAGATGGACAACACATTGACTGGTCCAAACAAATCCATGTGTAGCAATTACAAATGTTCTTCAATTGTTGAATCAAGCTTCTTTCTGAATGATGCTTTGATTTGCTTTCCTTTCTGACAAGCATCACACAATCCATCATTTGTAAACTCCACTTGAGGAATACCTCTAACCAGTTCTTTCTTGACAAGCTCATTCATGGTCTTGAAGTTTAGATGAGATAGCTTCTTGTGCCATAGCCAACTTTCATCTTGACTTGCTTTGCTGAGAAGGAAAGTGGCAGATTATGTATTTGATGAGTTGAAATCAGCTAGATACACATTTACTTTTCTCACTCCACTGAGAACCACTTTGTTGCTCCTCTTGTTTGTTACAACACAGGCTTCTGAATTGAATGTTACTATGTTGCCCTTATCACAAAGCTGGCTGATACTCAATAGATTGTGCTTGAGACCATCCACTAGGGCAACCTCTTCAATGATGATATTGTCTTTAGAAATCAAGCCATATCCCACAATAAAACCCTTGCTGTCATCTCCAAAAGTAATACTTGGGCCAACTCTCTCCTTGAACTCTGTGCGCAGGGTAGAATCTCCAGTCATGTGTCTTGAACAACCACTATCCAAGTACCACAGATTCTTTCTGTTTCCCTGCACACATTAAAACCAATTCAAGTTGATTTTGGTACCCAAGTTTCCTTGGGTCCTGCCTTGTTAGCTTTCTTATTTTGTTTCTTAGGTTTGATCTCATTTGACTTGGGGATATCAGATTCATCCTTCGTCATCTGAGTTGGACCTTTGAAACCATTCGTTAAAATAGAATTATCATGCACATTTTGATTAACAGAAAATAGCATGCTATTTGCAAACATGTTATTTCAGTAGGGCATGCTAAATGGCATTTGAGGCATACTAAATGTAGCATAATAAGGATTAGGTGCAAATGGCATATTAGAAAATTTTGCATTCATATTCTGTCTAGACATAGCATTCATAGGCATAGAAGGCATAGCTCTCATGTTGGGAAAAGAAGGAGGTACAGTCATGGAAGTAGGCATGACAATTTTGCAATTAACAGACAGATGATTAACACTACCACACTTAACACAGATTTTTCTAGGAGCATATTTATCAGGTGTGTAGTTGTTATGTTTGTTAATTCCTACTTCCCCATTTCTATTGTTTTTCTTTGTAGCCTCTGTTTTAACCTCAATCTTTTCTAGTCTGTCATTCAATTGCTTGATGGACAGATGACCAACATTCACTTTCTTCTCCTTCTTCACTTGACTTGTTTCTCCTGAAATAAAGTTTTTGGAAATTGATCCATATTTTTCATTTAATTTGGTAAGTTTGGCTTTACTCACAGGTTTTCTCACAGCCGACAGATGAGGATTTATGTCACTCGACGGATAATCTTTTTGATTATCCGACGGATGACTCTCATCATCCGTCGAGTCTACATCTATTAGCAATCCTTCAACCAAATTGGATTCCAGCTTCTCTTTACTTTTCTTCCAGGCTGCATCACAAAAGGACTCAATCCCTTGAACTTTGGTAATTTGAGCATGGACATCTCTAGATGATTTCCATGCCTTAATCACCTCCTGCTCTCATTCAAGCTGCTTCTTCAAAATCTCTTCTTTCTTCAAGGGCTCAGTGAATTCATCCTTGACAATCTTACATTCTATTCTCAATTTTTCAAATTCAATAAATAGAGACTGTAGCACATTATTTCTCTCACTTAAGAACAAATTGTTTTCTTTGATTTTAGCATTTTCCTTAGTGAGGGACTTAAGTGTAACACATAAATGATATAGTTTTGTATATATATATCATTAATTGCATCCTTATACTCAACTTTAGATAAATGTGCAAGGTTTGTTGTGATTACCTAATTACTTAAAGAACTTGTCTTTGTTTCATCAGACTTGGCCATTAGGGCTAGATTGACATAGCTGAAATCTTCATCCTCATCCAGACCATCTGCTGCCCAGTTATTTTCTTGTGTAATAAAAGCTCTTTCGTTCTATTTGAGCAACTCAAAATACTTCTGTTTATAATCCACAAGCTCAAACTTTTTTCTTGGAATCTGATTTTCTGCATTTATTTGCAAAATGACCAGCTAAGCCACATTTGAAACATTTGAATTTTGATTTATCCACCATGTTTCTATTTGGCTTAGCAGCTCCAAAGTTCTTTTTGAACTTGAGCTTGGCAAACCTCCTGGATAAGAATGCTAACTATTCATCAATATCATCCATGTCATCTTGACTCAATGGATCTCCATTATCACCTACCAACCCTTTTCACTTGCTTTCACAGACCTTTGATGTAGATTCAATAACTTCCATCTTCATCTCCTTCTCTTTCTCTAACTCAGCAACCAGTGCAATGGACCCTCCTTTCTTCCTCCCTTTCTCCATTCTTTAATCTTGCTCTATTTGAAGCTCATAAGTGTTTAGAATGCCATACAGTCTCTCTAGTGTAAACTCCTTGTATTCTTGTGAATTTCTTAAGGAGACTGTCATTGGTTTCCATTCTTTTGGAAGGGATCTCAGGAATTTGAGGTTAGAATCTTTGGTTTGGTAGACTCTTCCATGCAACTTCAGAGCATTTAGTAGCTTTTGAAATATACTAAAGATATCAATGAGAGTTTCACCTTCTTCACAGTGGAAATGCTCATATTGCTGAATTAATAACTGCATCTTGTTTTCTCTAACTTGTTTAGTGCCATTACAGATTTTTTGAATGGTATCCCAAACTTCCTTGGCTGTCTTACAGTTAATGATGTTATCAAACATGTCACCATCAACTCCATTGAATAGAATATTCATGGCCTTCTTGTCTTTCCTGACTTGTTTAATATCAGAATCTGACCATTCATGCCTTGGCTTGGGAACTGATGGCTTATTTCCAGTTGCAGCTCTCGTTGGTACATGAGGACCTCTCTCTATACAATCCACATAGGCCTCATCTTGAGAAAGTAAATAAAGATACATATTTACCTTCCAGTGATGGTAATTATCTTTGTCCAGAAAAGGAATCTTGACTCCAACATCCTTCTTGTTCATCTTGCTGTTTGTTGTGATCTTTAAACTCTTTGTGCTTCAAGAGCTTGCTTTGATACCAATTGTTAGTCCCTAACAATGCAGCAAGAATTATAAAAGGGGGTTGAATATAATTCTAGTAAAAATTTTCTTGAACTATAAAATGTTCTAACTCAAACTATATATATAAGTGTTTTGATTTGCAAGGTGCGGAATCACAAGTTAAATAAATCAAAAACACAAAGTAATAAAAACACAAGTCTTTAAAACTTTCGGGTGGATTTGAAAGTATCCACCTGATATATATATATATATATATATATATATATATCAGATTAAGAACTCTGTGAAGAACAAATTGTCTCACAACTGCTTTACAAGTGAACAAACAAACTACATAGAAATTCTTAACTGTTACAGCTTTTTCAAGTAGTTCCATGCTGCTTCACTACTCTATTCCAGCATCTTTGAAAATCTTCTTAATCTTGCATGGAAATGGTAATGCTCCTTTGTTCTTCATTTCCTGTTAAACAGGCTGCCACATTCCTTTTACAAACACCCAACGCACGTGACTATATTGTCACTGTCAACAGATGTTTGAATTGATCATCCGTCGGGTATATACTTGTCATCCGTCGGGTTGCCTTGTTGATCATCCATCGGGTAGCTTTGTTGATCATCCGTCAGGTAGCTATTTGACACTTGACTTCATTTCACTTATACAGAATTACAAGACATCTTGTATTTACAATTAATCAACCTATTCTTCATATCTAATTAAAGTCAACATGACTTATATGCTACTACAAAATCTATACAAAGATTTTGCAGAAATGTGCTACATGACTTATTGTTACATAAGCTACTCACCCGATGGATATCAATTAGTCATCCATCGGGACTATATTGAATCATCCGTCGGGACTATAACTGATCATCCGTCGGGTGCTAAATTTTTCACTAAGTTGAATCTACTAAGGTGTTTTGTTAATAAAATCATCAAGTTCACAACATATTCCCAACACCTACTATTTAGTTGTATTCAACTTTTTGACGTTCTATTTCTTTATTTCCTAATACTAATCTTAACCCTCTACCCCTTCCCGACAATCTAAGCTTGTGGCAGTGTCTTTAAACCGTAGCTCTGATACCAAACTGTAACACCCTCCAAACCCGGGTCAGAAGTTTGGGGCCCACAACACACACACCATATTTAAACCTGTTATGAATATAATAATATGTATGAAATGACCCTACTTACCATAATCCTTGGATCGACGCAGTTTAAAGTATGTTCACAAGCCACAATCTTATTTATTACACAAACGTACCCAAATCCCAGTTTATTTATTTTACAACTGAAGTTCAAACTTTATTACAACTATCAACACAACCAAGCCAAACATCATCTGCTAGTCTATTCCATTTCAACTTGGATACCTAGCTCGCACACTTGTCTGGGGATCCTCGCTACCACCAGTTTCCTTTTTCACTGGAAAATAATATAAACAGTTTTGCAAGAGTGAGCTAACTAGCTCAAGAAGTCACAAAGACATTAACTGAGATTAACAATGATCAGTTAAAATGATATAAGAAATCAAGTTTACTGATAAGCAATGATTAGAATTGGATATTCATTTTCATTTTAAAAACCAAGGTTAGGCTGCTGATCAGTCATGCACTAACCCTTAGCAAGGCTTCCATCGTTGCTCTATATACTGGATCCAAGGCACACATTGGCCTATTATGACCACGAATCTGGTCTGACCATGAATCTGGTCCATATTTAAAAACAATCCTATTCTAGAATCACAATATGATAAGCAATGTAACTCAATAGTTGAATCATAAACAACATTTACTCTGAAACATAGGATGATCTGTAATTCCATGAAATAACCAGGAAATCATAAAGGTTGGGTTTCAATCAAGGAAAGAAATAGAAAGCAGAAGACCCAAGGGTTCAAGAGTTACAAGAATTGGTCTCCTGTTACACAAGATATAAGGGTTGGTATGATAGGCAATTTCGTATCAGGAATCAGTATGTGGTAGGTATGTATTTGTGGAGTAGTATCGTATAGGTGTGGTTTGTATATGTGAATTCAACAATCAAAGGTTTATGAAGAAGCAGGCTTATGGCTCGAGATCAATAAGAATCAGTGTTTGGGTTATGTACTTCAGAGTACTTGTAATATAGAATAATAACTGTTTAGAGTAATTGCAATATAATGAATAGCGTTCCAAAATACTTGTAATATAATTAAGAGGAGAAGAAACACTTGCCTTATCAATTCGCTTTCACTTTACTAGAACTTATCAAGTGATTCCCACTCACTGACTATCTGTTTTCCTTTTCTACGCCTCGCTTCATCTATTAAATATCACATGCACTTATCAATACTACATCTCATCACATTCTATTTGTTACACACTTCTAACTACCCATTATTTCACCCAAATATGACGAACGGATTGACAGTTATGAATAAAACAGTCAAACAATAAACGTACAATCATCTTACGCATCAATCAGATCACATATAACACGTGGCACGTAAGATATTTAATTAAAATAATTATTCAAGGATGATTCGGGGTTAAAATGATTTTCCAGGTATTTAATAAGAATTTTTGAATATTTTTCGGAATTAAAACGAGGCTCCGAATCATTTTATAATTAAATAACAGGGTTTGAATACCCGAATCCGACTTTAAAATAATTTTATAATAATTATCGAGCCTTGAAAATAATTTTAAATAATATTTTAAAGCTCGAAACTATTTTTCGAAATTTTTAAATCAATTTTAAATAATTAAATCTAATTAAATAATTAATTAAAATTAATTAATAACTAATTAAATTAATTAATCAATTAATATTTAAATTAATTGACTTATTAAATAAATAAGTATCAACCAAAATTAATTAATTACGTAATTAAGATTTATTTTTTTTAAAAAAATAATTTTCAGAAATAATTAAAGAATTTTTTTTTTTTGAAATTTTAAAATAATAAAAATCTAATTTCTAGAAATTTAATAAACAAGAATATACATTTTGAAAATGTTTAAAACAACAAATCTTGTTTTTGCAAAATTTTGAAACTGGAGTATGAAAAATGAAATAACAGCAAAGGACAGGGGTGGAAACCGAAATTTTCCCCCTCGCATGTCATCTTCCTCGTCGCCTGCCGGAGCTCCATGGCCGCCGCCATGGAGCTTTTCCGGCGGCCTGAAAACCATCCAGAACACGGCCAAATTTGCTGGGTATAACGTATTCACTTTCAGGAACGTAATAGCAGTCTTGTTTTTTCTCAAAATCACAACCAAACAGCCGTAACATCGATTTAAACAAAACGCCGCCGCCACTGCTACTTTTCCGATTAAGGCTTCCCAGAAATCAGTTGTTAAATTCAATGGTACCATTCGATTCGTGGTTGAACGATCTATTTAATCATGTAAACAATTTTGGCTAATAACCCTGGGATCAAAAACTCCCAAATTTCAATTGAAATTATTCAAGAACATAAACTCTAATTTATGAATTTGAGAATCAAACATCAATTTCAACATGTTATTGAACTCTATTTTTGACATATAATATACCAAAATGACCAGATAAATATTATCTACACGATGGAATCATCAAATCATATCAACAACATCAACAACAAAAATTCATAATTTAATCCATAATTAATTCGAATTAAAATAATTAAATCAGAAAAATACCTTGATATTTGGGAAAAATCAGATGGTGGATTTAGGAAGAGATTTTCGAGAGCTTCGTTTTGATATGTTGCACGCCCGAATCGGAGTTCGATAACGCCTTCGTTCGTATGTTTGATTCTCAAGAACGTATCGTTTTTAGGGTTTTTCTCTGTATTTCTTATTGTTTACTGATTAATTATGATTATTACGAATAACATGAAATAATAAAAGGCTATATATATTTATGGAATATTGGTTCGTGTTGGATCGTTTTGGATCGTTAAATTAGTTACTTAGCCGCTAAGTAACTGCAAAAATGATCCGATTTAATACCCGTATTGGATAATTCTTCTAACCGGGTCTTTTATAAAACACTTTATACGAAAATAATGTAATATTTCCCATCTTTCGAGAATACGGAATTTGTTGATATATCGAAACAGTTATCGTATCGAAAATTGTATGTCGGGAGGCGTAAGGGTCAAACCGTAATCCGGATCGAAAAAGTCAAAACACGGAAAATGTCCGGAATTACCAGATTAGGTTCGGAAGGAGTTTTCGGAAGAGTTTCGGGTTGTAAAAACGTAAAAACGGTTGAGGTTGGATGATTCTCGGCTTTATAAAATAATTTTATAATTATTCAGAAAATAATTAATAAATTAATAAATCAATATAAAATCATATAATACTCCAAAAATTACCAGAAAAATACCTTAATTATCTATTTTTATTCTGTACATAATAAAATTAACACACTCACATTTTATCACATATATACATCTAATATTATTATCCATCAACAGATAATTCATAAAAATTCACATAATAATCACATAATAATAATTTATTGCTACAAATAATTACACCCGATATCCCGGATATTACAGACTACAAGACTGGATTTATTGACAAATAAAAAATAAGATGTCACAATTGTGATGAATTGGGCCACTTTTCTACTGAGTGCAGGAAGCCTAAGAAAGTGAAGAAGGATAAAGCCTATCTGGAGTTGGAAGCAAAGTATGAAACTCTCTTGAAAAAATAGAAAGGAAAAGTTTACAGTGCAGAAGGAAAGAGTTGGGATGACACTAATGATGATGATGACAATGAGGAGTTTGGAAACTATGCACTAATGGCTTTTGAGGAAGGAGAATCATCCTCATCAAAATCTGAGGTACCAACTCTTACTACTATTGATTTAAATACAAGTCAATATAAAGAGACTGTTGAAAAGATAAGCATAGAAATGTTCCACATCCATACTAGCAAGGTGGCAGCTATTGAGGAGGTTAGTAGGTTGTCAAAAGCTAATGAGAAGTAAGATTTGGAACTGAATCTTGTTGAGCTTGAAACTGTCAAGTAAGATAATGAATATTTGAAGAACAAGTTAAAGTGTGCTAGTGAAGTAGAAGTTCTGTTGAGGGAAAAATAGAGAAGATTGAAGTGAAGTTGAAGTTTTTCAGCAATGCCTCTCAGTTTTTTGGTCAATACCATGAGAAGAACAAGCCATGTGCTAATATAGCCATTGGCCTTGACTGTGATGCCTTGAGCAGCAACAAGAAAATTCAAAGAGACAGAGGCAAAACAATTACAAATGAAGATGTCCCGGTTATGCTGAGAAAAGTTGAGTCACTTATGTTCAAGGCATGTGAAGTCAATTTTAGTGAAGATGAGTTCGTCATCAAGCAAGAACTTGCAGATGAAGATAAAGAAATGAAAATTGAAGAAACTTTTAGGTCCCGTAAAAGGGCTATTTTAATCTAGAAGGGGGTTGAAAAGCTTAATTACCATTTTAAAAATTATTATGGAGTTTTAAAAATATTTATCCTGTTTTAAATATTTTACCGATGCAGATTATATATGCAGAAATAAAAGACAAGGAAGAAAATACCACGCGAGAGATTTATCCTGGTTTGTGATGGCGCAACCTCTATAGATTCGCTCACCCCTACGTCCAGTCCCCGAGCTGCTCTCCAGGACATGAGTTTTTCCCTTAAAATAAACTTGCTCCTTACGTAGGTGGAGAAGCCTTTAAAACCCCACAAATATCTGTCTTGGTGCGTAAATCTGGGTTACCACCTCAATATAAATGTGTAAACCTACACAACCTATCTCTAAAAATAACACCTTGTTATTTCTTAAAAGTTAATGTAGAACCGTTGGTGTAGTCTTTGTCCTTCTAAGCTTTTACCGATCTTGGATCTCAGTAGTTGGTCTTGGGTCTTTCCTCTTCCTTACGGTACGAAGACTACTAACTCCCCGTTAGTACGTCTAGGACTTGGGTCTTAGAACGAGAGTCACCTCACTATACTTTACCTCACTGCAAAATGAAGAAGACATTATCTATGAAACTATACCCGTTATAGATAAAAAGAGTTTGGATTAGTAATATACTTAACTAGACCGGATGACGTACAAATATTCTTAAAAGAATATTAGTGTATACTTTTCTTTAGATTAAATGAATGTTGGAGTATACTTGGTATTACTTCATTTTGAATAATATATCTTATTTCGGAAGTAATAAATATATCAAGTCCTTCGTGAAGCATTGTAGCTTTCGAATCTTTGATAAAACACTTCTCGTTTAATATAGTCGTGTGTAGACTTTTATAAATCGAGAATGTTACACTTATTCTTTAACTATTTGCACTTATAAAATATTTGGCCGAAAAAATAAAAGGTGCGTAATTTAAACACAATATATCACAAAATATAAGAGTAGAGTTTAAAATATATTAGCACAATTTATGTGTGTATATATATATATAATACAATATAAGCTTTAAGTTTTTCCCCACGAAACACTGAAGATGCTAGTAAGGGAAATGGCTTAATTCTTATATGATTATATATATACTTATATTTACTTAAAAACTTTAAGATATTCCCACGAAACACTAGAGGTGTTGTTAAAGAAATTCACTTAAATCTTTTAACTAAATATAATAAATATGTATATATAGATATATATAATATAAGCCTTAATTTTTTCCCACTGAACACTAAAGGTGTTAGTGAGGGAAGTCGCTTAAGTCTTGTTAAACAGTTATAACAAATATATCAATATATGGCCAAAATAAGTGCGTTTAAGTTTAAAGAATAAAATGTTAGATTTGTAATTTAATATCCACGAAACACTAAAGGTGCTAGTTAGAAATATAAACCAAACATTGTATGAAATTATCACTTCGTGCTAGAAGTGTATAATTTGTAGAAAACAATCCTTGTACGGATTTGTTTTTATTTAAGTTATTCAATATAAGAGCTTGTAAAGATGAAGAGAAGGTGGTATTAAGCTTCTTATATGAATATTACGTATGGTCGGTTAAGACTCGGACAAAAGCTAAGAGGTTTACCACTTTTAAGAGATGAACGGAAAAGTTCGCCGAAAAAATTCACCGGAGGTTCGGCCGGATTTTGGTTTGTTGGTCGAACTTTGGTAGCCCTTCGAGAGGAAAGAAAGTGGTATGGATGAGCTTTTCTTGGGACGATAGAGCTTGGTTGGTGGAACTAAGCTTGAATATCAAAACCTTGAATATATGATATATATTTGTAAGAGAGAAGGTTTTTGAGATAAAGTATTTGGGTTTAGATTTTAGAGAGTGTGTATGACGGCCTCAACCCCGGGGTCAGGATTTGACGTCACCAAACAAAAATACCAAAATATAAACAACAAGATTATTATTAATACATAAACTAACTTGACCCCGAACCAAGATCCGATCCAGGTTCAAGTATGATTCAGTTCACATTATTACAAACCCTTTATTCAACATCTAACACATTATAACTTTATTCAGGAACTCATCAGACTATACGTGGCCTGAAAAATACTACCTCAGAGGAGCCGAGTCCTGAAGGGGCGGGAACACGGGTTTGTACGACTGGTCTTCTAGGCATCTGTGACATATATACATAACATGTTGCAGGGTAAGCATAATCGCTCAGCAGTACCAACATATGAATAACAGGATAAAAACAATAACGTAAACAATGATAGGAACAGAGCTATAATCATGTCAACAACATTATACAATGAAAAATTGAGATAACTGGATATCACTGTCTAGCATGCTTTTGATAAAACAACGTACTAATATGTTGTGTAAGTACCAAAGTCCAATTTTAGCATGATATTCACATTTATAAAACCGATGTATCAACTACTTATACCCTTACGGGAATCACAAATCCAAATCAGATACGTAACGAATATGTGAAGACAGTTGATCAGGCTATCAACACCAGACGGCTCTAACTGCCATCCCATTCACCTATTCCGGAACTCAGAGACTAGCTAGGTCTCTGACCTGCTGGACTAATCTGTTATATAATGCGCGCAACCGAATTAGCCTCTTACGCCACCTCAATAGGCCTACTCTGGCCCCTATGTATCCCATATCTGATCGTTTTATCAAGTTTTCAAAACACTTGTACCTATCTCATTTCAAAACCATTCATTTTAACAGCACACATATAAAAACCAGTTCGCAAATCATTTCATTCGAGATAGGTACCTTTCAAAGTTACTTTTCCCCAAAACAATTTGAAAACGGTGTTTTATAACTACATGGGATACGTAACTTAAAACGTTTATGTTCCATTACGAGAATAAAACATTTAGCTATTCATACATACTGAACCATACAAGAATGGTCAAGGGTACTTGCCTTGCAATGCTTTTAAAAACTCTAAGTAGCTTTTACACGGACTTCGGTTCAGGTGGAACTCGATGGGAACCTATGAACACGAAATACCCTAATCAGTTATATCAACATACTTGATATCCTCAAATCCTAATAATCCAATCCGACAACCCGACTCGTATAGTTATTTTACACATAATCACGTAGTCACGTAATCCGTATACAAACAGGGTAAAATGTTTAATATAATGGAGTGCGTTTTAAGAATAAATTTTCTGAAAATTTTGGCAGAAACTCCTTTGTTTATAAGTCTACCCGTCGATTATGATCGACGTCAACAATCACAACAATTACAAACTTCGTTCCAACACCAATTTGATAAGTGGCATTTTATACCACTTAGAACGTCTTATAATGACTTGAATTGATGTCTTGAAATCAAGTATTTTGTGTATTTGATGCGTTTTTCTAGTGTTTTTACATATTAGGGTATACCTTGCGTATGTAGGAAGAATTCATCGAAATAAGCCTAGGGAAGTGCTTGACATTGGTTGTGGGAAGTTAGGAGCAGAACGCAGCAAAAATCAGGAGCAGAATGTGATTTTTTCCAGTAGGTTACTGGGCGCCCGCTCAGGATCTGGGGCGCCCACCCGGGAAGCTGGGGCGCCCACCCGGGAAGCTGGGGCGGTCGCCCGGAGACGGGAATTTAAAATATGATTTTTACACTTCTTATTCTGATGGACTTCTGAGACGGCTGGTTCTTGTGGGCTTCTATATAAGTAGTTTTCAGAGACGTTTCACAACATGTGGTATCAAGCAAGGAGCAAGGAGAGAAGAAAGAAGACCGTTTTAGCACATCGCAACGAAGAAGAGGAAGCATACATTTTCTTGTGATTCTTTTATTCGTTGTAACAGTGGATGCTAGTTTTCTTTACTTTGAACCTTATTACTCTTGTGACGTACTCTGGTTTTAATAAGTATTTTTATTATTTTATATTTTATGTCATTATCATGTTTTCTCCTAAACCCATGGTGACGATGAGTTCTATCATGGGCTAATCATTATCATGGGGCCGTAACGGATTTATTATGGATTTCTTTAGTTAGTTGTTTAATACCTTGGTGTGTGACGATTGTATGATATCTAGCATAGGTTGTGCTTATTCGTCTTATGTGCGTCGCGAACATATAAGATAATGTGTTAATCTCTTGTGAAGCGACAGTGAATCTTGAGATTTAGAACTTGCCATGCTAGCATAGGTTCATGTATGTGTATACATGACTAGTAGGTAACTCTAACCGTTTTACTTGCCCTGTGTAATCATAATCAATAACTTGCACTTAAATCGTTATGTTGTCAAATTCTGTAGACATATAGGGTCTCAACATAATTGATGCCTATTCAACTTCTATCTTAATTGTGGATGTTTGGTAGAATGGTATTAGTACAACGAAAGTTGGCTTTTATCAGTTTCGTGTTGTTCGATTAATATCATCACCGTTACATGCTAAGGGTAATAACAATGACG
This sequence comes from Apium graveolens, assembly GCF_009905375.1. Classification (NCBI taxonomy): domain Eukaryota; kingdom Viridiplantae; phylum Streptophyta; class Magnoliopsida; order Apiales; family Apiaceae; genus Apium; species Apium graveolens. The sequence goes on from NC_133650.1 coordinate 58,716,432, forward strand.
ATTGAAAGAAGTAGTAATGAAATTATGATCTCATGTATGTTTAATATAGTCAATTCAAGTGTTAATAAAGTGTTTTATTCTCGTAGTTAATTATAGTTAATAATTAGTTAATCAATCTTTAGTGTTATTATCTTGACATTGAGAAGTAATCATACATTGGTGAGTGAGTGTTAATTGAACATAATTAGTCTGAGTCTCTGTGGGGATGAACTAGAAACTATTCTATATTACTTGCGAACACGTATACTTGCGTAAATCATTAGCGCGTGTTTTGTGCCAAACACAATCCCACAATCACGTATCTATTTACGTACAATTCCAATATACGATTTATTTTCGAAAACATTTTATACAAATCATTTTATTTGTTTATAAAAAATTAGGACTCAGAACAACGTCATCACCGTCCACCATCCACTCCTAATAATTCATCGCGGACGGCGGCAAAATTCTCGGGGCACTCGATTACTCGAATTCCAACACGAAAATTTCACCGATTAGTAAAATATTTTTCCGTAAGAATATTCATATCACCAATATTACTCAAATTTTCCTGCAATACAGAAATTATAATTAAAAATCTGCACAATCCAAATCAACAACACACAGGTGGCCCAACAAGGCCCAAATCAAAACCCAACTGCATAAATAGGCCCAACAGTAAAGGCCCGAAAAGTATCCGGCCCAACTACAAGCCCACAACAGAGGAAGCCCAACCGAAAACAACAAATGGAACCAGGGAAGAACCGGCAGGGAAAAATGTCGGCACCCTCACACACACACACCAACTGTGCACACACACATATCACACATACATACACATTAACACAGATGCATATATATATATATAGATACATATGCACACACATACAATTCAGGAATAGAACACAATCGAGCACGACCGGACAAAAAAGAACGGCTTCTAACTCACCGGAACACAAGGCGGCAACTAGGCACCGAGCAAAGAGAGGAAAAAGGAACGGGGAAAGAAAAGAAATAGCGAGAGAGAGAATTCGCGAGAGAAACAGAGAGAGGAGACGAGAGTATTCGAGATAGACAAAGTCGAGAGAGACTGAGAAGAGAGATCGAAACAAATGACTCCACCCCCTGTAAACAATTGCACGACACGTGTCCCAAATAAATGGATACGTGTCGTTTTATTTATATCCTGAATGACTACAAGCCTGGCACATCATTTTTAGTATATTCTTAACGGTATAACTCGTGAATAAATTTTAATAAAAATGTTATCAAAATAATCATAAAATTTTATAAATATCCCGAAGTTTACGAAAACATAAATTTCAAAATTTTAAAATAATTTTTAAGGCGCACTTTACACCCGCTTTTTAACAATCAAACCAAACGACGCGCGGGTGAAACGAATCCCGAAAATTTCCAAAATATTTTTAAAATTTCCAGAATAATACGAACTTAATAAAATATGAGTTTCATGATTTTTGAAGATCTCCAAAATTAAATATGGATTTTACAAATAAACACAATTAGAAAATCATTTAAAAATAAATAATTAGTGAAATATTGATTTCTCAATTTTATAACGTCCTAAAAATAATTATTAAAATTATAGAATTATAAAACCAATTTTAGAAACAATCCAAATATTTATGAAATTAAAAGTGTAATAAAATCACTTTTACAAGTGAAATAAAATCGTATAACTCAATAATAAATCACACAATCCAATCCTTATATCCACATATCACAAATAAATAAGTAAAAATCAAAAACTGCTGTCAAAATCAATACACACATTTATTTAATTATTTAAACCTTTATTACACTTTGAAAATATTAAAAATAAAAGAATATACATGAGTCGTTATAGTGTGTAGAAAGAATACTTCTTGAAAATGCCCATCAATTAATTAGCCTTAGCTTGTGTAAAAAAATGGTGGGGGTGGGTGTTTATTTATAGGAGTTAGGTGAAGGGAGTGGTTGAGATTGAGTTAAAATGAATGGTGGATGAAGAGAGTGGTGTGGATTGATGACATGGAGGATAAGGTGTGATTGTTTGCAACTTGCATATAGGACAAATAAGAAAAATCCCAGCAATTATTAATTATATAATAATGGTTTCTACCTTTTTCAATTAATCATTAATTACTTAATTAATTAAGTAATTAGTACCATTAAATATAATGACTTTGAAAAATCTTTAATAAATACAACCAAAAATATGATAATTATCTAAATATCATAAAATGATGATCTACAAGTTTTGGTAAATTTTGGTCAAAGGTAGTTTGGTCAAATACTCGGTCAAAGTCTTGGTCAACACCCCAAAAAATCACACCCGGACAAAATTTCTCAAAAATTACAAAACTTTAACAATCCATAGAAAATACCATTTAAGTGAAAAATCTTAAGTTCAAGATTTTCTAGCAAGTGGAAGTATTTTATTTGGATTTAAAACGATTAAATCAGGGTTTGATTCCAAATAAAATATGAACGATCTTTTATGAAAGCAGATAGACTTTGTTGGCTTAGTTTGGGTTATAATAAATACTTAAAATATATTTCCTTAAATATAAAATATTTTGAGAGTGTGGGAAATATTTTTAAGTATTCAAAAGTATAATCTCCGATAAAATAATATTTTTGAGATACGAGAGAAAATTACTTTGAAAATATGAGGAGGGGGATAAAATGAGATATTAATATTCCTTTATCAAATATTAATTTCTAAGAGTATAAAAATATATCTTTGCATTTATAAATATTTATGGAGTAAAGATATATATTTTATCCCTTTTAAAAATATCTGTTTTTGAAATAAATTTAGCATAAATATATGAAAGGAGGAAGTTTTTGTTGTATATCCCTTGAATTTAAATCCAGCAAAACTGAACAGCTCATGAGATGAATTAAATATATCTTTTGAAGTAAAGTTCATATCTTTTAGTAAGAATATCTTAAAATTGAAAATTGTGGGGTCTAATTTCTTCTTCCCCTTTTATTTAGGAAAATATCAAAAAGAATATTCAAGAGTGTATTTAAAAGGCTTCCCCTTAATGTATAATTACATTAATAAGGATATAGAGAAGTTATAAATTTTAAGAATTACCTATCTAATTTCTTCTTTCCCTTTGAGGATAACATAATTCATCATTTTTGTAAGTACTTGAGATAAAACACATACTTTGATTACCATTTTTATCTTGCTCCTATGTAATAGGACTAGTTTTTTAATGAACAAACTAGATGTAATTGAAATTGTTTTATTGGTAATTTTTCTTCTCAATTTTTGACTTTTACTTATGAGAGATCAAGTGAGAAAATTTCATTTGTTTCTGATTTTAATCCGAAGTGTCAAGTTAAATTACTACTATAGTTGATGTTTTAACCATTTTTGATTTTAAATGCAAGTTTTATATGCATTGTTCATTTTAGTGCGATCATATGAATGCACTGTGTTAGTAAAGTTAGTCTTGAATGGTTAGTAAGTTAGTATACAAAATCTCATAACATGAGATAGCAGTTTTTACAAAGCTGTACAATTCGTACTTAACCTTTACTTCACAAATGTATTTGAAAATAATTTAAATACTGGAATCATCTATCTAAATCTAGCTAAGACCAAAAATTTTGATCCACCAGAATTCGACCTTGATGCCGATGATGATAAGCCAAAATCTGTTTGCATAATTCTAACTCTGAAAATATATATAGCAACATAAACAGTCAAGCTCATGCTCTGTATAGACCAAGAATCATCTTATGTTTTTAAGTTAAATTCCACAGAGAGCAATAAGATAAAAATACAGAGAGCATGAGAGTAGCAGAGTTATAGAGGCCAGACTTGTGAGAGTTACTGAATTGAGTTATTAAACAGTTGAACAACAGTTAGTTTCATCATAATTGTAGAAAGCAAATTTTTTTGGTTCAGTATAGAGAATTCATTTTGATTGGATCAACCAAACTTATCAAGCACATTTGAATTGTTAGGCAGTATATAAGTCTAAAAAGTATAGATTTATCAATTTTTGATATTTTTAGATTTTGATATTTGAATGATGTAGTATCTTGAGTCAAACCAACATTCTTAACCATTTGTGCAAAGATCATGTATTACACTCCATTTTATCATAGCTATAGATCCTGGTTAAGCAACTAACTTTGTAATTTACGTACTAGATCCATAAAATGAAACTTATAGGTCATATCATTTGCTCAATTATCAATTCTTGATATATTAAGGCAAAAATTTCAGGCAACTGAACTGATTTAAAAAGAATTCAATAGGCTGTTCAACCAAACTAAGCCATTGTTTTATGCAGAAATTAAATTTCAATTAGTTTATGAAAAGAGTGACAAAAACTGAATTTAATTTTTTTTAAAAAAAATACAGACTTGATAACATAATACTAGATTACAAGTATGCCAGTGATAATGTAGAGATCAATTATATTTAGTATACACCAATATAAGGCAAAGCAGATGCATTTCCATTCATTATCAACATAGTTCCAACTATTAGTGAGGTTCACCAAATTTTTCAATAAATTACAAACTGCAGCAAAACAACAGACCAGAATACTAAGGTTCTTTCACCAAATAAAAACATATATAAAGCAACTAAAACAACAAAAACCCAATAACACAGATAGAATACAAACTTTGGTACATATATGTAAGCACAGTGCAGATTACTCCTTGACAGGAGATTTGTTAACATCAATAAAACCAAGATTTCCATCTATAGCACATAAATCAGGCAACAAAGTAATGTCAGTCAAACCAGCAAACTCATCTCCCTTCTCACCAACACCAACAGACTCATCTTTCTTCTTACCAAAACAAACACTCACAGGCTCAATTGCTTCCGCACTCACATGCCTTCTTGAGGTTGCTTCAGAATCCTCAAGTAAAGCCTCTTTCCTAAGAATTTTTTCTTCTAAGTAATTAATCATATTGACCAACTTAAGATTAATTTCTTTAAGACAGTTTATTTTAACTTTTAGCACTTCAATCTCATTGTTGGTTTTCTCAAGTTTAATAATTTTAGGCATTTTAATCAAATTCACAGGTTGGGGCTTACACACACTCAAGGAGACCTTATCTTGGTAAAGAGTTAAAACATTAAAGTATTCAATTTGTTGAGCAAAGGTTTTGATTAGTTTAACTTGGTTAATTTCAAATAGAGAGGTTATAAGCAAGGCATATGGCATAAATTCTTCATAAAATCCATTTATCATGTTTAAAATTATGACATAACTCAAGTTAAACTCAACCTTATTAGTTACTAGTTGAAACATTACCTTAAGTTCAACAAAATCAAAAACCCTATCTTGTATTGGTTTAGGGAGAATGTTTGCCCTAAGAATGCATCTAGTTTTTGATAAGTATATGTGAAGTGTTTAAAGTGTATTGTAACACCCCAAATCCGGGGTCGGGGATCCGGGTTGTCACGAGTTCCATTTCCCTTAATAACACCCAATCTTAATAAATAATCAACTACTCTGTACTGTGACCCCACAATAAACACACACACCACAAGTTATAGTCTCAGAGATGAATATCCAAAAATAATCACAAGTCGCTTTATTCCACAATTATATGCCAATACACCTTAAACAGGTCTCTGAATAAATTTACATTTCTTTGCCATTATTACAATTCATAATTATACATAAGTCTGGTACATCATAAGTTGAAAGCCTAGCCTATTGGTAGTTCTTACCTCAGCTACAGCGACATCAACGCCTATAGGAAACTGCGGAATGTTTCCTAATCGCTTGCGAATCGGGAGCTTGGCCCTGTTCATCTTTTCTATCTGTTGTTGTGTGATGAAAGGAGAAAGCAAGGGTGCGCAACAAGCCCAACAAAATAATATGTATACTGATTAACAATATATGAGCATACTCATAGTACTCATGAAAGTCTTGGTCAAAAGAAATGAACCACGTTTGATATCTTAATGCGATGAAGTCGCAAAATATTCAGTATATATACATATATACTTTTCAAAATCTTGGAAGTCCTCTTCCATGCATAATATACACAGAGTTCCAGTTTATAACTGTATAAAAATATCGTTGCAAGGTGATCTCATATATCTAACCTTGTCTCAACGTTTTTCTGAAAATCTTTGTCATGCATAAGATAATCATTTACTAGATATAAGTTTAAAAGATGAAGTTACAAGATACTCCAATATACTTATACCTTTTCCGAATACTACTTGAACTACCACCGTTCAAGTTATAATTAGTTTCAAAAGTTCATCACACTGATGAGAATACAAGATAAGACTTGAATAGATTCAATCTTTGAAATATTTTGAAGGAAATGAAGTTATGATATACTTCATTAAGTCCCGATATATATATACACCTATATATATACATACGTTTCCTGAAAACCTCTGTCATGTAAAGTATGAACAGAATTACAATATCCAATAAATTTGGAAAGGAAAGAATTTTGCATAAACCTGATATCTTGCTGATCAGGCAAAGATACCAATAAGTAACCTTTTCTACTAGTAGATGGACGAATTCCCCACTGGTCATCACCCTGGTCGCAATAGGACCTTATACTGGACTGCCACTCAGCCACTTATGCATTTGATGGACTCCCACTGAGCCACTTACACTATCATGGACGCCCACTGAGCCCATGTTGCTTATGCCGACTCGATAGATGGACTTACTTCCCGAACATTGGGTAAGTAATCAATTCATTTACCAAAACTGCAACCTTGTTGTGAATATAAAATACACCATAGAGCCGGATCCCTCAGGTTTTGAGCGAGTATTTAAATCCCCTTTTTAGAAGGAAGATCTTAAATATAAAAATGAGTTTTGGGATCCGCTCTAACTTTTAAAAATCATTTTGAAGACTCGAAAACACTTTAAAGAGTGTTTGGAGTAATGCTGATTTAATGAAGTAAATCAGTCCCAATATATTTAGAAAATGTCTGAATATTATTATTTAAATAATATTCCCATAAAGAATAATCTCTATAAAAATAATTGAAGTAGAAGTTTTAAAACTTATACTTGAAATGAATATTAAATAACCAAAGATATACCTATATGAAAGTACTATCTTTATTTGAATAATCAAAAGTGAGTTTGACTATCGACAACTTATTCTTTAATAAAATAAAGAATATATCTCAGCAAATAATCGGAGTCATAGATCCTCAAATGAATATTCAAATAATATTCAATAAATAAAATAAGCTGAGTCATAAGCCCTCGAATGAATATTCGAAATAATATTCAATAATAAAATAAAGGAGTCATAAGTCCTCAGATGAATATTCGAAATAATATTCAATAATAAAATAAATGAGTCATAAGTCCTCGGATGAATATTCGAAATAATATTCAATAATAAAATAAAGTTATCGAATAAACCTTATTCGATTAATAGTTTTGAAAACTATAACCATATATATATATATATAAATATATATATATATATATATATAATCTACTCGGGATCCTCGACTACCGGTTTTAGAAAATGTTTTCACCTTTGGGTCCCTATACTAAGGGTATATGCAAATTACTGCTATTCTCTAGCATAGGTATTATCAACTGAACCAACAGATATATATGGCAAGAATACGAAACAAGCATGCATATATATACCATATCAGCATGCTTCAATATATCGCAACATTTGCTAATTAACCAACATGCATCTATCACAAGATAATGCATATACATATATACATCACAACAACAGTATGACGGGTAGAAAACTTGCCTGAGCGACTGGGGGTTACGAATGGCTCGGGACGAGTCTGGTAACCTATAAACAACAAGTAAGTTGGAATTAAGCCAAAGTCACTTATAAATATATACATTAACCAACTTAGACTCTAATGCTCGCTTTGCGCTTACTGATTCTCTTAAGTCACTCGAGTACCCTCGGCTCCACCATTTTTAATAATTTAACCATTACGAGTTTTAAGGCGATTCTTTCGCGAGTGTCTTACCAACTGCCTAACACTCTTACCATAATTGTTTCATACACTAATTAACTCTTTTTGGTCTTTAACCTATGTTTCAAAGTAAGGCGAGGGGAAAAGTTTCGTTCGCGAAACGCCGTCACTTAAAATGGTCGTTTCTCCTAAACCGTACATCGGAATCAAACGAACTACATATGAAAACGAAGCTCGTAACATGAGCTATCTAAAAATGGCAATGGCCAACATCTAGCAGGGGGTTCTCGGGTCCTAATGTTATGAACAAATGCAGTCTAAAGTAAATCGGACATTACGACGGCTATGTTTACGCGATTTCCCAAATTTAAACCATTCCAAAACCATCACAATTCAACCCCAATCCATTAATACAACCAAAGTCCATCCTTATCACATCATAACATCCCCAATAAATCCAATAGTAACATTTATACTTATGCTTAAGCTTGAATTTAACTATACTTAAGTTCTTTTAACCAAAATAATAAGATTCACCATTCCATTTCACTACCACTCCAACCCAAACTCTAAACCACAAGCATTAAGCTACTATATCACCATAACAATCAAAATCATCTTATTATACAAAGGAATCTAGGGTATGGAGATGATATACCTTCCTTGAAGTGGTGGGAGTAGCTAGGAAGCCTTAAGAAGCCTTGAGAAGTCTTAGGGATGCTTGGATCTTAAAGGAAAACAAGAAAAAATCAAGTTAAAAACTTTGAAATCACTATTCATTGTCTTCTTCATTGATTTCTTGAAGAAGATTGAGAAAGAATTGAAGGCTTAAACTCATAATATAGCCATATCTATGCATAAGGAACACTAGGGAATTATCTTACCAATTTAGGAGGCTTGGATCTTGGATTTTGAAAATTCTCCCTTTGAAATTGAAAAAAAGCCGAGAGCAACCTTGGTGAAGAGAAATATTTTGTGTTTTGTTTGATGAAAATGAAATGATTGGCTTGGTGGATGAAATTTTGTTTTTGTTTTGGTTAATTACCTTTTTAGCCTTAACTTTGTGTGGTTCTACTTCAACCACATCTCCTTCCTTCCCATGTCATGCTTATGTCATGCTATGATGTCATCTTCCCCTCCTTGTCCCCTTCTCATTGGTTGGGTGACATCATCCTCTCTAATCCCTTTGATTAACTTCCTAATTGTTTGCCTAATGACCGCTGATCTGTTATACGGTTCGCTTAACTTTCGTTTTCGTTTATCGTTTGAGGGATCATACCCGGGATCTTATTACTTAGGTTCCTTTAACCTTTATCAATATATTATATTCCTTTTATGATCCTCTCTTATAATCCTTTAATTTAAATCTTTTTTATCCTGTTACCTTATACTCAATTCTTTCCGTATCTAGTGGATTTCCGGAAAAATCAAAGTGTTCGGAATTTGGATTCTGACGATCTTTACATACACTTATATCCCATATAAAGTACTAATAAAATCTCAGAATATCCATACCAAAACCCCTACATAGTGTGGCATGAAAAGTTTTCTCATTCAGCATAATCTGCAAAATCACTATTCATAAGGGTTTCAAAATTTTCCAAAAATTGGGGTTATTACAGTCTCCCCTCCTTAAAAGGATTCCGTCCCGGAATCAGATAGAAAATGAATAGGGATACTCTCTTAGCATTGCACTTTCTAACTCTCGAGTAAATTTTCCCACATTGTGGTCCTACCACCAACTCTGCCTAGTTTAATAACCCTTCTCCTAAGCACTTGTTCATTTTCACTCTCTAACCCTTCCTGGTTGCTCCATATAGGTTACGTCGGGTTGCGTGTCTATGTGCTCATATGCCCCTATTTGTCTGGCATCCGAATTACACTTCCTTAACATTGATACGTGAAACACGTTATGACTTGCTACATGTTCTGGGGTAAGGCTAGCTCATATACTCACCTCCCAATACTTCTTAATATATCCAAGGGTCCAACAATTGGTGGACTTAGCTTTCCTTTCTTTCTGAATCTCATTAACCCTTCCAAGGGAATACCTATAACAACACTAGGTCCCCTACTTCCCATTCCTTGTCCTTTCGTGTCAAATCAACATACTTTTTATGTCTATCTTGGGCTACTACCAGCCGTCCTCTGATTAGATCTATTATATCCTTGGTCCTTTGGACTACTGCGGGTCCGAGCATCTTGCGCTCTACAACTTCATCCTAATATAAGGGGGATCGACATTGTCTTCCCTCAAAAATCTCATAAGACGACATCTCGATACCTGACATACGATTTATTATCGTGAGAAAACTCAGTCCGTGTTAAGTGATCATTCCAATTTCTTTCAAGTCTATTGCACAGACTCTCATCATAGCTTTTAGCATTAGAGCTTTTACTTCTTAATACCCATTCTTTTCCAGTTCGTAATCGCTACTACCTTCCGTTCCTAATATTATACTGGTTATACTTTTGCTCGTTTAGCGTTCTATAGCCTTTTAATAACCTCGTCAACCTTAGTATCACGAATGTGTTTCCATTCCGAATACTACCACAACTTTATTACTCCCTTTTTTTCAGCTGTTTCTATTTTCCAAAATTTGATCAATCATATAGAAGTAAAGGAATTTGTTGAGAGATCACTATGATCATGAACACTTGTTATATCGCACAGTTAGTAAAGAAGGTGGCCAGCCTTTAGAACTTGACAAGCAATTAAACAACATGTGGTATCCTACTAGGCTTCTATCACAAAGATAGATAGTCATTCGGCAATACATCCCCTTCTGGAAGGGTTGTGCTTCTCAGCTTACATGAAATGAAAAGAAGAGAAAAGAACGAACTGAAGAGAATTGTATATATAAAAAAAATATACTGCCACAAAATATCTGGCATGGAACCTACCTCTGAATTATAGAGGTTTATCATAGGAGAACAAAACATATATGTATTTATATCAACATCAAGTATTATAGCATCGTATTTCACATGCCTAAATATTTTTGCTATTCCGTCCATCATTCTATGGACCCATGCTCTTGCTCGAGCTTATACACAATCACCTTTGAAACTCCCTCGATATCGAAAATCGAATCTGGGATCTCATTCTAGACATCATCGTTACTAGAATTTTATGCTTGCACCGCAACCTTCCTCATATAGTAATACGACTCTCTTTTCATAAGAGGGAATAAATATTCAATAGGTAGATACTCTACTTAATTAGTCTATCAATGATAACTTATACACTACCACGGCCCGATTAGTGGTACCCAATCTCAACATCCATTCCAATACAACTCTCACGCTTGTAACCAGCTCATTACTCGCATAATCATTGCTGCACTACTATGGTCCACTACTGACCTACTGTCGTCATTCATTTTCCATGAAATCTTAATATCTAACCATACGGAGTCCATATGTGTCGTATAGAATACTTCTAAGGAGTTAACGTAATCACCAATCATAATTCATGAAGAACAATCCAAATTCTGACATACTTTCATGACATGAAGTAGATAAAATTGCAGAATAGTTTCAGTCAAAGCAATGATAGCAGGTGAATACCATTCTTAATCGTATGCCTTAAATAGAAGACTTAACTCAAGGTTCCTTTAGTCCTTTTTGAAATATGGTCCTGGATTATTCTCAAGATAGTACCTTCTGAGATAGATAGCCCGCTCATGGCGATTACACGAATTAAACCTTTACCAACTACTATTACGGTTGGGTATTGCACAGTCATCAGAAGGAATGTCAATCTTCCAAACCATAATACAATCTGCATAGCTTTAACCATCATCACTGTATTCCTTTGGCACAAGCGCCTATAATTATCCTCTTACACTTAAAGTGTCGGCCACCTCTTTGGTCATTCCTGCTAGTAAAATTTCCTTACAGTCAATGTCATTTTAACCACCTCCAAATAAATTTTCTACCTCATTTCAATCACTGCTTATGTGAAAATGCTTTTCTTTAATATCTGATGAGTAAAAAAAAAATATCACCATTTTTCCATAAGTTATTGCCTCAGTCTTTAGAGGTTAATCACTGTCACGACTGACTCTCAATCATACTTAGAACATCTTTTATCTTAAGTCCTAATTGCCCTGAACAATTTCGACCATTATTGGTTCGATCCATACTTTCTCGTGGTTTAAGACGTGCCCCACTTGGCATCATTATAATTACGTCATATTTCCTTTATCAAAATTTCTATTCTTGAGAATTTTGAATATTACCTTTCTCCTTGTAAAACCTCTAAGGTTATCCTTGAATCGTTCCTCCTGTATTCTCTAGATACAGGGCATATCAAGATACCATTTATTAATACCAGAATCATTGTCTATATACTTCTGAAAAAAATTTCTCCACTGATTCTTAAAGGTTGTTATTACCTTAATCCTTTCCAATTCATGCTGTCAAAACTCATACTATCCCTATTAAGGGTGAAATGCCAACCTTTATGCATTCCCCTAGGATTCGTTTTAAGTTACCGATGTTCTATCCTTAATTCCACCTTTAAAAAGGTACATGCATCCTTCCATGGATAAATCAAGTCATATATCCCTGATAAGGGTGTCTTATTCAATCATTCCCACCTCGATAGTATATGCCTAATTTCACAATAACATCTGTATTCAAAATGAGGTCAATCAATATGGCCTTCAAAAGATAACAACGGTTATCCGCTTTTCTTGCCTAATTTGGTAACGATAACAAGGATGTTCTGGAAGATATTGGTCGTGTTCAACGTGAACCTCTTCTTAATAATTCCTTATTTACTTTTGTTGTTTATCTCAACAGTCACCTCAATGTTGGGATATCTTTCATACCTGGCGTCTCCCTTTCTGGGTATCGAGCCACCGGTCTTACACTTCACATTCTTGAAGGTCACTTCCTTCATCCAATTTTCCTAATTTCTTACTTCCTTGTCTCCTCAGTCTATCCGCGTCTCATTATTTATCCTTCGAATTATCTCAAGGTTTCCTCGAATCCTCCCAACTTATAGGGGATAAAATATATGTATCTCTTATGCCTTCAACCATCAATTTTAACTCATGGTGAATCACCCTCATCCTGACGAATGCATACTTTTTTATTTCTATTGCTACGAGTCTTTAGGGTTTCCTCATACCCAACTCCCTTATCATACCTCAAACTCTATTGCCTTTATATTCCTTTCCACTTCAGTTTCTTTTTATTTTCCTTTCTCTTATCATTATTTCATGAACCAATACAACATAAGCATTGATTTTAAACATCCCGTCATTCTGGATTCGTGTCCTCAGAACGAATCTTGATAACTTTTATAACTTAGATTCATAATTCATCATACTCGTCTGCCTTTGTTCTGGCTCTAAAGCTTTTACACTATCTCCATAACCTTGGGAAGTACTTTCCCGAAACAATTGACTGAACTTTAATCAGTTTATTATAACCTCTGGCTCCGTGCCTTTCTTGGTCTTTCACCAGCGGGTGGCCTCTCTCTTAGGAGGGTAAGTGACAAAAACAGTCTTTTATAATTCGTCCATCATTTAGAATCTCAAATGATTCCTATATTTCCTTTAGCCAGGCACTTGCCTCTACTGGGTTTGCTTGTTCGTTGGAACTCTGAGAGCTTAGCGACTTAAAGGTCCTGAAAGAATTTCCCACCGCACTGTCTCCTCAGGGTGGTGGTTGGGGATAATAGTCTAAGTTCTTTTTAGACAGGTCCATGAATTGCCGTATAGGAGTACTGTCTTGGGTCTCCTTTCCTTACTTGACTTTCTGTTTCCTTAGTATGAAATGTTTCATCCTTCTCCCATACTTGGGGTTATCTTATACGTTAAAATCCTTATTTTCCACTTCATTATGTTATGGGCTCCTTCTTTCTTAATGGCAACCACCCTGACTATCACATTCAGGGTTGCCCTAAATCTTATTCTTCGAGCTATGGATTTCATCTAAGATCCAGTCCTTATGCTCTTAAACGTTTGGAACCCAAATTCTGTAGGAATACCTTGTTATTCCCTTATCATCTTTCTTGGTATTAATCTCTTCTCTAGTCATTGACTCTTTGCCTTCATTCATCACTTTTTCTTGGCACAATATGATCTTTTTCGATAATTCGAGCTGTATTGCAATCTCAAACAGCATTTCGGTACCGGCTCCGGTTACCTTCACTTCTATTTCCATTTTCTCAAAATCTCTTATCAACTCTCCCAAAGACATTTTCATCTTGAGTCTCTCCTTTATACTAAGGGCATTAGCCACCATTTTGGCTTTCCCTGGATGATAAAGAATCTCATAATTGTAATCCTTGATTAGCTCTAACCACCCTCTCTGACGCATGTTGAGCTCTTTCTACGTGAAAATGCACGAGAGCACTTATGGCTTGTGTAAATCTCGCACTTCTCTCCATACAAGTAGGGCCTCCAATCTTTAGGGCAAAACTATTGCCACGAGCCCAAGCTCATGGGTGGGGATATCGAATTTTATATTCCTTTAATTGTCTTGACGCGTACGCGATTACCTTATTGTGCTGTATAAGAAGCACCCTAATTCCTTATGCGAAGCGTCACTACAAATCACAAAATCTCCTTTTCCATCCGGTAACACCAACATAGGAGCCGTCACCAACCTTTGCTTCAGTTCTTGAAAGCTGTTCTCGCATTTCTCTGTCCATTCGAACTTCTCAGTCTTATGAGTAAGCCGCGTTAAAGGGGCTACTATCTTTACGAACTTGAACGAACCTCTGGTAGTGACCAGCCAATCCTACCTCTGGTAGTCGCTCTAACCATGGTTATCAATTCCTTAGCGACCATCTCTTCAGTCTTGTTAGGATCCTCCACGAGATCCTTCTCAGCAACAATCCCTTCTGGGACAACATCCTCAACCGCGACATCCTCAATATTAACATCATCCGGTCCCGCGTTAGGACGCTCTATCGGATCCACAATCTGATCTCCAATAACTAATAAAACATCATCGCGTTGTTGCTCCTCAACCTCAGGGTTCGGAGTCCCGCTACCATATACGTTAATGAACTACGCTTCTATCACGTTATTTATAAGGGTTTTTATAAGGGTTTTAACTGTCAGTACTACGTTAGGTAGTTCGACTATGAACTTGGCAAGAGTTCTTATTTATCTTAGTGAACTTATTATTTTAACATCACTTCATCTCTGAGGTTTATAACGCTTAGTTCTGATACCATTGCTGTAACACCCCCAAATCCGGGGTCGGGGATCCGGGTTGTCACGAGATCCATTTCCCTTAATAACACCCAATCTTAATAAATAATCAACTACTCTGTACTGTGACCTCACAATAAACACACACACCACAAGTTATAGTCTCAGAGATGAATATCCAAAAATAATCACAAGTCGCTTTATTCCACAATTATATGCCAATACACCTTAAACAGGTTTCTGAATAAATTTACATTTCTTTGCCATTATTACAATTCATAATTATACATAAATCTGGTACATCATAAGTTGAAAGCCTAGCCTATTGGTAGTTCCTACCTCAGCTACAGCGACATCAACGCTTATAGGAAACTGCGGAACGTTTCCTAATCGCTTGCGAATCGGGAGCTTTGTCCTGTTCATCTTTTCTATCTGTTGTTGTGTGATGAAAGGAGAAAGCAAGGGTGAGCAGCAAGCCCACCAAAATAATATGTATACTGATTAACAATATATGAGCATACTCATAGTACTCATGAAAGTCTTGGTCAAAAGAAATGAACCAAGTTTGATATCTTAATGCGATGAAGTCGCAAAATATTCAGTATATATATATATATACTTTTCAAAATCATGGAAGTCCTCTTCCATGCATAATATACACAGAGTTCTAGTTTATAACTGTATAAAAATATCGTTGCAAGGTGATCTCATATATCTAACCTTGTCTCAACGTTTTTCTGAAAATCTTTGTCATGCATAAGATAATCATTTACTAGATATAAGTTTAAAAGATGAAGTTACAAGATACTCCAATATACTTATATCTTTTCCGAATACTACTTGAACTACCACCGTTCAAGTTATAATTAGTTTCAAAAGTTCATCACACTGATGAGACTACAAGATAAGACTTGAATAGATTCAATCTTTGAAATATTTTGAAGGAAATGAAGTTATGATATACTTCATTAAGTCCCGATATATATATATACACCTATATATATACATACGTTTCCTGAAAACCTCTGTCATGTAAAGTATGAACAGAATTGCAATATCCAATAAATTTGGAAAGGAAAGAATTTTGGCATAAACCTGATATCTTGCTGATCAAGCAAAGATACCAATAAGTAACCTTTTCTACTAGTAGATGGATGAATTCCCCACTGGTCATCACCCTGGTCGCAATAGGACCTTATGCTGGACTGCCACTCAGCCACTTATGCATTTGATGGACTCCCACTGAGCCACTTACACTATCATGGACGCCCACTGAGCCCATGTTGCTTATGCCGACTCGATAGATGGACTTACTTCCCGAACGTTGGTTAAGTAATCAATTCATTTACCAAAACTGCAACCTTGTTGCGAATATAAAATACACCATAGAGCCGGATCCCTCAGGTTTTGAGCGAGTATTTAAATCCCCTTTTTAAAAGGAAGATCTTAAAAATAAAAATGAGTTTTGGGATCCGCTCTAACTTTTAAAAATCATTTTGAAGACTCGAAAACACTTTAAGGAGTGTTTGGAGTAATGCTGATTTAATGAAGTAAATCAGTCCCAATATATTTAGAAAATGTCTGAATATTATTATTTAAATAATATTCCCATAAAGAATAATCTCTATAAAAATAATTGAAGTAGAAGTTTTAAAACTTATACTTGAAATGAATATTAAATAACCAAAGATATACTTATACGAAAGTACTATCTTTATTTGAATAATCAAAAGTGAGTTTGATTATTGACACCTTATTCTTTAATAAAATAAAGAATATATCTCAGCAAATAATCGGAGTCATAGATCCTCAACTGAATATTCAAATAATATTCAATAAATAAAATAAGCTGAGTCATAAGCCCTCGAATGAATATTCGAAATAATATTCAATAATAAAATAAAGGAGTCATAAGTCCTCGGATGAATATTCGAAATAATATTCAATAATAAAATAAAGGAGTCATAAGTCCTCGGATGAATATTCGAAATAATATTCAATAATAAAATAAAGTTATCGAATAAACCTTATTCGATTAATAGTTTTGAAAACTATAACCATATATTTATATATAAATATATATATATAAAATCTACTCGGGATCCTCGACTCCCGGTTTTAGAAAATGTTTTCACCTTTGGGTCCCTATACTAAGGGTATATGCAAATTACTGCTATTCTCTAGCATAGGTATTATCAACTGAACCAACAGATATATATGGCAAGAATACGAAACATGCATGCATATATATACCATATCAGCATGCTTCAATATATCGCAACATTTGCTAATTAACCAACATGCATCTATCATAAGATAATGCATATACATATATACATCACAACAACAGTATAACGGGTAGAAAACTTGCCTGAGCGACTGGGGGTTACGAATGGCTCGGGACGAGTCTGGTAACCTATAAACAACAAGTAAGTTGGAATTAAGCCAAAGTCACTTGTAAATCTATACATTAACCAACTTAGACTCTAACGCTCGATTTGCGCTTACTGATTCTCTTAAGTCACTCGAGTACCCTCGGCTCCACCATTTTTAATAATTTAACCATTACGAGTTTTAAGGCGATTCTTTCGCGAGTGTCTTACCAACTGCCTAACACTCTTACCATAATTGTTTCATACACTAATTAACTCTTTTTGGTCTTTAACCTATGTTTCAAAGTAAGGCGAGGGGAAAAGTTTCGTTCGCGAAACGCCGTCACTTAAAACGGTCGTTTCTCCTAAACCGTACATCGGAATCAAACGAACTACATATGAAAACGAAGCTCGTAACATGAGAAATCTAAACATGGCAATGGTCAACATCTAGCAGGGGGTTCTCGGGTCCTAATGTTATGAACAAAAGCAGTCTAAAGTAAATCGGACATTACGACGGCTATGTTTACGCGATTTCCCAAATTTAAACCATTCCAAAACCATCACAATTCAACCCCAATCCATTCATACAACCAAAGTCCATCCTTATCACATCATAACATCCACAATAAATCCAATATTAACATTTATACTTATGCTTAAGCTTGAATTTAACTATACTTAAGTTCTTTTCTAAAATAATAAGATTCACCATTCCATTTCACTACCACTCCAACCCAAACTCTAAACCACAAGCATTAAGCTACTATATCACCATAACAATCAAAATCATCTTATTATACAAAGGAATCTAGGGTTTGGAGATGATATACCTTCCTTGAAGTGGTGGGAGTAGCTAGGAAGCCTTAAGAAGCCTTGAGAAGTCTTAGGGATGCTTGGATCTTAAAGGAAAATAAGAAAAAATCAAGTTAAAAACTTTGAAATCACTATTCATTGTCTTCTTCATTGATTTCTTAAAGAAGATTGAGAAAGAATTGAAGGCTTAAACTTGTAATATAGCCATATCTATGCATAAGGAACACTAGGGAATTATCTTACCAATTTAGGAGGCTTGGATCTTGGATTTTGAAAATTCTCCCTTTGAAATTGAAAAAAAGCCGAGAGCAACCTTGGTGAAGAGAAATATTTTGTGTTTTATTTGATGAAAATGAAATGATTGGCTTGGTGGATGAAATTTTGTTTTTTTTTTGGTTAATTACCTTTTTAGCATTAACTTTGTGTGGTTCTACTTCAACCACATCTCCTTCCTTCCCATGTCATGCTTATGTCATGCTATGATGTCATCTTCCCCTCCTTGTTCTCTTCTCATTGGTTGGGCGACATCATCCTCTCTAATCCCTTTGATTAACTTCCTAATTGTTTGCCTAATGACCGCTGATCTGTTATACGGTTCGCTTAACTTTCGTTTTCGTTTATCGTTTGAGGGATCATACCCGGGATCTTATTACTTAGGTTTCTTTAACCTTTCTCAATATATTATATTCCTTTTATGATCCTCTCTTATAATCCTTTAATTTAAATCCTTTTTATCCTGTTACCTTATACTCAATTCTTTCCGTATCTAGTGGATTTCCGGAAAAATCAAAGTGTTCGGAATTTAGATTCTGACGATCTTTACATACACTTATATCCCATATAAAGTACTAATAAAATCTCAGAATATCCATACCAAAACCCCTACATAGTGTGGCATGAAAAGTTTTCTCATTCAGCATAATCTACAAAATCACTATTCATAAGGGTTTCAAAAATTTCCAAAAATTGGGGTTATTACATGTATGAAATGTGTGGCCACGCTCAAATGTTGATTTGATATGATAGTCTACTCATTGATCAAGGAAACTTGGATTAAACTATGATGAGGATGACACATTACATGCCTCTAGTTTAATCTATAATATTTGGTTAAATGGATTATATTACATTGTACATTATTCACGAAAGTTTTAATCGATCACCGATTCAATTATTATTACTTGGGTAGCAATGATGTATTACTAGATGACGGTTATTGTTTACGATTTTAAATTAGATTTAAAATTCGTTGCCAACGTAATAATAACCTATAGGGTCGCACACAAAGAATGCTTGAAGGAGTATTTAATTTAAAATGGATTTATATTAAATTAAAGTAATTTGAATTATTTATAATATTAATTAAGTTTGACTTAATTAATTAGATAAATAATGATATTCAAATTTACTAATATTAATTATGAAATTTATTTGTTAAATAATTAAGTAAGACTTAATTATAATACAAATAGGAATTTCGAATTAATAATAACTCCTAATTAGTTAAGAGTTATAATTCATTTTTCTACTCTCTATATAATATCTCTTGTGTGGCTGATTTTTTAAGCAATACTTTTACTAAAACCCTAGCCACCAAGGGAGAAGATGGAGAGAGCAAGAAGAAACGAGTTTGTGCTAGTACACATTCAATCCTTGTGTTCAAGCATTCGTGTGGATACCGATAGAGCGTAGATCGCGAGAGCGGGATGCGTGGTGATTGAACAAGCTTTGGATCTCCATTAGTCAACCAATTGGTAAAGCTTCTTAAGGTAAACAATCTGATCTACCAATTAAATATATGTTTTTCGCATGGATCGTGCAGTGGGTTTCGAAAATTCAGATTTTTTACATTTTTAATTACTGTTTTCGTTGCGTTTATGTGCTCGAAACCCAACAATGGCATCAGAGCTACTTACGAAAAGTGTTTAATTCGTTTATGTGTTTACTGCTTTTATGATGATAACATGTATACAATATTCCATGACTGTTATGTATACGATTTTGTATATTTTACATGTTGTTATATTTATAAATGTGTATGTATATATATGTTTTGAATATATGATATTCATGAGAGTTGTATAATCACATGATGATTATATAATATGTATATATAATGATATATACATGTTTTTTTTGTTCTTATTATAAAAATCGTATTTGATACGATTCTGAATCGGATGCAGCGGATTTGCTGAAATCTGTGTCTCGTGTCCGATTTCGGCAAACGAATACGCTATTTCATATGGAATTGAGCGTCTGAACGTAACAGATAGCTAAATCTATCACCGACTGATCTGTAAGGCGTTTGAAGTCATTTAGGCCCTGTAATCTGGGATTTAATGTAATCAGATTTAATTTTGAATTTTCTGATTTTTTCAATATTTGGTTTTTTTGATTAGATCATGATGGGTATGATATGTTAAGATCAGATTATGTATTTTAACATGTTATTTCGTGTTAATTGAGCATGGTGGATGATTATGGCTTATGACCTTAGGTTAATGGTTTTGGTTTTTCAAATACGGCTTGCATGTCGTTTAATCTTGTAATTATTAAATCTCGAATGTAACTCGAGTTCTTCTTGTAAGTTCATTAGATTAGTTTTCATATTTCATTCTTGTAATGTACATGAAGACATGAAGATTTGAAGATCAAGGGTAATTTCACACGAAGGCCATCCAAGGAAGCAATACAAGAAAGAAGACATGTAATAGTTAGCATGTATTTATTTTCCACCTTAGATTGAACTAGATCTTTGTCATTAACTTGATAAAAATCACATAGGATGAAGCCATAACCAACCACGTTTATTTATTACACTTTACATATATATGCGCATATGATGAATGTATGTGTAGAGTAGTTTATAAAGATGCATGCTTAATTAGATTAAGGATGTATGTATTAGATACGACACCCATTCCATGCTTGCTAAACAAGATAAAATCTGTAACGATTCAAGTATTTAAAATAAAGAAATGATTATGAGATTCTCATGTTTATGAAACACGGAATAAAATACAAATTTTTTATATTTCTGACATGGGGCAATTTTGTCAAAAGCGAGTTCATTGAACTTGTAAGGTTGTGGGTTTTAAGCGAGACCGTTGTGACTCCCTCACTACCTGGAATCAAACCATTGACGAATATTGATTTGAAGTATTTTATTCAAAGAAAAATTGGAAATCTCTTTATGATGGGATCATGATCGTTTTAAAATTAACAAAACCCTAAAGTTAATATTAAGTTGATCAGATGCCTTCCAGTAAGTCTAATGCGTTAACCCTAGATCAATAAGGAGTGGGTTTGCCAAAGCGAAGTACTCCCATCTATCGTGGGAGATGTGTTGAAGTATATTGATACTTTTGACTATTGGGATTGACTTAACTAAGTTATCACAATAGGATTGTGAAATTAGAGTCATAGAGTTTGGCGAGATTTATTAGATAAATATGAACAAATGTTGTTCCACCAAGCTATCCAAGAGTTATATAGTTGATATAATTGACAAATATTGTCTACCTAAATAATCATGTTTTACGAGAAAAACTAAAGCTGACCTAACGCATGGTAAAATACGGATCTTGGCTCACTAGAAAGGATATAGAAGATATTTTTTCCGAATTAATAGTTAGGTCTATTGATTTGATAAAAATAGTGGGAGATATATATTATGTATATATATATGAATAATCACTTGAACATAATTTAATGATCATCTGTAGACTAAGTTATTTTATACACTTTAATATTGTAGATATCAAATGACAAATAACACAAATAACTTCTCTATGTAATAGTCCCTGAGAAGGACAAGCTAACATGAAATAATTTCCTCAATTGATACGGGAACTTGAGGATTGTCCTCAGGTTCATGGATGTCACTCAAACCCCTCCCTTATTTCTTCTAGCTGAGAATGAAACATGTGCGGAACAAAATACCATAAGCAAATTGATTATGCAACTAATGTTTCATGTCTCATGCTTGTAATTATGAGTGCTGAGCTTTAGAAGCAACAAGAGCATAATGATATTTATGATATGATTGAGCACCTTCAAAAGATGTTTGAAGGATAGGCTCGTCAGAAAGATTTGACAATAATAAGGCACCATACTTTTGCATTAATGGGAGAATCATATCCAGTTGGACCACATGTTCTAAAGGTGATAGGCATATGTACCTTGATATTTTGGGTTTCAAGAATAGTCTAGAGACTCAGCTTGATTTGATCAAATAATCTTTGAACAACTTTTATTTTCAGTTTGTTAAGAACAAAAGGAATGAAATAGACAGAACACTCACTGAGTTGTTAATCATGTTTAGAACTGCTGAAAATAACATGGTAAAGGCATGAATTATGTCCATATTGATGATGTACACATGGAATGCAAATGGGAAAGGAAAGTGGACAGGCAAGGTGAAGATTTGATCTTATTCGGTGTCAAACCAAAGTCCAATCCCAAAGGGCTTTTGAAGCCTAATAGTGGTGTTGCTAAAGGAGATGATTGTCATTTTTGTGGAAATAACTGGATGATTGGAAGTTAAATTGTTGAGCTTGTTTGGAAGATCTAAAGAAGAAGACTAGCAATGGTCAAGCTTCAGGTATCGGGTTAGAATTGGAGCAAAAGTTGTTGCTCTAGTTGAAGGAACTCGATACCTAATGTTGCCCATAAGGCGAGATTGAGAACTTGATAAATTGTTATTATGTGCCTGTCTTTAGCGGATACATTAAGTCAATTTCTTGTCAGGACAAGAAAGGTTTTCATTTTAATTAAATAAACAATTGTAATTTATTCTATTTCAATGATAAGACTTATAATGTTGCACAATTAGTTAACAATTTATATGTTCTAAGTTGACTCAAATCAGACATTACCTCTAGCATTGTCTTTAATCCAAATTAATAAGAAATGCATTTCTGAGTTACATATAGATAAATACTTGGATAAGTTTGATTTTGAATCATACGGAAGATGCGAACTTTGTCTCATTGGCAAAATGACTAAAGCTTCTTTTACCTAATCAGGTGAAAGGGCCACCGAACGATTATGACTTATACATAATGATGTATGTGGTTGAATGCGTATGATAGCAAGGGGCGGCTTATACTACTTCATAACATTTACTGATAATTTCAGTAGGTATGGATATGTGGTTTTTATGAAGAACAAATCCGATTCTTTTAAAATGTTCAAAGAATATAAGCCCGAAGTAGAAAAGAACACAAGGGAAAAGTATAAAAAGTTTTATGATCAGATCATGGAGGAGAATAATTAAACCTCGATTTCAAGAGTTTCTTGAAGGAGTGTGATAGTGTATCATAACTTAATCCTTCTGGAACACCTCAATGGAATGGAGATTCTGAGAGGAGAAATCGTACCTTGTTAGATATAGTGTGATCGATGATGAGTCAAGCGGATCTTCCATTCATTTTCTGGGGTTATGCTCTAGAAAGGGCTGCATATACACTTAACCAAATTCTGACTAAAGCGGTTCAAAAGACTCCATATGAGATATGGACTGATAAATGCCATAGCATGTCATTTATGAAAATTTGGGAACGTGAAGCATTTGTAAAACGTTTAGCCTCTGACAAGCTTGGACTAAAATTAGATATATGCTATTTTGTGGGATATCCAAGTGAGACTAGGGTATAGTTTTATATTTTTTTAGAGAACAAAGTGTTTGTTGCTCGGACCGCTGTATTTTTTGAGGGAGAACTACTTTTTAAGAAAATCAGTGGAAGGATAATACATCTCGATCAAGATCGAGAGCCACATGATAACATTGAACCAGAGTTGGAATAAGATCAGGATGTACATCAAAATATTAAAAGTAATCATGTTTAGGAAACACATGTTATTCGTAGATCTAGTAGGATTCACCATGAGTCCGGGAGAAATTATGGATTTATTTTGACTCAAGATGGTGATGTGATGCTTACAGATAACGATAAGCCTCATACCTACCAAGATGCTAGGAACAGTCCAGACTCCGAGAGATGGCTGGAGGCCAAGAAATCCGTGATGGAATCCATGTATCAAAATAAAGTATTGACTTTAGTTGATCCACTCGAAGGGGTAAAATCTATAGGGTGCAAATGGGTTTTCAAGAAGAAAACTGACATGGATGGTAAAGTACAGACCTATAAGGTGCGACTAGTGGTAAAAGGTTTCAAACAAATTCATGGTATAGACTATGATAAGACTTTTTCACCAGTTGCTATGGTCAAGTCCATCAGGATTTTGTTAGCAATAGTTGCTTACTTTGACTAAATGATTTGGCAAATGGATGTCAAAACTGCTTTCTTATATGGGAGCCTTGAAGAGGATGTATATATGATACAACCTGAGGGTTTTGTCGATCCAAAGTTTGCTAAGATAGTTTGTAATTGCTTCTATCTATTTATAGATTGAAGCAAGCCTCAAGGAGAATGAATATTCATTTTGACAAAGCGGTCAAAGTGTTTGGCTTTATTCAAAATGAAGATGAACCATGTGTTTGCAAGAAGGTTAGTGGGAGCCATGTGATATTCCTCGTATTATATGTAGATGACATATAACAAATAGGGAATGTCATACCTTCTCTACAGGTTGTTAAGACTTGGTTAAGAAATAGTTTCTCGGTGAAAGACTTAGGCGATGCTACCTATATATTAGGGATCAAGATCTATAGAGATAGATTGAAAAGATTAATCGACCTAGTCAGAGTACATACATTGATAAATTATTACATCATTTTATGATGCAAGAGACAAAGAAAAGAAATGTTTCGATGTCTCATGGGATAGTGATCTCAAAAGATAATTTCCCCCTAAATCATTAGATGATAAGGGCCATTTGAGAAAGTTCCAGATGCGTCAACAATTGGATCTATAATGTGTACAATGATATGTATTTTTCCTGATGTTTCGTATGCTTTGAGCATGACGATCAGATGCCAGTTTAATCTAGGTGAGGGTCACTAGATAGTTTTTAAGAATATTCTTAAGTACTTAAAGAGGACTAAAGATTTATTTTTGGTGTATGGAGAAGATAGGGAACTGGTTGTAAAGGGTTACATTGAAACTGGTTTCTAAACCTAATTTTTGGATAGGCAAGGATGATTACGAGTTTATGTATGTTTTGTGTTTTGTCTAAATATAATTGATGTTAACTTGAATAGTTCATAGCAAGAACATTGATGATTCTATCGAAGCCGAATATATTGATATTTTTTTTGAAACAACCATGGAGACTGTTTAGGCATGTCCTTAGGCAATATCACCTTATTAATGAGATTAATGATTAAGGAGATATAAATGTAAAGTGCATAGTAATGATAGTGTTGCAGACCCACTGACTAAGGCTTTCTCGCAGCAGAAGCACGATGATCATACTAGTTCCATGAGTATTAGATACATGGGTGATTGGCTCTAGTGCAAGTGGGAGATTGTTAGTGTTTGTGCCCTAGAGACAACACTATGATATTTTAGTTTAAGACATTAGGATTATTAATGTTTATGTTCTATCGATTATTTCCTTTTGATTTATTAATTCTTTACTGCGATATAAATATTAGATTAATAAATGTCCTCGGAATATGATATATAATTCTATATCTCTAAGTACATGACTTAGAAATGAGATTATGAGATTATGAGAATAGTATCAATATTCCTAAAGGTCCATAGTCGAGTATTATTATTAAGGGACAATAATAATGCATTAAGACTGGTGTGTATGTTGATTAATGATCACATCTGATTGATCATAGGTATGATGATACTAAAGTCAAAAACATAGGCAAATGTATATGTACATGGTGCTGGACAGACCCATTGTGAGATTCTACATGTCTGTTATGTCATAAGTAATTCTCACAGTGATAATGATGTAATGGTCCTTAAACCTGAAGTCATTATATTTCTATACGAGAATTAAAATACACTGATTCCATTAAAAGTTGTCCTTGACCGGGTAATGATAAAAGTGGACATTAGGTATATTATGAATCGTATGATAAATATGAATGATCTAGATGAGATTTAACCCTCTTATTTTTAGGAGTGATATTATTGGCCTCTTGTGTGAGCTAGACTATGTAATGTGTGGCCACGCTCACATGTTGATTTGATATGATAGTCTACTCATTGATCAAGGAAACTTGGATTAAATTATGATGAGAATGACACATTACATGCCTCTAGTTTAATCTATAATATTTGGTTAAATGGATTATATTACATTGTACATTATTCACGAAAGGTTTAATCGATCACCAATTCAATTATTATTACTTGGGTAGCAATGATGTATTACTATATGCCGCTCATTGTTTACGATTTTAAATTAGATTTAAAATTCGTTGCCAACATAATAATAACCTATAGGGTCACACACAAAAAATGCTTGAAGTATTATTTAATTTAAATTGGATTTAAATTAAATTAAAGTAATTTGAATTATTTATAATATTAATTAAGTTTGACTTAATTAATTAGATAAATAATGATATTCAAATTTACTAATATTAATTATGAATTTTTTTGTTAAATAATTAAGTGAGACTTAATTATAATACAAATAGGAATTTCGAATTAATAATAACTCCTAATTAGTTAAGAGTTATAATACGTTTTTCTACTCTCTATATAATATCTCTTG
Source organism: Apium graveolens (assembly GCF_009905375.1). NCBI lineage: Eukaryota > Viridiplantae > Streptophyta > Magnoliopsida > Apiales > Apiaceae > Apium > Apium graveolens. Next base: position 58,743,368 of record NC_133650.1, read on the forward strand.
TGTGGCTGATTTTGCAAGCAATAATTTTACTAAAAACCTAGCCACCAAGGGAGAAGATGGGGAGAGCAAGAAGAAACGAGTTTGTGCTAGTACACATTCAATCCTTGCGTTCAAGCATTCGTGTGGATACCGATAGAGCGTAGATCGCGAGAGCGGGATGCGTGGTGATTGAACAAGCTTTGGATCTCCATTAGTCAACCTATTGGTAAAGCTTCTTAAGGTAAACAATCTGATCTACGAATTAAATATATGTTTTTCGCAAGGATCCTGCGGTGGGTTTCGAAAATTCTGATTTTTTACATTTTAAATTACTTTTTCCGTTGCGTTTATGTGCTCGAAACCCAACACTGAGAATACAGATTTAAATGGTTAACTGATGAACATGTGTCAAGCTAAATTCCAATTTTTCAACAGTCCACATATTAGTAACAAAGAAATAAAATTAATTCATCTTACTTAGTGAATCAAACAATCGATACAAGCATGCACTTAAATTTCACACATCAAATAAGAGATAATTCTTATATCTCAATTGAGATAATTTAACAAAAAAACCTTACCTTAGCCCATGGCATGGAAGCATTCATGAGAATCTACATGTCTTGACTCGTCTGACCCCGAGTCAAGAAACTCAGCAGAGACAACTCGGTGGCTCGTCCGAGGTAACTCCGTGAGCTATCCGAGTTACATCGACCGAGTCGTGTCAATTTTAGCTTCAAGTCGTGGTCCTCTTCTACGATTTATCAATTTCATCAACTTGTTCTTTGTTAATCCTGCTTAAAATACTCAACACATTGAATTAGGGTTTGAAATACAACGATTTTAGTCGAATTAAACATGTGTGTATATATACAAGTGTGTGCATGTTGCTTTTGATTTAAACCCGAGTTCAATTGATTTGAACTTGAGTCAATTAATCAAAATTATTTTGATTTAACCAACCCTAATATGTGATTTAATCAATTAGTGATTAAATCGTTTAAATATTTATATATAACATCTGTTTGTTTTGAAGAAAATTGATGAACTCGTCGGAAAACTGAGAACGGCGACGAGTTACAGAGAGACAAAGACGAGAGGCAAAGAGGCGAGAGGGGTACTGAATGAACAGTGCCCTAATCGTGAATATATGTTAATGTGTATGGATGGCCAGGATTAGATCTAGCATATAATCAATGGCTCAGATTAAATATTCTAAGATGATTTTGGGCTGAAAAATTTTGGGCTGAGAATAAATAAAGGGCCCATTTGATTTTCTGAAAATATATATACCGATTTTGGGTTTTAGATTAGTAATTGGGCTGGGATTTTGGCTAAATATAAAAACAGAAAATATTTTTGTTTTTAAAGAAAATAATTAGAAAGTATTTTCGAATAAACACACATATATATATATGTATATATAGAGAATAAGTATGACATTTTTATGAGTAATAATATTTAATCTATTTAAAATAAATTTCTTTTCAATGCACTTAATCCATTTAATTTCTCAAAATCCGATATATAAATAATGTTGATAAATCAGAATAATTGAGAGAATTAACAGATAATAGAAAAGATTTTTATTTAAAATAAATCTATAAATATTTACACAAAATATAAATAATATATTTAGAGAACATATTATTTATTTTAAATATTCCAACATTCCTAAATCCAAACGGAGTTTAGTGAAACTGTCTGAATTTAATGGTTTTATAAAGTTGTCAGCGATATTATACTCAGTTTCAATGTGAGTCATTTTTATATCATCTTTGTTGACATGATCACATAAAAAATGATGTCTCACATCTACGTGTTTGGATCTAGAGTGCAGCACAGGATTCTTACTTAAATCAATAGCACTCGTATTATCACATAATATGGAGATTACATCAAATTTTGTGTTATAGTCTGCCAATGTTTGTTTCATCCACAGTATTTGTGCACAATATTTGGCAGCATCTATACACTCAGCTTCAGTGGTTGATATAGATACGGAATTTTGTTTCTTTGAAAACCATGAAACTAAACATCCACCCAGAAACTGACACGTACCACTTGTATTTTTTTTGTCGACTAAATGTACAGCATAGTCTAAATCAGAATAACAAGTTAAGTCAAATGGTATTCCTTTAGGATACCAAAGACCAATATTCGTGGTACCTTTAAGATATCTCAGTATACTTTTTACTGTGGATAAATGAGATTCTTTTGATGCTACTTGAAATATAGCACATTTATATATCGGGTCGACTTTCGGTAATATATAATAAACTACTAATCATGCCTCGATATTTCTTAGTGTCAACGGGAATTCCTTTAGGATCCTTCGTTAGTTTGTCAGATGTTGACATAGGTGTGGAAATTGGTTTGCAATTTTCCATTTCAAATTTCTTTAGCATTTCATTACAATATTTTGATTGTGAAATATGAATGCCCTCGTTAGATTGTCTTTTTTGCAATCCCAAAAAGAAATTTAATTCACCCATCATACTCATCTCAAATTCTTTGCTCATATAGCTAGAGAATTTTTTACATAGTACATCATTTGTTGAACCAAATATGATGTCATCCACGCATATTTGTACAAGCAAGATATCATTTATTTCTTGTCTTGTGAATAAGGTTTTATCGGCAGTTCCCATTTTAAAGTTATTTTCTAATAGGAATTTGGTCAACCTTTCATACCAGGCTCTTGGGGCTTGTTTCAATCCGTATAGAGCTTTGTATAATTTGTATACATATTCTGAATGTGTTGCATCTTCAAAACCGGGAGGTTATTTAACATATACTTCTTCTTCAAGTATCCCGTTTAATAATGCAGATTTTACATCCATTTGATACGATTTAAAATCTTTATGACATGCAAAAGCTAATAGCATTCGAATTGATTCAATTCATGCTATCGGTGCATATGTTTCATCAAAGTTTATACCGTCCATTTGAGTATAGCCTTGTGCAACCAGTCTAGCTTTATTTCGAAAAACAATTCCATTTTCATCTAACTTATTTTGAAATACCCATTTAGTTCCAATTATGGAAGTATCTTTGGGTTTTGGAACAAGTTCCTAAACTTTGCTACGAGAGAATTGGGTTAATTCTTCTTGCATTACAGAGATCCAATCTTCTTCTAACAAAGCTTCTTTAGCGGTCTGAGATTCTATTTGTGATAGAAAACTAAGGTGATTCACAAAGTTTTAAACTTGTGACCGCGTTTGAACTCGTTTACTTAAGTCTCCTAGAACATTGTCCAAAGGATGACTTCTAATGTTTGGAACATCTTTAGGTAGTTCAATATCCGTTTCCAACAATTCTAGTGGATTTGTTGGAGATGATGAGCCAAATTCCACATTTTCGAATTGTCGAATAATATTCTCAATATTGTCTTGTGTGACATCTTCTTTGCCAACAAGATCTTTGTATTTAGGTGATGGTTTTGATTCATCAAACGCTATGTTCATTGATTCTTCCACCACTAGAGAATTTAAATTAAATACTCTATTAGATTTTCTATTCGTTGAATATTCAAGGATTATATCTTCATTTGATTTTAGATAAAATTTTGTAAGGTAATCTATGGAGTTTAAGATATAGCATTTACTTCCAAATACTCTAAAGTAATTAATTTTAGGAGTTTTACCAAAATAAAGCTCATATGGAGTCTTTTGTATTATAGGTCTTAATAAGACTCTATTTAGTATATGTCATGCAGTTGACATTGCCTCGACCCAAAAATATTTAGGACGACGATATTCATTTATCATTGTATTTTCCATTTCTTGTAAAATTATGTTCTTTATTTCAACTACTCCGTTAGATTGAGGATTATAAGGAGCAGAAAAGTTATGAGTGATACCATAAGTTTCACAAAAACTTGTAAAGTTTGAATTTTTAAATTCTTTACCATGATCAGTTCTTATATAGACTTATTATTTTGTTGGTTTTGAATTCTTTTGCATAGAGAAGAAAAAGATTCAAAAGGGTCACTGTTGGTTTTGAGCAATTCTGTCCACGTAAATCGTGAATAGTCATCAACAACTACAAAAGTATATGAACATCCTCCGAGACTTTATACTAGGACTACACCGATAAGATCCATGTGTAAAAGCTGAAGAGGTCATAAGGTAGATACCATAAATTTTTCTTTGTGAGAGGCTCGTATTTGTTTTCCAATTTCACAAGATTCACATATATGATCCGTTTTATAATTTAATTTTGTATTCCTCATACATGTTCTTTAGTTGATATATTTTTAATCAACTTCATGTTTGTGTGTCCTAATCTTCGATGCCACAACCAAGGGTCATCTATAGTAGTGATTAGGCATATATTAACATGTTTACTCATGTCACATGTATAGACATTTTTGTCTCGAGGACACGTAAGGACTAATTTTCGATCTTTGTTAAGAATAGAATAATGAGTAGGATAGAAAATTACCTAATTTCCATTATCACAAAGTTTACTTATCGAGAGAAGGTTGTACTTTAGTCCTGTGACTAGTTGTACTTCGGCTATCTTGAAGTGCTCGTTTTCGATATCACCGATGTCAATAATGATACCTTTACTGCTATCTCCAAACGTGACACATCCAACAGTGACCTTTTTAATGTTTTTTAAGAGTGACTTATTACCGGTCATATGTCTTGAACATCCACTATCAAGGTACCACAAGTCTTGCTTAGCAGTAAGACACACCTCTTGATTTGAAGCAGAGGTTTTATTTGAAGTAGATGCATCCCCGATAGCCATTAAACATAGATTCACAATTTCTTCACTAGCTTCCGGAGCTTATTCATCTTCACTTAAATCCCACCCGTTCTCAACCATGAGAGATCATCCTTTTATAAGTTTAGGACATTCTCGTTAAAAGTGACCGGGTTGTTTACATTCGTAACACACCTCTTGTATTTCCTTCGTATTTTGTTCTTTTTGTTTGCGAGGATTGTAAGTCGGAGTGTTACTATTATAGACATTAGTATTTTGCATACCTTTTCCTTTATTATAACTCATTGATGGAAAATTACTCTTATAGTTAGGAGTGTAATTTTGAGAGTAATTTGTCCTTCCATTAGAGTTAAAAACTCTTTGTTGATTATTTGATTTAAGGAAGCCTTTTCCGTATCTTTGAGCTTTTTTTTGGAGCACACGACGTAGTTGTCTCGTAAGTAAAGCAATTTCGCTTTCATCGAGATTTTGGATTTTTTCGTTTAATTCATCGTCGTTTTCTTCTTCATCTATAAGTATAGATTTTAAAGCGATGTTTTTCTTTTTGTCTTCAACTTTTGGAATGACTTTTTCTTGTAAATTATCTTCTTCGTATGCGCGAAGATTTCCAAATAGATTATCTATTTTATAATCATTGAGATTGTGCATTTCTTTGATTGTGGTTTCTTTAACCTTCCAACTTGGAGGTAATGATTTAAGAACTCTTCGGTTCTTTTCATTTTGTGTATAACTCTTTCTGAGTGGAGATAGTTCATCGACAATACGAGTGAATCTCATTTCCATATCGATGATATTTTCTCCTTCTTGGAGTTTAAAGTTCTCGTATTCTTGGATCAAATTATCCATTCGAGAATCTTTTATATCAGTGGTTCATTCGTAGGTAACCACTAGTTTATCCCATATTTCTTGTGATGACTTGCAATTATTTACTCTTTTATATTCCTTTTCAGCAAGTGCACCTGTGAGTACCATTTCTGCCTTAGCAACTATATTCATTTTTTCTCCTCTATTGCGTTATATTCACTAACCTTCTTTTTGATGATGATGTCATCAACCATTTTGGTAGGAATAACAACTCCATCTTTTATGGCCATCCAAACTCTGACTTCTTGAGATCTAGTATAAATGCGAAACCTCGTTTTCCATGTTGTAAAGTTGGTGCCGTCAAATAGAGGAGGGCGTGAGCTAGATAGAACTTCACCACAGCCAATGGTATTTAGATACGCCATTTCGGAACACTTTTTGTTGTGCCTATAAATCTGCAAAACACTTAACAAACACGTTAAAAAGAACTAATCTGATACCAATTGTTAGGTCCCGTAAAAGGGCTATTTTAAGCTAGAAGGCGGGTTGAATAGCTTAATTACCAATTTAAAAATTATTATGGCGTTTTAACAATATTTATCCCGTTTTAAATATTTTACCGACACGGATTATAAATACGGAAATAAAAGACAAGGAAGAAAATATCACACGAGAGATTTAGCATGGTTCGCTATGGCGCAATCTCTAATAGATTCGCTCACCCCTACGTCCAGTCCCTGAGCTCCTCTCTAGGACCCGAGTTTTTCCCTTAAAATAACCTTGCTCCTTACGTAGGCGGAGAAACTTTACAACCCCACAAATATATGTCTTGGTGTGTAACTCTGGGTTACCACCTCAAAATAAATGTGTAAACCTACACAACCTATCTTGGACAATAACACCCTGTTATTTCTTCAAATTTGATGTAGAACCCTTAGTGTAGTCTTTGTCCTTCCAAGCTTTTACCGGTCTTGGATCTCAGTAGTTGGTCTTGGGTCTTTCCTCTTCCTCACGGTGCGAAGACGACTAACTCCCTGTTAGTACGTCTAGGACTTGGGTCTTGGAACGTAAGTCACCTCACTATACTTCACCTCACTGCAAAGAAGAAGATAATATCTACGAAACTATACCCGTTATAGATTAAAAGAGTTTGGATTGGTAATATACTTAACTAGACCGGATAACGTACAAATATTCTTAAAAGAATATTAGTGTATACTTTTCTTTAGATTAAATGAATGTTAGAGTATACTTGGTATTACTTCATTTTGAATAATATATCTTATTTCCGAAGTATTAAATATATAAAGTCCTTGGTGAAGCGTTGTAGCTTTCGGATCTTTGATCAAACAACTTTTCGTTTAATATAGTCGTGTGTAGACTTTTATACATCGAGAACGTTACACTTATTCTTTAACTATTTGCACTTAAAAAATATTTGGCCGAGAAAATTAAAGGTGCGTAATTTAAACACAATATATTACAAAATGTAATAGCAGAGGTTAAAATATATTAGCATAATTTATGTGTGTATATATATAATACAATATAAGCTTTAAGTTTTCCCCACGAAACACTGAAGATGCTAGTAAGGGAAATCGATTAATTTTTATATGATTGTATATATGTACTTATATTTACTTAAAAGCTTTAAGATCTTCCCACGAAACAATAGAGGTGCTGGTATGGAAATTCACTTAAATATTTTAACTAAATATTATGAATATGTATATATAGATATATATAATATAAGCCTTAAGTTTTTCCCACAGAACGCTAAAGGTGTTAGATATATATAAAAACTTAAGTCTTGTTAAACAGTTATAACAAATATATCAATATATGGCCAAATTAAGTGCATTTAAGTTTAAAGAATAAAATGCTAGCTTTGTAATTTAATTCCCACGAAATACTAAAGGTGATAGTTAGGAATATAAACCAAGCTTTGTATGAAATTATCACTTCTTGCTAGAAGTGTATAATTTATAGAAAACAATCCTTGTATGAATTTTTTTTTCTTTAAGTTATTCTATAAAAGAGCTTATAGAGATGAAGAGAAGGTGGTACTAAGCTTCTTATATCAATATTAAATGTGGTCGGTTAAGACTCGGACAAAAGCTAAGAGGTTTACCACTTTTAAGAAATGAACTAGAAAAGTTCCCCGAAAAAGTTTGCCGGAGGTTCGGCCGGATTTTGGTTTATTGGTGGAACTTGGGCAGCCCTTCAGGAGGTAAGAAAGTGGAATGGATGAGCTTTTCTTGGGACGATAGAGCTTGGTTGGTGGAACTAAGCTTGAAGATCAAAAACCTTGAATATATGATATATATTTATAAGAGAGAAGGTTTTTGAGATAAAGTATTTGGGTTTGGATTTTAGAGAGTGTGTAGAGAGAATACTTCTTGAAAATTCCCAGGAATTAATTAGCTCTCTTAGATTGTGTAAAAAAATGGTGGGGGTGGGTGTTTATTTATAGAAGGAGTTAGGTGAAGGAAGTGGTTGAGATTGAGTTAAAATGAATGGTGGATGAAGAGAGTGGTGTGGATTGATGACATGGATGATAAGATATATTTCTTTGCAACTTGCATATAGGATAAACAAGAAAAATTCCAGCAACTAATAATTATATAATAATGGTTTTTAGCTTTTTCAATTATTCATTAATTACTTAATTAATTAAGTAATTAACATCATTAAATATAATTACATTGAAAACTCTTTAATAAATACAACCAAAAATATGATAATTATCTAAATATCATAAAATAATGATCTGCAAGTTTTGGTCAATTTTGGTCAACGGTAGCTTGCTCAAACACTCGGTCAACACCCCAAAAAATCACACCCAGATAAAATTTCTCAAAAATTATGAAACTTTAACCGTGCATAGAAAATACCATTTAAGTGACAAATATTAAGGTTCAAGATGTTCTAGCAAGTGGAAGTATTTTATTTGGATTTAAAACGATTAAATCAGGGTTCAGTTCCAAATAAAGTATGAACGATCTTTTATGAAAGCAGATAGACTTTGTTGGCTTAGTTTGGCCTATAATAAATACTTAGAATATATTTTTTCCTTAAATATAAAATAATAATAAATACTTAGAATATATTTCCTTAAATATAAAATATTTTGAGAGTGTGGGAAATATTTTTAAATATTTAAAAGTATTTTCTCCGATAAATAATATTTTTTAGATACGAGAGAAAATTACTTTGAAAAATATGAGAAGGGGGATAAAATGATATATTAATATTCCTTTATCAAATATTAATTTCTAAGAGTGTAAAAATATATCTTTGGATTTATAAATATTTATGGAGTGAAAGATATATAATTTATCCCTTTTAAAAATATATGTTTTTGAAATAAATTTAGCACAAGCCTTCTAAAGAATATACAAGTTCTGATATTCCTTTTTCAAACTTGTTGCCTTATTAATATTGCAAGAGAGCCTAAGAAAGATCATATTTCCGATAATTCTTTTACAATCTCATTGCTTTGGAGTATATTCCTTTAAAAGTATATATTTTGATTTTCAGAAAATTGAAATATCTCTTGTGTTTATATTTAAAATATAAATACATTTTAAAAACATTTTTGAAAATTTTGCTAGATTTGGCTTTTCACTTTTGATTATGTCAATTAAATTCATGCCTATTTGGAGATGATATACGTGTTTTAAATTTTATGTTAAATTATGCAAATACCAAAGTAAATAATTAATCGAAGATGTCCTTTCAGAAACAACTCCTGCTACTGAAAGAAAGAAGAAGCCCATGGTTAACCAAGAGCCTAAGACACCTGTTAAAGAAGTCAAGACTGAGAATACAGAAAGGAAGAAAAAGAACAGGAATGGCAAGATATGAGTAAACAAGAGCAACAACTTTACATTTGTTGCACATGCCCCCAGAAAGCAATGTCAATAATGTGGCTAACAAATCTTCTAATTCACCTTTGTAAAAAGGATGTTAGCAAGCCAAAAGTGGGAGCCTGAAAGTACAATGAAGCAAATGGAGAAGACCTTTACTCCTTTTGTGACAAATTTGACTGCATACCTTACGACATGAAAGTGATGACAAGTTGTCATAAACTGAAAGTAGATTTAAAATATTTTAATTTTGGATCTACAGACAAAAAGGAAAATGCAAAAAAATATGTTCACACTGTTTCTTCTGAATCAACTCATTCTAATTTTTGTAAATTCTGTTAGCAAGAAGAAAGTACCCAACACTGCTTGGGTAGCTAAACATACTTAAGCCTCATTGTATGCAGGGCAAAATGAAGAGAGTCAATTGGATCATAGAAAGTGGATGCTCAAGACATATGACATGTGATAAGGCTCTGCTATCACAATTTGAAGAGATGGCTAGCCCATTAGTGACCTTTGGAGACAACAACAAAGTATTCACAATAGGATATGGCAATTTAGTTTCTGGAAATGTTGTCATTGAAGATGTAGCACTGTTGGATGATTTAGAAGTGAATCTCCTGAGTATCAGTCAATTCATATATAGAGGATTCAATGTTCATTTGAAAAAGGAGATTGTTCAATAATCAACAAAAACACGGGTGAAGTTTCTTTGAAAGGAGCAAAAAAGGAAAGATTGTTTGTTGCAGATTTAGATTCAGCAAATAAGGATGGAATATGATGCTTTTACACGAAGGCATCTGTTGAGCAAAGCAAGCTATGGCATAAAGAGCTCTCTCACCTGAATTACAAGGCAATCAATACCCTATTGAAAAAAGAGTTAGTGAGAGACATGCCAAACTTGGAGTTTGCTCAAAATGAAGTTTGTGAGGCTTGTCAAAAAGTCAAAATGAAGAGATCAAGTCATAAGAGCAAAACTGTGAATTCTATAAGTGCACATTTACAACTCATTCACATGGACCTATTTGGACCAGTTAATTTCTTATCTATTTGTAGAAAGAAATATGCACTTGTGATGGTGGATGACTACTCAAGGTACACATGGGTAGAGTTTATGCATTCTAAGGATGAAACTTCACACATCAAAATGGAACACATAAAGAAAATTGAGAAGCAGGCTTAAGATCAGAACTGTGTAAAAAGATTGAGAAGTGACAATGGCACAGAATTCAGGAATGGAATTATGCATGAATTCTGCAAAGATAAGGGCATTGTTCAAGAGTTCTAAGCTGCAAGAACACCTCATCAAAATGGGGTAGTTGAGAGAAAGAATAGAACACTAGTAGAAGCTGCTAGAACAATATTGCAAGATGCCAAATTACCTACAAGTTTTTGGGAAGAAGCTGTCAACATTGCATGTTACACTTAAAACAAATATCTCATCAAAAACAAATCTTGGAAAGTCACCCTACTCAATTTTATCAAAGAGGAAGCGTACGGTAAATCATCTGCATATATTTGGAAGCAAGTGTTTTGTATTAAAAGACAACTCTGAATATGTGGGAAAATTTGACTCTCAAGTTTTTGAACCAATTTTTCTGGGATATTCATTGGAAAGAACTGCCTACAGAGTTTATGTGCTTGAACAAAAGAAGATTATGGAAAGCACAGATGTGTATTTTGATGATCACAAGTGTCCAGTTTTGGAGTGCCTTGATAAAAATGAAGATGAAGCCCTTGAGTTTGAAAAGTTGAACATTGATAGTGATTCTGAAGATGAAGCTGAAATCAAGACAAACAACAAAATGAATGAAGAGTCAACTGAACAAGTGAATCATAATAATGGACTCATCTCAAACATCAGAATTTGATAGCACAAACTCAGGGGGGAAAAGAGGAGAAAGTTCTGCAAGTCATGCCAATGGCGAAGAAAATGCAGAAAACTCAAGTCAACCAAATCATACCAGAAAGTGGGATATGAGTCACACTAGAGATGCAATCATTGGTGATCCAAATATTGGTGTAAGGACTAGGAGTGTAACTGCTAATGAATGTCTATATGCATGCTTTCTTTCATAAAGTGTGCCCAAAAAAACTGAGAAAGCTCTACTTGATCCCGAAAGGATATCTGTTATGCAAGAAGAGGTAAATCTATTTGGAAGAAACAAAGTTTGGAAGTTGGTTCTTGCACCAAAGAACATATGTATAACTGGAACAAAGTGGGTGCACATGAACAAGATGATGGATAATGGAATTGTGACAAGAAACAAAGTAAGGTTGGTTGTAAAAGGCTACTCACAGGAGGAAGGAATTGATTATGATGAAACTTTTGCTCCAGTGGCAGGACTTGAAGCAATAAGGATCTTTCTTGCATTTGCTGTACACCCAAACATTAAAGGGTATCGAATGATGTAAATAGTGCATTCCTTAATGGTGAGTTGGAAAAAGAAGTTTATGTGCAATAGCCATCTGGCTTTGAAGATCCAGAATTTCCAAACTTTGTATAAAAACTACTCAAGGCTCCATATGTATTAAAGCGAGCACCTAGAGCTTGGTATGACACTCTATTAGAATTTTTGCTTAAACATGGATTCACTAGAGGAACAATTGACAAGACTCTCTTTTACAAAGTAGCATGGTGGTGATATAATCCTAGTACAGATCTATGTGGATGATATCATTTTTGGTTCTACTAATGAAAAGCTATGTCAAAGATTCTCAAAACTCATGCAGAGAGAATATGAAATGAGTCAGATGAGAGAATTAAGTTACTTTTATTAGACTTCAAGTCAGTCAAAGAAGTGATGGTATTTTAATCAACCAAACCAAGTATGTTAAGGATTTATTGAAAAAGTTTGGCATGATTGATTGTTCATTTTCATCTAAACCTATGTCTACAACTACAAAGTTTGATGAAGATAAGAAAGGTAAAGGTGTAGACATTTCAGGTTATAGAGGAATGATTGGATCTTTGTTGTATTTGACTGCTAGTAGACCAGATGTAACACCCCCAAATCCGGGGTCGGGGATCCGGGTTGTCACGAGTTCCATTTCCCTTAATAACACCCAATCTTAATAAATAATCAACTACTCTGTACTGTGACCCCACAATAAACACACACACCGCAAGTTATAGTCTCAAAGATGAATACCCAAAAAAACAACATAAGTCATATTATTCCACAATTATAAGCCATTACACCTCAAAAGGGTTTCTGAATAAATTTACATTTCTTTGCCATTATTACAATTCATAAATATACATAATCGAGTACATCAAAAGTTGAAAGCCTAGCCTATTGGTAGTTCCTAACTCAGCTACAGCGACATCAAAGCCTATGGAAAACTGCGGAACTTTTCCTATCCGCTCGTGAATTGGGAGCTTGGTCCTGTTCATCTTGTCTATCTGATGTTGTGTGATGAAAGAAGAAAGCAAGGGTGAGCAACAAGCCCACCAAAATAATATGTATAATGATTTACAATATATGAGCATTCTCATAGTACTCATGAAAGTCTTGGTCAAGAAGAAATGAACCAAGTTGATATCTTAACGCGACCAAGTCACAAAATATTCAGTATATATACACATATATACTTTTCGCAATCTTTAAAATCCTCTGACATGTGTAATATACACAAAGTTTCAGTTTATAACTATATAAAAAAATATCGTTGCAAGGTGATCTCATATATCTAACCTTGTCTCAACGTTTTTCTGAAAATCTTTGTCATTCATAAGACAATCATTAACTAAATATAAGTTTAAAAGACGAAGTTACAAGATACTCCAATATGCTTATACCTTTTCTGAATACTACTTGAACTACTATCGTTCAAATTATAATTAGTTTCAAAAGTTTATCACATAGATGAGACTACAAGACAAGATTTGAATAGATTCAATCTTTGAAATATCATTATAAATAATGAAGTTATGAGATACTTCATTAAGTCCCGATATATATATACACCTATATATATACATTTCATACACCCCTTGAAAACCTCTGTTATGAAAATTATAAATAGAGTTGCAATATCCAATAAATTTGGAAAGGAGAAAACCTTGACATAAACCTGATATCTTGCTGATCAGGCAAAGATACCAATAAGTAACCTTTTCTACTAGTAGATGGACAAATTCCCCACTGGTCATCACCTTGGCCGCAATAGGACCTTATGATGGACTGTCACTCAGCCACTTACGCATTTGATGGACTCCCACTGAGCCACTTACACTTTCATGGACGCCCACTGAGCCCATGTTGCTTATTACGACTCAAATAGATGGACTTGCTTCCCGAACGTTGGGAAAGTAATCAATTCATTTACCAAAACCGCAACCTTGTTGCGAATATAAAATACACCACAGAGCCGGATCCCTCTGGTTTTGAGCGAGTATTTAAATCCCCTTTAAAAGAAAGATCTTAAATATATAAAAAATGAGTTTTGGTATCCGCTCTAACTTTTAAAAATCATTTTAAAGACTCGAAAACACTTTAAAGAGTGTTTGGAGTAATGCTGATTTAATAAAGTAAATCTGTCCCAATATATTAGAAAATATCCAAATATTATTATTTAAATAATATTCCCATAAAGAATAATCTTTATACAAATAATTGAAGTAGAAGTTGTAAAACTTATACTTGAAATGAGTATTAAATAACCAAAGATATACTTATACGAAAGTACTATCTTTATTTGAATAATCAAAAATACCTTTGATTATCGACACCTTATTCTTTAATAAAATAAAGAATATATTTCAGTAAATAATCGGAGTCATAGGTCCTCAAATGGATATTCAAATAATATTCATTAAATAATATAAACTGAGTCATAAGTCCCCGAATGAATATTCAAATAATATTCAGTTAATAAAATAAACTGAGTCATAAGCCCTCGAATAAATATTCGAAATAATATTCATTAAATAAAATAAAAGCAGTCATAAGCCCTCGAATGAATATTCGAATAATATTCAATAAAAAAAGGAGTCATAAGCCCCCGAATGAATATTCGAAATAATATTCATTAAATAAAATAAAAGGAGTCATAAGCCCCCGAATGAATATTCGAAATAATATTCATTAAATAAAATAAAAGGAGTCATAAGCCCCCGAATGAATATTCGAAATAATATTTATTAAATAAAATAAAAGGAGTCATAAGCCCCCGAATGAATATTCGAAATAATATTCATTAAATAATATAAAGTTATCGAATAAACCTTATTCAATTAATAGTTTTGAAAACTACATCAATATATATATATATAAATATATATATAATATACTCGGGAACATCTACTCCCGGTTTTAGAAAAGGGTTCACCTTTGGGTCCCCTACACTCAGGGTATACGCAACTACTGCTTATCTCTAGCATAGGTATTATGCAACTAATAAGCATTTGAACCAACAGATATATAAATCAAGAATACGAAACAGGCATGCATATATATCATATCAACATGCTCCAATATATCGCAAGAATTTGCTAATAACAATCATGCACTTATCACAAGATAATGCATATACATATATACATCACAACAACAGTATAACGGGTAGAAAACTTGCCTGAGTGCTCCCGGATAGACTTAAGCTTAGAGTGGGTCCGATAACCTATGAACAACAACATAAGTCGGAATTAAACCCGGTCGCTTAAGAAACTAGACTTTAACCATTTAGAGTCCTAACGTTCGCTTTCGCGCTTGATGATTTACTTAAGTCGCTCGAATACCCTCGGCTCCACCATTTTTAATAAATTAGCCATTACGAGTTTTAAGGCGATTCTTTCGCGAGTGCCTTAACAACTTCCTAATCCACTTTACATAAATGTTTCATACCCCAAATAGTCATTTAAAGTCCTTAACCAAGGTTTCAAAGTAAGGCGAGGGGTAATGGTTCGGTCGCGAAACGCCGTTACATAAAACGGTCGTTTCTCCTAAACCGTACATCGGATTCAAACGAACCACATATCAAAACGAAGCTCGTAACATGAAATATCTAATCATGGCAATGATAAAAACCTAACAGGGAGTTTTCGGGTCCTGATGTTAAGAACAAAAACAGTCTAAAGTATATCGGACATTACGACGGCTATGTTTACGCGATTTCCCAAATTTTTACCATTCCAAATCATATCAATCCAACTACCAATCAACAACAACTCAAGATACACATCAATGCTACTGATTTAAGTCATAATAAGCTCAAGGATCTCAATCCAATGATATATTATAACATCTCCAAATTCAACTAAACTACTTAACAATTAAGCTCGAATCATGCTTATCATTCAAATTACTACTCATCCATCCAAACCATCTCCAAACTTCAACATTCAAACTTATTACTAAAGGTTTTGAAGATTTATACCTTTCTTGGAGGGTGTAAAGTTACTAGGAAGCCTTATGGAGCCTCTTACAAGCTTGATCTTTCCAAAGAAATCAAGAACACAAAGTTAGGCTTTGAAGTTTCTAAAAGTCCGATTTAAAGAACTGTAAGAATTAGGGTCTTACCATGATTATTTGGAAGAGACTTGTGAACAAGAGTTGTAGGCCATCTCAATACCTTTCCAACGAGCTATAGAACACAACATTTGAGTGAGTATTGAAGGAGATATGGCAGTTTGAAGTTGCTGGGTTTGTTTTAGCCGAGAGCTTTCTTCTTGAAATGGGAAAGTCAACTTTCAATTTGTATTTGTGTTATGATATTTGTTGGTTGGTTGCTTCCTTTTATATTGGAATTAAATTAAATTTTTACCATGGTGAAAAATGTGTGGCTCACAATCAACCAACCAATCCTTCCCACTTGTCATGCTTAGGTCATCAAGCTTAGGTCATCTTGTTACACTTGTCTTCTTCTTGTTGGTTTGATGACATCATCATCCCTAACCTCCTTGATTAACTCCTAATTGCTTGCCTAATGACCGCTGATCTGATATACGGTTCGCTTAACTTTCGTTCTCATTTATCGTTTGAGGGATCATATCTGGGATCTTATCACTTGGGTTCCCCTAAACCTTCCTCAATATTTTATATTCCTTTTTATGATCCCCTCTTAAAATCCTTGAATTTAAATCCTATTTATCCTGTTACCTTATACTCACTTCTTTCTGTATCTGGTGGATTTCCGGGAAAAATCAAAGTGTTCGGAATTGGATTCTGACGATCTTTACATACACTTATATATCATATAGAGTACTAATAAAATCTCAGAATATCAATAACAGAACACCTACATAGTGTGGCATGAAAAGTTTTCTTATTCAGCATAATTTGCAAAATCACTATTCATAAGGGTTTCAAAAAAAAAAATCCAAAAATTGGGGTTATTACAGTTTCCCCTCCTTAAAAGGATTCCATCCCGGAATCAGATAGAAAACCGTTGGGGATACTTTTCTAGCATTGCACCTTCTAACTCCCAAGTCAATTTTTCCCACATGGTGGTTCTACCACCAAACTCGGTCTAGTTTGATTACCCTGCTCCTAAGCACTTGTTCCCTTTCCATCTATAACCCTTCCTGGTTACTCAATATAGGTTACGCCTGGTAGCATGTCTATGCGCTCATATGCCCCTATTTGTCTGGCATCCGGATTACACTTCCTTAACATTGATATGTGAAACATGTTATGAACTTGCTACAGGTTCGGGGGTAGGGCTAGCTCATATGCTAACTTCCCAATACGTCTTAATATCTCCAAGGGTCCAACAAATCGTAGACTTAGCTTTCCTTTCTTTCCGAACCTCATCAATCCTTTCCAAGGGATACCTATAACATTACTAGGTCCCCTATTTCATACTCTTTGTCCTTTCGAGTCAAATCAGCATACCTCTTATGTCCATCTTGGGTTACTACCAGCCGTCCTCTGATTAGATCTATTATATCCCCAGTCCTTTGGACTACTGCGGGTCCGAGCATCTTGCGCTCTACAACTTCATCCTAACATACGGGAGATCGATATTTTCTTCCCTCAAAGATCTCATAAGGCGACATCTCGATAATGACATATGATCTATTGTCGTAAGAAAACTCAATCCGTGTTAAGTGATCATTCCAATTTCTTTCAAGTCTATTGCACATACTCTCATTATAGCTTTTAGCATTAGAGCTTTTGCTTCTCAATACCCATTCTTTTCCAGTTCATAATTGTTACTATCTTCCGTACCTAATATCATACTGGTTACACTTTTGCTCGCTAGCATTCTATAACCTTTAAATAAACGCGTCAACCTTAGTATCACGAATGCGTTAGAATCGGAATACCCCTGCACTGATACTACTTCATTCCTAGCGGCTTCCATCTTTGAAAGCTCGATCCTTCGTATAGAAGTAAAAGAATTTATTGAGAGATCACTATGATCATGAACACTTGTTTTATTACATAGTTAGTACAGAAGGTGGCCAGCCTTTAGTACTTGACAAGCAATTAAACAACATGTGGTATCCTGCTAGGCTTCTATCACATAGATAGATAGTCATTCGGCAATACCTCCCCTTCTGGAAGGGTTGTTCTTCTCAGCTTATACAAAATGAAAAGGAGAGAAAAGAACGATTTGAAGAGAATTGTATATGAAAAGAATACTGCCACAAAATATCTGGCTTGGAATCTACCTCTGTACAATAGAGGTTTGTCATAGGAGAACAAAATATGTACGTATTTATATCAACATCAAGTATTATAGCATCGTATTTCACGTGCCTAAATATTTTTGCTATTCCGTCCATCATTCTATAGACCCATGCTCTACCTCGAGCTTATATACAATCAC
Organism: Apium graveolens; assembly: GCF_009905375.1. Taxonomy (NCBI): domain Eukaryota; kingdom Viridiplantae; phylum Streptophyta; class Magnoliopsida; order Apiales; family Apiaceae; genus Apium; species Apium graveolens. The sequence continues at coordinate 58,761,532 of NC_133650.1, forward strand.
CTTTGAAGCTCCCTCGACATCGAAAATCGAATCTGGGATCTCATTCTAGACATCATCATTACTAGAATTCTATGCTTGCATCGCAACCTTCCTCGTATAGTCATACGACCCTCTATTGATAAGGAGGAATAAATATTCAATAGGTAAATAATCTACTTAATTAGTCTATTCAATGATAACTTATACATCACCATGACTCGATTAATGGTACTCAATCTCAACATCCATTCCAATACAACTCTCACGGTTGTAATCAGCTCATTACTCACAGAATCATTGCTGCATTACTATGGCCCACCACTGACCTACTGTCATCATTCATTTTCCATGAAATCTTAATATCTAACCATACGGAGTCCATACATGTCGTATAGAATTCTACTAAGGAGTTAACATAATCACCATTCATAATTCATGAAGAACACTCCAAATTCTGACGTACTTTCATGACATGAAGCAGTATAAATTACAAAAGAGTTTCAATCAAAGCAATGATTACAGGTTAATACCATTCTTAATCATATGCCTTCAATAGAAGACTTAACTCAAAGGTTCCTTTAGTCTTTTTGAAACATGGTCCTGGATTATTCTCAAGATAGGACCTTCTAAAATAGATAGCCCGCTCACAGTGCTAATCATGAATTAAATCTTTACCAAACTACTATTACGGTTGAGTATTGCACAGTCATCAGAAGGAATGTCAATCTTCCAAACCATAATACAACCTTTACGGCTTCAACCATTATCACTGTATTCCTCTCGCACGAGCGCCTATAATTATCCTCTTACATTTAAAGTGTCGGCCACCTCTTTGGCCTTTCCTGATAGTAAAATTTTCTTACAATCAATGTCATTTTACCCACCTCCAACTAAATTTTCTACCTCATTTCAATCACTGCTTATGTGAAAATGCTTTTCTTAAGTCCTGGTGAGAAGAAAAAAAAATCACCATTTTTTTTCCATAAGTCATTGCCTTAGTCATTAGATGTGAACATTGCCACAACTAACTCTCAATCATACTTAGAACATCTTTTATCTTAGGCCCTAATGGCCCTGAACAATTTCGACCTTTACTGGTTCGATCCATACTTTCTCGTGGTTTAACACGTGCCCCACTTGGCATCATTATAATTACGTCATATTTCCTTTATCAACATTTTTACTATTGAGAAATTTTGAATATTACCTTTCTCCTTGTAAAACCTCTAAGGTTATCCTTAAATCGTTCCTCCTGTATTCCCTAGATACAGGGCATATCGAAATACCCTTTACTAATACTAGAACCATTGTCTATATGTTTCTGAAAAATTTCCTCACTGATACTTAAAGGTTGTTATTACCTTAATCCTTTCCAATTTATACTGTCAAAACTCATACTATCCCTATTAAGGGTGAAATGCCAACCTTTATGCATTCCCCTAGGATTCATTTTAAGTTACCGATGTTCTATCTTTAATGCCACCTTTAAAAAGGTACATGCATCCTTTCATGGATAAATCAAGTCATATATCCCTGATAAGGGTGTCTTATTCAATCATTCCCACCTCGATAGTATATGCCTAATTTCACAATAACATCTGTATTCAAAATGAGGTCAATCAATATGGCCTCCAAAAGATAACTACGGTTATCTACTTTTCTTGCTTGATTTGGTAACGATAACAAGGATGTTCTGGAAGATATTGGTCGTGTTCAACGTGAACTTCTTCTTAATAATTCTGTATTTACTTTTGTTGTTTATCTCAACAGTCATCTCAATGTTGGGATATCTCTCATACCTGGCGTCTCCCTTCCTGGGTATCAAGCCACCGGTCTTACACTTCACATTCTTGAAGGTCACTTCCTTCATCCAATTTTCCTAATTTCTTACTTCCTTGTCTCCTCAGTCTATCCGCGTCTCAATATTTATCCTTCGAACTATCTCAAGGTTTCCTCAAATCCTCCCAACTTACAGGGGATAAAATATATGTATCTCTTATTCCTTCAATCATCAACTTTAACTCATGGTGAATCACCCTCATCCAGACGATTACATACTTTTCTATTTCTATTGCTACGAGTCTTTAGGGTTTCCTCATACCCAACTCCCTTATCATTCCTCAAACTCTATTGCCTTTATATTCCTTTCCACTTCAATTTCTTTTTATTTTCCTTTCTCTTATCATTATTTCATGAACCCACTAATCATTGACTTCAAGCATCACATCGTTCTGGGATTCTTGTCATCAGAACGAATCTTGACAACTTTTACAACTTAGCTTCATATTTCATCATACTCGTCCGCCTTTGTTCTGACTCTAAAGCTTTTACACTATCTCCATAACCTTGGGAATTACTTTCCCGAAAACAATTGACTGAACTTTAATCAGTTTATTCTAACCTCTGGCTCCGTGCCTTTCTTGGTCTTTCACCAGTGGTGGCCCTTCTCTTTGGAGGGTAAGTGACAAAAATAGTCTTTTGTGATTCGTCCATCATTTAGAATCTCAAATGATTCCTATATTTCCTTTAGCCAGGCTCTTGCCTCGACTGGGTCAGCTTGTTCCTTGGAACTCTAAGGGCTTAGCGACTTAAAGGTCCTGAAAGAATTTCTCACCGCATTGTTTCCTCAGGGTGGTGGTTGGGGATAATAGTCTAAGTTCTGTCTAAAAAGGTCCATAAATTTTCGTATAGGAGTACCGTCTCGGGTCTCCTTTCCTTACTCGACTTATGTTTCCTTAGTCTGAACATTCCCTCCTCCTCCCCATAATCGGGGTCCTCCTATATATTTTAAATCCTCATTTTCCATTTTATCATGTTATGGGTTCCTTCTATCTTGATGGTGACCTCCCTGACTATCATGTTCAGGGTTTGCTCTAAATCTTATTCCTCAAACTAGCTTTCATCTAAGATCTCATCTTTAAGCTCTTGAACATTTGGAACCCAAATTCTGTAGGAATACCTCATTATTCCCTTATCATCTTTCTCGGTATTAATCTCTTATCTATTTGTTGGCTCGCTGCCTTCATTCATCACTTTTTCTGGCACAATCTGTTCTTTTCCAATAATTCGGGCTGTATTGTAATCTCAAACAGCTTTTCGGTACCGGCTCCGGTTACCTTCACTTCTATTTCCATTTTCTCAAAACCTCTTATAAACTCTCTCAAAGACATTATCATCTTGAGTCTCTCCTTTTTACTAAGGGCACCAGCCACCACATTGGCTTTCCCCGAATGATAAAGAATCCCATAATCGTAATCCTTGATTAGCTCTAACCACCTCATTTGGCGCATGTTAAGCTCTTTCTGCGTGAAAATGTACTAGAGCACTTATGGCTTAGGTAAATCTCGCACTTCTCTCCATACAAGTAGTGCCTCCAATCTTTAGGGAAAAACTATTACCACGAGCCCAAGCTTATGGGTGGGGATATCGAATTTTATATTCCCTTAATTGTCTTGACGCGTACACGATTACCTTGATGTGCTGTATAAGAAGCACCTTAATTCCTTATGCGAAGCGTCACTACAGATCACAAAATCTCCTTTTCCATCCGGCAATGCCATCATAGGGGCCGTCACCAATCATTGCTTCAGTTCTTAAAAGTTGTTCTCGCATTTCTCTGTCCATTCGAACTTCTCAGTCTTATGAGTAAGCCGCGTTAAAGGGGCTACTATCTTTACAAACTTGAACGAACCTCTGATAGTGACCGGCCAATCCTACCTCTGGTAGTCGCCCTAACCGTGGTCATCGATTCCTCAGTGGTCCTTTATTCATTCTTGTTAGGATCCTCCACGAGATCCTCCTCAGCAATAATCCCATCTAGGACAACATCCTTAACCACTACATCCTCAATATGAACATCATCTGGTCCTGCGTTAGGACGCTCTATCGGATCCACAATCCGATCTCCGATTAGTAATAAAACATCATCGCGCTGTTGCTCCTCAACCTCAGGGTTCGGAGTCCCGCTACCATCTACGATAACGAACTACGCTTCTATCACGATATTTATAACGGTTCCCATAAGGTTTTAACTGTCAGTACTACGTTAGGTAGCCCGACTATGAACTTGGCAAGAGTTCTTATTATCTTAGTGAACTTATTATTTTAACGTCATATCATCTCTGAGGTTTATAACGCTTAGCTCTGATACCATTTCTGTAACACACCCAAATCCGGGGTCGGGGATCCGGGTTGTCACGAGTTCCATTTCCCTTAATAACACCAAATCTTAATAAATAATCAACTACTTTGTACTGTGACCCCACAATAAACACACACACCGCAAGTTATAGTCTCAAAGATGAATACCCAAAAAAAATAACACAAGTCATTTTATTCCACAATTATAAGCCATTACACCTCAAAAGGGTTTCTGAATAAATTTACATTTCTTTGCCATTATTACAATTCATAAATATACATAATCGGGTACATCAAAAGTTGAAAGCCTAGCCTATTGGTAGTTCCTACCTCAGCTACAGCGACATCAACGCCTATGGAAATCTGCGGAACGTTTCCTATCCGCTCGCGAATTGGGAGCTTGGTCTTGTTCATCTTGTCTATCTGATATTGTGTGATGAAAGAAGAAAGCAAGGGTGAGCAACAAGCCCACCAAAATAATATGTATAATGATTTACAATATATGAGCATTCTCATAGTACTCATGAAAGTCTTGGTCAAGAAGAAATGAACCAAGTTGATATCTTAACGCGGCCAAGTCGCAAAATATTCAGTATATATACACATATATACTTTTCGCAATCTTTGAAATCCTCTGACCTGTGTAATATACACAAAGTTCCAATTTATAACTGTATAAAAAAATATCATTGCAAGGTGATCTCATATATCTAACCTTGTCTCAACGTTTTTCTGAAAATCTTTGTCATTCATAAGACAATCATTAACTAGATATAAGTTTAAAAGACGAAGTTACAAGATACTCCAATATGCTTATACCTTTTCTGAATACTACTTGAACTACCACCGTTCAAGTTATAATTAGTTTCAAAAGTTCATCACATAGATGAGACTACAAGACAAGATTTGAATAGATTCAATCTTTGAAATATCATTATAAATAATGAAGTTATGAGATACTTCATTAAGTCCCGATATATATATACACCTATATATATACATTTCATACACTCCTTGAAAACCTCTGTTATGAAAATTATAAACAGAGTTGCAATATCCAATAAATTTGGAAAGGAGAAAACCTTGGCATAAACCTGATATCTTGTTGATCAGGAAAAGATACCAATAAGTAACCTTTTCTACTAGTAGATGGACGAATTCCCCATTGGTCATCACCTTGGCCGCAATAGGACCTTATGCTGGACTGCCACTCAGCCACTTACGCATTTGATGGACTCCCACTGAGCCACTTACACTTTCATGGACGCCCACTGAGCCCATGTTGCTTATGCCGACTCAAATAGATGGACTTACTTCCCGAACGTTGGGTAGGTAATCAATTCATTTACCAAAACCGCAATCTTGTTGCGAATATAAAATACACCACAGAGCCGGATCCCTCTGGTTTTGAGCGAGTATTTAAATCCCCTTTACAAGGAAGATCTTAAATATATAAAAAATGAGTTTTGGGATCCGCTCTAACTTTTAAAAATCATTTTAAAGACTCGAAAACACTTTAAAGAGTGTTTGGAGTAATGCTGATTTAATAAAGTAAATCAGTCCCAATATATTAGAAAATATCTGAATATTATTATTTAAATAATATTCCCATAAAGAATAATCTTTATACAAATAATTGAAGTAGAAGTTGTAAAACTTATACTTGAAATGAGTATTAAATAACCAAAGATATACTTATACGAAAGTACTATCTTTATTTGAATAATCAAAAATAAGTTTGATTATCGACACCTTATTCTTTAATAAAATAAAGAATATATTTCAGTAAATAATCGGAGTCATAGGTCCTCAAATGGATATTCAAATAATATTCATTAAATAATATAAACTGAGTCATAAGTCCCCGAATGAATATTCAAGTAATATTCAGTTAATAAAATAAACTGAGTCATAAGCCCTCGAATGAATATTCGAAATAATATTCATTAAATAAAATAAAAGGAGTCATAAGCCCTCAAATGAATATTCGAATAATATTCAATAAAAAAAGGAGTCATAAGCCCCCGAATGAATATTCGAAATAATATTCATTAAATAAAATAAAAGGAGTCATAAGCCCCCGAATGAATATTCGAAATAATATTCAGTAAATAAAATAAAAGGAGTCATAAGCCCCCGAATGAATATTCGAAATAATATTCATTAAATAAAATAAAAGGAGTCATAAGCCCCCGAATGAATATTCGAAATAATATTCATTAAATAATATAAAGTTATCGAATAAACCTTATTCGATTAATAGTTTTGAAAACTACATCAATATATATATAAATATATATAATATACTCGGTAACATCTACTCCCGGTTTTAGAAAAGGGTTCACCTTTGGGTCCCCTACACTCAGGGTATACGCAACTACTGCTTATCTCTAGCATAGGTATTATGCAACTAATAAGCATTTGAACCAACAGATATATAAATCAAGAATACGAAACAGGCATGCATATATATCATATCAACATGCTCCAATATATCGCAAGAATTTGCTAATAACAATCATGCACTTATCACAAGATAATGCATATACATATATACATCACAACAACAGTATAACGGGTAGAAAACTTGCCTGAGTGCTCCCGGATAGACTTAAGCTTAGAGTGGGTCCGATAACCTATGAACAACAACATAAGTCGGAATTAAACCCCGGTCGCTTAGGAAACTAGACTTTAACCATTTAGAGTCCTAAACCTAAATGGGTTGCCCTAAACCTTCCTCAATATTTTATATTCCTTTTTATGATCCCCTCTTAAAATCCTTGAATTTAAATCCTATTTATCATGTTACCTTATACTCACTTCTTTCTGTATCTGGTGGATTTCCGGGGAAAATCAAAGTGTTCGGAATTGGATTCTGACGATCTTTACATACACTTATATACCATATAGAGTACTAATAAAATCTCAGAATATCAATAACAGAACCCCTACATAGTGTGACATGAAAAGTTTTCTTATTCAGCATAATCTGCAAAATCACTATTCATAAGGGTTTCAAAAAAAAAATTCCAAAAATTGGGGTTATTACACCAGACATTATGTTTGGAACATGTCTGTGTGCAAAATTTGGAGCTAATCCAAAGGAATCATGTTTGATGGCTGTAAAAAGAATTTTCAGATATTTGAAGGGGACGCCAAACTTGGGATTATGGTATCCTAAGGGAAAGGATTTGAAGCTGTTAGATACACAGATGCAGATTTTGTTGGATGCAGGGTTGACAGGAAGAGTACTAGTGGAAGCTGTCAATTTCTTGGACAAAGACTTGTATCCTGGTATAGAAAGAAATAACAATTTGTGTCAACTTCCATAGCTGGGGCTGAATACATAGCTGCTGGTAGTTGCTGTACTCAAGTGTTTTGATATCTAGTGTTACACAAAATTCCAATTATGTATGACAATACTAATGCTATTTCTATTGTGGCTAATCCAGTCAATCATTCTAGAATAAAGCACATTGATGTAAGATACCATTTTATTATAGAACATGCTGCAAATGGTACTATTGAGCTTATTTTTGTTCAAACAGAAAAACAATTAGCTGACATTTTTACTAAACCTTTGGATGAAGCAACTTTTACTAGACTTGTTGGTGAAATTGGAATATTAAATTCTTCATCCTAAAGGCAAGAACTCAGTTAATGTGTTGTAGCAGATTAATTTCTAGTAAATCAAAATTAATTTGATTTAATTGGAAACTAATCGGATATGAGTTATAAATATTTCAGAATTCTCTTAATATTTATTTTTCAAAATTCAAAATTTTTAGCCTGGAATTTTTCAAATTCTAAGAAAACTGTTAGGTGTTAATTTACATTTTCAATATGTGAACTTAACACAAGACAGAATCAAAAAGAACAAACGTATATAGAAAACTGAGTTTTCGATAAGTCTAACTGACTTATCGATAATTCATTCTGAGACTTCTCGATGGAGTTCTCGATAAGTCTTTTTCTAGACTTCTCAAATCACTTCTTGATAGGTCATTGTAGAGATATCAATAAGTCACTTTGAGACTTCTCGATAGAGTTCTCTACAAGTATAATTCTTATACTTCTCAATAACTCAGAACAAAAATAATTTAAATCAATAATATATTTCAATAGAATACTTTTGATATAAAATCATTCTAATTTTATTTTTATTTATTCAAATAAAAATTGGAAAATTCAGTCCATTTAGGACAAACTGGATATTTATTTGACATCTCGATAAGTCACTATCTAGTTCTCTATAAGAGTCAGGAAAGTGACATATCGATATGTATCTATTCTCACATGTGACTTCTTGATAAGCAAATCCCAATCATTTATTTCTGCTTCTCAATAAGTCATTTACCTTTTACTATAAATACCCAGACATCCCGACATACACCTCTTTACGCCTTCGAAATCTCTAAGTGGCCTAATTTTTGCAAATCCAAACCGTTTTCTCTCAGTTCAAACTCTTTCTCTCTACTTTTTCTTATTGACTCAAATTCAAACATTTAAAATGGCATCAAACACAGTTAGAGCTTTTATCCCAAAAGAGGGCCCCAACTACTTTGCATTTACAGATGCTAACCAAAATCCTGATAGTTTCAAGAGCTTTGTGAAGTTTCTTTTTGAAACATACTTTGCGGGTGCTATAACTGCAAATCCAATTTTGTATTTGGATGTTCTCAGTGATTTCTAGAACACAGTTGTGATGAGGACAGTAGTGCATGAGAACCAAGCCATTTCCTTGGTGGTTAACTACTCTATTCAACGCCAACAAGTGGAGTTTTCTGAGAATGATGCCAATCTGGCTTTGGGCATCCCTATTGACAAGACGGTGGAGGTCCCAAGTTAAGATGAGCTAGCTGTGTTCATGGAATTCAACAACTACAGTGAGAGGATCAACATGGCAAGCCTGAACAAGAAGTATTTGAGGAGGGAATGGTCTTTCATGTTTGACTCAATTATGAGGGCCTTCACATGAAGGAAGACAGGGTATGACAACATTTCAAGTGTTGTTTAGAAGCTGATGTTCTCCATGGCTCACAACAGAAACCTCAATGTAGGACATTTGATTACGGAGGAGCTCAGCACTGGGCTCACAATGCCCTTTACATCAAGAGGTAAGGAAATATTTCATCCTAGATTTATAATGTATGTTTTAAACTATAAAGTGCAAGACATTCACTTACTTAATGGTATAGATAGGACATAAATAGGCAACTGTAAACAAGTGTGCAAAGTTCTATTTGGATCAATTATTACTAAAAATAAGGTGCCTGTAAGTCTTAGAATCACTTCATTTATGTTGGAGAGATTCAAGACTTACCCCTACCCAATGCCTGACATGAGGTCTCCAGAAACAATTAGTACAATTATGGCTCCTGTATGTATGGAAGAAAAAATACAGGAACACCAACAGGGGCCTTCACAAACTGAGACTCTTCCTTTTTTACCACTAGCATCTAGAAAACCAACCACTTCATCCTCTCAAAAGGGTGAAGTGAGTAAAAATAAGGGAAAGCAGGCACCCTTGACAACTATTAATGAGAGTGGTGAGGATCAAACACAACCAGAGTCTAACTTGGTCAAGAAGCCCAAGAAGATAAACTAAACTGATTTGAACACTCAATTGGCTACCTCTGCATCCTCCCAAAAGGATGTAGTTGGAAATGAGGGAATCAAACAGACTATAGGGGCATCCTCTCAACAGGGTGTCTCTATTGAAAATAGCACTCTCCCTGGTGCCTTCTATAAAGAGTTTGAACAACCACTTGAACACATTAAAGAGTATGAAAGAAGGAATAAAGATGGCACACACTCTAAGAGCACATCTCTTGAAGATTTTTCATCTCTTCATGGGGAGCTGCCAACACTTAATTCTGAAATTACAAATCTTATTTCTAAAATTTATTCTTCATATAATAAGACACTTGAATATAATTCTCAAGTGTCACCAAAATCAAATGACATGGTTCATGAAATTGTGCTTACCACCCACGAACCACAATTAGATGGTGAGAGGCTACTAGCCGGGGTGACCTTGACGACACCATTAAAACCACAGGGGTTTTATCAGTTTTAACTGAAGACCCTGTGGATGTTACTCAAGCACCTTCATGTGCTAAACAATCTTCAAAGATTGATAGGTTTGAGGGTAATATACCTAGGGGGCTATTTAAATCCACTCCAATTCAATTGGAGGTTCCTCATGTAGGGACAACTCCCCTCAAAACCTTAGCTGAGATTTCTCTGTCAATTGAAGCTAGGAGTCCAATTGTCCATAATCCAATCATAGGGGAGGCAAGCTTAGCACATTCAAGTGGCATCTCTTTGCAAGAAGATCAAGGGTTTGAGGCCATGGTACATGAAAGTAACCTGGTCAAATACCCCCAATTCAAATGGAGGTTCCCATAAGTGGTGAACAACACACTGTCACAACCACAGTTCCAACTGTGAGTCAAACTGTGGCATCTGTCACAAGTGATATTCATTAACCTCAACCATCTACCTTAACTTAAACAAACATACCATCTACATCAAACTCTTCTCAACAACCCTTACACCTAATCTTTCAGTGGTTGCAGGATGCTCAAGCTCAACCACTAACAACGAATGACCTTTTGGTGGATCAACTTTCTGGTCTTGCCAACATCACACAACAACTGCTCACAACTGATATGTCCAATTAGGATTATCAGGCCATCTTGCTTTTCTACAAAATAAATATTGAAGAACAACAACAGAAAATTGTCGATGAAGTTGAACAAGATGGCAATGTGGATGCATGGTTAGAAAAGGATTTTAGCTTGAACATGGATGGGGTCTTGGAAAGATTTAGAGAAGAATATATCACTAACTTGGGAAGCAATGCACAGGCTCTCAGTCCACAGAAAGTCTATGATGCTGTGACAGAAGTCTACAAAGCTCAACTCAAAGCATTTTATCTCATCAGTAAAGCACTTCAACAGACTCTGGACAGCCATCAGGACAGAATTAGAAGACTGGTTAAGGACAAGCTGGATGACCTGTGCCTACTCAAGTTGAAATTAAGAATATATTCCAGAAATTTTATGATCAAATGGAAAGGTTTGACATGACCAGTATGGAGCACAACATCAAGAATCGAAGACAATCCTTTGTGGCTCTGCATGAAGTTTTCCAGAATCACATCACAAGCAACAGTGACACAAGGGTCAAACTAGATCAACTACATCAGGCTAGGTATGTACCTTCAGCTCTTTTGATGGAGGGAATCAAGGAATCTGTCCAAGCCACCTTTGGTGCATCTCTCCCTTCAAGCTCCTAACCACCCATGTCAACATCCACTAATCTCCAAATTCAGTCTCTTTAACAACAAGTCTCTACTCTTCAAGCTTCAAATGATTCACTAATAACTCAAGTCTCTCAACTCACAACTTTGGAAAAAAGTTAACAGGATGACATCAAAACCTTGGTAGACTCCCATAAGCATTTTCAAATGCAAAATTAAGTCTCTGTGGGAGCTATCATGGGTGCACTAAATATTCCTTTACTTGAACTTCTAGAACCTGTGAGACCTGAACTTCCTACACCTCTTATCATGCATGTTATCAAGACTAAGGGGGAGATAGAGGCTAGGCTACTACAATCATCTGTCCAAACACAAAGAGCCAAAGCTAAGAAAACTGAACATCAAGTTGATGTTGGGATGGAGAGGTTACTCAAAGCAGCTGAGGGACCTAGTCAAAGCAAAGAATTTGATGAACTATTAAGGGCTCTCATGGCTTCTCTATCCAATAACTTCTTTACCTACAAGAAAGCTTTAGACAAAACTATCAATTTCATAAGGGTGATCATGGTGGTGACTAAAGATGGTTTTAAAGAGAGACGAATTGTTGCCAATATAAATGACTCTGGTGTGGATAGGTGCATGTAAGTGACCTTCAATTATCTCATAACTAGAAGGGCATCTAAATTGGACATCTTAATCAATAAGTTTAACAGGGTGATTCAAGAAGACACTCTCTTGCTTACTAAACTAAAAAAGACTCAAAAAGCTGCTTTTCCAGAAACTTATTTATAATTAAGCAAGGGAGTGGCATACATATGTCCATCCAGCAAACATTGCAAACATTTCAAGATTCCAAAACAATTTGTCATGGCAAACAAGATCCTGGTGATGACTCTAGAAACAGACTTGAAGACAAAGCAGAACAAGACTGTTGAAGATGAAGAAATGATCAAAATACTGGGGAGATACTTGAGAGATGCTGAAACCAAGTTGGCCAAAACAAAAATCAATACTAAGGATGACTAGATGATGATGAGCAGAAGAAAGATGATCAAAAACCTTTTAGCTCAAATCCAAGTTAGTATTCTAGGGAAACTGACGGCAAGGTGAATGAGAAAAGAAAGAGCCAGGATGACAAGAAGGATGATGGTAAAAGAAATGAAGAAATAGAAATTAAAATCTCAAACTTGAGCCATGGAGAAATTTCCAAATTAATTCCTAAGCTTCTCCAAAACTAAACTAAGGTAAATTAAATATACCATCTCATTTCATTAAGTTTATCCTAGGTAAATAAATTGTTGAATTTAAATAGATTTCATGGAGAAATCTCTAAGTGACCTAATTTCTGCAAATCCAAACCTTTTTCTCTCAATTCAAACTCTTTCTCTCTTAATTTTCTTACCCTTTCAAATTCCTACATTTAAAATGGCATCAAACACAGTTAGAGATTTTATCCCAAAAGAGGGCACCCCCTACCTTGCATTTACAGATGCTAACCAAGCTCCTGGTAGTTTCAAGAGCTTTGTGAAGTTTGTTTCTGAAATATACTTTGTAGGTGCTCTAACTGCAAATCCAATTCTGTATTTGGATGTTCTCAGTGATTTCTGGAACACAGCTGTGATGAGGACAGTAGTGCATTGGAACCAAGCCATTTCCATGATGGTTAGCTGCTCCATTCAAGGCCAACAGGTGAAGTTTTCTGAGAATGATGTCAATTTTGCTTAGGGCATCCCTATTTACAATATGGTGGATGTCCTAAGTCAAGATGGGCTAGCTGAGTTCATGGACTTCATCAACTATAGTGAGAGGATCAACTTGGCAAGCCTGAACAAGAAGTATTTGAGGAGGGAATGGTCTTTCCTGTTTGACTCAGTTGTGAGGGCTTTCACCTACAGGAGGACATGGTATTACACCATTTTAAGGGTTGTTCAGAAGCTGATGTTCTCCATGGCTCGCAACAGATACCTCAATGTAGGACATTTGATTATGGAGGAGCTTAACATCGGGCTCACAATGCCCTTGGCATCAAGAGGTAAGGAAATATTTCTTCCTAGATTTATAATTTCTGCTATAAACTATAAAGTGTAAGACATTCACTTACTTAATGGTATAGATAGGACACAAATAAAAAACTATAAACAAGTGTCCAATGTTCTATTTGGATCACTTATTACTAAAAGTAAGGTACCTGTAAGTCTTAGAATCACTCCATTTATATTGGAGAGATTCAGGAGTTACCCTTACCCTATACCTGACACAAGGTCTACAATAACAATTAGTATAGTTATGGCTCTTATACATGTGGAAGAAAAAACACGGGAACACCAATAGGGGCCTTCCCAAACTGATAATATTCCTTCTATACCACTAGCATCTTGGAAACCCACCACTTCATCCTCTCAAAAGGGTGAAGTGAGTAAAAAGAAGAGAAAGCAAGCACCCTTTACAGTTTTTAATGAGAGTGGTGAGGATCAAACACAACCAGAGTCTAACTTGGTCAAGAAGCCAAAGAAATTAAAACAAACTAAGTTGACCACTCAATTGGCTACCTCTGCATCCTCCCAAAAGACACTTGAATCTACTTCTCAAGTGTCACCAAAATCAAGTGACATGGTTCATGAAACTGTGCTCACCAGCCAGGAACCAAAATTAGATGGTGAGAGGCTACTAACTGGGGCAGATCTTGACGACACCGTCAAAACCACAGGGGTTTTATCAGTTTTAACTGAAGATCATGTGGATGTTACTCAAGCACCTTCATGTGCTAAACAATCTTCAAAGATTTATAGGTTTGAGGGTAGTATACTTGAGGGGGAGCTATCTAAATCCTCTCCAATTCAATTAAAGGTTCCTCATGTAGGGACAAATCCCCTCAAAACCCTAGCTGAGATTGCTCTGTCAATTGAAGCTAGGTGTCTAATTGCCCCTGATCCAATCTTAGAGGAGGCAAGCTTAGCACATTTAAGTGCCAACTCTTTGCAAGAAGAGCAAGGGTTTGAGGCAATGGTACATGACAGTAACCTGGTCAAATCCCCTCCAATTCATATGGAGGTTCCCACAAGTGGTGAACAACACACTATCACAACCACAGTTCCAACTGTGAGTAAAACTATGGCATCTATCACATGTGATGTTCATAAACCTCAACTATCTACCTTAACTCAAACAGACATACCATCTACATCAAACTCTTTTCAACAACCTTCACACCTAATCTCCCAATGGCTGCAGGATGCTCAAGCTCAACCACTAATAATGAATGAGCTTTTGGTGGATCAACTTTCTGGTCTTGCCAACATCACACAACAACTACTCACAAGTGATATGTCCAATCAGGATTATCAGGCTATCTTGATATCCTACAAAAAAAATATTGAAGAACAACAATAGAAAATTATCAATGAAGTTGAACAAGATGGCAATGTGGATGCATGGTTAGACAAGGATTTTAGCTTGAGCATGGATGTGGTCTTGGCAAGATTTAGAGAAGAATATATCACTATCTTGGAAAGCAATGCCAAAGCTCTCAGTATTGGGATTCATGACACAAACGCAGTGGAAAAATCAAAATTAATATTAAAAACAAAACCCCAAACACAGGATCCATGTGAAACAAGACATTTAATTCGGAGATTAGATGTTTACCTTAACAAAGCTTTCCTTCTGATTGTGATGAATGTACAGATCATGATGAACCAACACAACAGCCCTCCTTTCGAAGATCTGCTCTCCAAGGTATCCACACGAATGTCCGATCGTCCAACGATCACCGGAGCCGGTAATAGCCGATTTGGTTGCCTCTTTTTCTCTCTCTCTCTCTCTATAGCCTCTCTAAGATGTAGAGCTGCTAGAGTTTTCTAAAAAACGTGATGTGTCAACTAAACCCTAAAAATATACATCTTAAAGTATATATATAGGGAGAGAGGATTTGGGCCTAACCCTAATCTTAATGGGCTTCTAATAGGACCCATTCTGATTTTGGGTTTATATTATTATTAAATTCAAATTCTAATATATATACAATTAATCAAGTCTCACTTGATTAATCATATAATTAAATTTGAATTAACAATAAAATATTTAAATTCATAATTTAAATAACACTACGTTTTAAACGTTATTTGTGTGTGACCCTTTAGGTTATTATTACGTTGGCAATAATTTTAGTTTCTAATAATAAAATTATAAATAATGAGTGGCATCTAGTAATACATTATTGCTCTCCAAGTACTAATAATAATTGGTGATTCAATTAAACCTTTCGTGAATAATGTACAATGGAATATAATCCCTTTAGCCTTATATTATAGATCAATCATCAGTCCAAACCCAAAGAACCAAAGCTAAGGAAACTGAACAGCAAGTTGATGTTGGGATGGAGAGGTTACTCAAAGCAGCCGAGCGACCTAGTCAAAGCAAAGAATTTGATGAACTACTAAGGGCTCTCAGGGCTTCTCTATTCAACAACTTCTTCACCTACAAGAAAGCTTTAGACAATAATATTAATTTCATAAGGGTGATCATGGTGGTGACTAAAGATGGTTTTAAAGAGAGAAGAATTGTTTCCAATATAAATGACTCTGGTATGGATAGGTGCATGCAAGTGAACTTCAACTATCTCATAACTAGAAGGGCATCTGAATTGGACATCCTAATCAATAAGGTTAACAGGGTGATTCAAGAAGATACACTCTTGCTTACTGAACTGAAAAAGGCTCAAGAAGCTGCTTTTCCATAAACTTATCTATAACCAAGCAAGGGAATGGCATATATCTGTCCATCCACCAAACATTGCAAAAATTTCCAGATTCCAAAGTAATGTGTCATGACAAATAAGAAGATGATGATGACTCTAGAAATAGACTTGAAGATAAAGTAGAACAAGACTGTTGAAGATGAAAAAATGATCAAAATATTGGGGAGATACTTGAGAGATGCTGAAACCAAGTTGGCCAAAACAAAAATCAATATTAAGGATGACTTGGATGATGATGAGCAGAAGAAAGATGATCAAAAACCTTTTGGCTCAAATCCAAGTCATTCTTCTAGGGCAACTGGCAGAAAGGTGAATGAAAAAAGAAAGAGTCAGGATGACAAGAAGGATGATGGTAAAAGAAATAGAAAAAGGTGAATAAGGGAATTCAAAGAAAAGAAATGTCCAGGAACTATAAGTCAAGATTTAACCTACTCAAACCTTCAAGCCTACAAGCTCAAACACTCAACTACCCTTAACCTCTAAGCCTAAACTTTTGTACAAATCAACTGCAAACACCTTACTCATAATACCAATCATTTCTTGCCAAACTGCCCTAAAGAAAATCTCAAACCTACTTTCATTTAAGCCACCAATCAAAACTCATTATAAGACTGTTGGGAGAAAACTTATATAGAGATCTCTGAGATATCGACAAGTCAATTCTACATGTAGAGATCTCAGACATATCGACAAGTCATTTAGAATGCAAATATCAAGATACCTCGACAAATCATATACATCTATAGACAACTCTGAGATCTCGATAAGTCAATATACTTATCGAGATGTCACTTCTCCATAGAACAAACTGGAGATCTCGATATGCCTCTCAAATACAGAATGCAAATAAATGAAGATTTAAGATTATCAGTCAACAAACAATTTATCAACAAGATTGAAAAATGTACAAAGTAGCTGGGGAGAATACAAGATCAAGGGCTAAGATTAACTAGACAAAGAATGGTCACAGACCTACAAGATTCTGCACAGATCTTCTAAGACAGAAATGGAAATTGAAAAAGGTTGATTTAGAAAATGGTTTAGTTCTTTTTAGTGCAAGTTTTGTAAACCCGTGCTGCTAGTGTATAAAGCATGCATGGGTCCTTAGTTCACATGTAACTAACAGATTCATAGTTCTTGTATTCTCTCAAGATATAAGCTGAGTTCTTTATTTACAAAGAACCCAGGATTTGTAGCAAGACCTAACTTAATTTTAATACAAAATAAGGTCAATTTTGAAATATTTAGTTTGCTTTCTTATTTCTGCTAACATAATACAACTACATTTCTTATCTGCTTTGTTCACACGACCAAACAAATCTAAAAAGGCTTAAAAATATTCAAAACACATTCACCCCCACCCCCCACCCCCGTGTTGCAATTATTATCTAACATACGTCTATACCGTATGTTATATAATGATTATATTTTTTATAATAGTTACATTAATCTTTTTGTATATGATTATATTATGTTTAATTTTATCTTGTAATTTGATCATTCTTTGTTATTGTATATATATAAATATAGCATCATCATATTTAATTATTTAATAATCTAAATGTGTAAATAAATTTATTCTTGTAGATGTTTAATGATCGAAGGTGGATGAGACGTAGGTTTGATGGTAAGGATGGCATCTCTATAGAGTATGTCAGATATATTTGAGATGTCATGTCTAATATGATTCATATTTAGTTTTCAGATCTTAACAAATAGGTCATATCAGGACTTACTGAAATCAGGACTTACTGGAAGTCAGAACTTAATATCATAACTTAAGGACATATCAGAACTTAAGTGCGGGAGGACTTACAGTTAAGGAAGGAAGCTGATTTACAGTAGAAGATCGAGACTAAATAAAAGAAGATATGCATGGAAAGAGTTAGAAGACTGCAAGACTTGTAGAAGATATCTGATTGATATATTTTACGAGACAGAATTATATTCCATATCAATTAGAAGTTATCTTGTAACTGTGTACAATATAAACACAGACTTTGGGTTTACACTATATATGTTATCATCATCGAGAGGATTATACATTGTAACCTAGCAGCTCTTAGTGATATTTGTTCATCACTGAGAGAGAACAGTTTCATTGTAACAGAGTTTATCATATTGAATATATATATTTACTGTTACTTGTGTTCAAAGTCGATTTGATTGTAGTAACACTGTATTCAACCCCCTTCTATAGTGTTCTGTGACCTAACAATTGGTATCAGAGCTTATCTGTTAACACACATACAGTAAAGATCCAAACAATCATGTCTGAAGAAGCACAAACTCCAACCAAGCCAACCAAAACTGAAGAAACTCAAAAGACTCAAACCCACAGTCGATATATGACTATTAGGGTTCCCATACTGAGACCTTCTAAGTATCCCATATGGAAAGTGAAGATGGCTATGTTTATGGAAGCTACAGATCCAGAATACCTTGATAGAATTAATGGACCACATAAGCCTACCAAGCTCTCTGTTGTAGTTGCTGATCAACCAGCAAAGACCATACCAAAGGAGAAAGGTAGTACACAGCTGAAGACATCTCATCTATTGCCAAGGATGCAAAGGTAAGGCATTTGTTGCATAGTGCAATTGATAATGTCATGTCAAATAGGGTAATACATTGCAAGACTACAAAGGAGGTATGGGAAGCTCTGGAGACAAGATGCCACGGAATTGATGCAATCAAGAAGAACAGGAGGACTATACTCACTCAAGAGTATGAGCACTTTGACTCAAAAGCTGATGAGTCTTTAACTGACTTATATGACAAGTTTGTCAAACTTTTGAATGATCTGTCACTAGTGGACAAGGAATATGATCTTGAAGATTCAAATCTAAAATTCCTTTTAACTCTTCCTGAAAATTAGGATTTGAAGTCTACTACCATAAGAGATAACTATGACCTTACTGAAACTACTCCTGAGGAAATTTATGGTATGCTCAAGACTTATGAACTTGAGATGGATCAAAGGAGCAAGAGGCATGGAAGAAAGTCAAGGACAGTTGCTCTTAAGCTAAAGAGGAATCTCCGAAATTGGCTGCCTCAAAAAGGGGCAAAGGAAAGGCTCTCATCATAAAGTCTGATTCAGAGTCATCATATTCTGATGATGATGATTCAGAAACTGAAAGTTTACCTGAAATATATGCTGATGAAGAGATGATGAAATTGTGTGCTCTTATGGTAAAGGGTATCACAAAGATAGCCTACAGGAAATTCAGAAGAGGCAAGAAGTTTTCCAAGAAAAGTGGAAGTTCTGATAAGAAAGGGTTCAGAAAGTCTGAAGGCAAGGGAGGAAACTCTGACAGAGGAGACAACTCAAATGTCAAATGCTACAACTGTGGTGAAATAGGCCACATATCTCCTAACTGCAAGAAAGGAAAAAGTGACAAAGGCAAGGCACTTGTCACAAAAAAGAAAAGCTGGACATACACTTCAGATTTTGAACATGAGGTGAACTATGCCATGATGGCAAATACTGATAGCAGTCCTGAAACTGCTGAATTGAAGGTACCTCACACAACTTATGCTTTTCATACTGATGATATTACTGGGTTGAGATTATATCATAAAACCATGTTTATTAGTTATAGAGATCAGACTTTAACATGTGAAAGATTAACATTTGAAAATTCTGCTTATAAAAAGAGAAATGATTATTTTGAAAAGGAGTTAGTTGCTCTTCATCAAACTAAGAAAGAAAAAGATGATGCTTTATATGTTAGAGATGAAGTGTTAAAATTGAATGAATCTCTAAAGGCTGACTTAGAAAAAGAAAGAGAGATTATCAGAACCTGGACTAACTCTGGCAGATCAACTCAGAATCTATTAAGTAGTGGAAACTGGAAAGATGGCTTAGGTTATGGAGATGATAAAAGTGAAAAAGGAACTGAACAAATTGAGACAATTGTTATTAAACAGACTGCTAAGCCAAAGGTAAATCATATTAAGTTTGTAGCAAAAAATGTAAAGTCTGATTCTGAAAAGATGAAAGAGTCTGTGACAGAAGTTAAGGATAAATTAACTTCTGACAAATTAAAATAGGATAAACCAGCTGAAGTCAACATAGGCTTAATGACAAAGAAGTAGCTTAACAATAAGCTGAAAGAGATTAAGAATGTCAACAAGGTAAAGGAAGCTAGGAAAAATAGGAATGGAAAGGAAGGTGTGAACAAAAGCAATAATTATATTCCTGTTCGTAATGCTCCTAAAAAGAAATGTTATAACTGTAGAAACTCTAACCATCTTGCTTCTTTTTGCAGGAAGAATAAAGATATAAACTCTTTACCTCCTAGATCAGGTGTTAAGAGTCAGTCTGTTAGGTTTAAACCATAAAATCCTTGTTTTTATTGTGGTACTTTATGGAATTCCATTTATACTTGTAAGGAATATCATAGTTTGTACTATGATTATTATCAAATAAAACCTTCTTTAAAGAAAGTTACTTTAATTCCTTCTTATGTAAAGTCTGATGCAAAGTCTGATATAAACTCTAATAAACAGAATGCTAGCATAAACTCTGAAATTAAATCCGCTGCAAATGCTAACAAACTTAAAGAGGCCAAAGGATCCAAGCAAGTCTGGGTCCTTAAAACTAACCATTAGTGGTCTTTGTGATTGCAGGGCAACAGAAAAAACATCCTAGTTCTGGATAGAGGATGTTCAGGACATATGACTAGAAATAAAGCCCCGCCATCAGAATTTATGGAGAAAGCTAGTCCAGGAGTTTCTTATGGAGATGGAAACATGGGAAAAACTCTGGGATATGGAAATATCAATCTTGGGAATGTCATCATTGAAACAGTAGCTCTTGTCTCAGGACTTAAACACAATCTGCTAAGTGTGAGTCAAATCTGTGACAGAGGTTATCATGTGGATTTCTTTAAAGAACATTGTGAAGTTGTAAGCAATTCTATAAGAAAAGTAGTTCTGAAAGGTCACAGGCATGGTAACATTTATGAAGCCAGACTTTCAACAAGTTTTTATGGTTCTGGAATCTGTTTGTTAAGTAGAGCATCAATTGAAGAAAGCTGGAATTGGAAAAAAAGACTCTCTCTTTTAAATTTCAACAACATAAATGAGCTTGTAAAGAAAGATCTTGTGAGAGGACTTTCGAAATCAATATTTGCTCCTAATGGCCTTTGTGATTCATGTCAAAAGGCAAAACAAGGAAAATTTTCTTTCAAGAGCAAAATTGAATCTTCAATTCTTGAGCCTTATCACCTACTGCATGTTGATTTATTTGGTCCAGGCAATGTCATGTCTATTGCAAAGAAGAAATA
This sequence comes from Apium graveolens, assembly GCF_009905375.1. Classification (NCBI taxonomy): domain Eukaryota; kingdom Viridiplantae; phylum Streptophyta; class Magnoliopsida; order Apiales; family Apiaceae; genus Apium; species Apium graveolens. Next base: position 58,782,965 of record NC_133650.1, read on the forward strand.
TGTTATGGTTATAGTGGATGAGTTCACAAGGTACACTTGGGTGTATTTCTTGCACAAGAAGAATAAAACCGCATCTACTCTAACTGATCATGTCAGACAGCTGGATAAGTTGGTCAAAGATTCTGTTAAAATTATAAGAAGTCATAATGGCACTGAGTTCAAGAATTCAATCATGGAAGAGTTCTGCAAAGAGCATGGAATCAAACAGGAATTTTCTGCACCTGGAACTCCACAGCAAAATGGAGTTATAGAAAGAAAGAACATGACTCTCATTGAAGCTGCACGAACTATGCTTGATGAAGCAAAGCTATCAACCTACTTTTGGGTTGTAGCTGTGCAGACTGCTTGTTTTACACAGAATGCTACCCTCATAAACAAGCATGGAAAAACACCATATGAGATGGTGAAGAAAAAGAAGCTAAATCTGAAATACTTTCATGTATTTGGATGTAAGTGTTTTGTTCTTAAGACTCATCCTGAACAGCTATCAAAATTTGATCTAAAAGTTGATGAAGGAATTTTTGTTGGATATCCACTTTCCACAAAAGCCTTCAGAGTCTACAATTTAAGAACAAGGGTTGTCATGGAATCTATCAATGTATCTTTTGATGATAAGAAGATTACTGTACTTGAAGATTTCAATGATCATGATCAGCTGAGATTTAAAAATGAAGATTTAAATTCTGATTTCGTAAATTCTGATGACTTAAACTCTTATCATGTAAGTTCGGACGGGGTAAGTTCTGATGTCATTGAAACTGTGGTAACAACTCCAAAGGAAAATGCACCAGTCCAGGGGGAGCAAGCTGAAGATCCTACCATAACTCAAGACTCTCAAGAAGCATCAGAACCTGTCACTGGCTCTTCAAGTTCTGATTCATCAAGTTCTGATGAGTCAAATTCTGATAATTCTAGAAACTCAGATTCTTCAAATTCTGAAGGATCTAACTTAAATTCTGAAGTCTCAAAGAGCATAACTACAGGGGGAGCATCAGAAAATGATGATGGAGATAGCATGGATCATTGGGGAGGATCCAGTTCTAGAAATCAACTTCCATCTACAAGGAAGTGGCCCAAATCACATACACCTGACTTAATAATTGGAGATCCTGAAGCAGGTGTCAGAACTAGAACTGCAACATCAAATGAATGTCTCTATCATTCTTTTCTATCTTAGACTGAACCAAAGAAAGTGGATGAAGCTCTTCAAGATGCTGATTGGGTGCAAGTAATGCAGGAAGAGTTAAATGAATTTAAAAGAAATAAAGTCTGGACCCTAGTACCAAGACCAAAGAACAGATCAGTTGTTGGCACAAAGTGGGTGTTCAGAAATAAAACTGACAGTGATGGCATAATTACAAGGAACAAAGCAAGTCTGGTTGCTAAAGGCTACTCTCAACATGAGGGTATTGATTATGATGAAACATTTGCACCAGTTGCTAGATTGGAAGCCATAAGAATCATTTTTGCTTATGCTGCTCACAAAAAGTTTAAAGTCTTTTAAATGGATGTGAAAAGTGCTTTTCTCAATGGAGAATTGGAAGAAGAGGTTTATGTGGAACAACCTCCAGGCTTTATAGAATCAAAATTTCCAAATCATGTCTAAAGGTTTGACAAAGCATTTTATGGCCTTAAGCAAGCTCCAAGAGCATGGTATGAGACTTTAGCTCAATTCCTTCTGGAAGGTGGATTTCACAGTGGTACAATTGATAAAACACTGTTCTACCTCAACCATGGAAAGGACTTACTTTTGGTACAGATATGTATTGATGATATCATAATTGGTTCTACAAATGCCAAACTCTGTGAAAGGTTTGCAAAGCTAATGCAGTCAAGATATCAAATAAGTATGATGGGAGAACTTAGTTATTTTCTAGGACTTCAAGTCAAGCAAAATGAAGAAGGTACTTTTATCTGTCAATCCAAGTACACCAGAAATTTACTCAAGAAATTTGGAATGCAAGACGGTTCAACTACATCCACTCCCATGGCCACTGCAACCAAGTTAGATAAAGATACTGGTTCATCAGTAGATATTACTAACTACAGAGGTATGATTGGATCTTTACTCTATTTAACTGCAAGTAGACCTGATATCATGTATGCTACCTGTCTTTGTCCAAGATTTCAAGCTGATCCAAGAGAACCTCATTTAATAGCTGTGAAAAGAATTTTCAAGTACCTCAAGGCTACAGCTGATCTAGGATTGTGGTATCCTAGAGAATCAGATTTTAAGCTAATAGGTTACTCAGATGCAGATTTTGCAGGATGCAAATAGACAGGAAAAGCACAAGTGGAAACTGCCAATTTCTTGGAGGCAGATTGGTTTCTTGGTTTAGCAAGAAACAGAAATCAATTTCCACATTAACTACAGAAGCAGAATATATTGTTGCAGGAAGCTGTTGTGCAGAGATTCTTTGGATGAAGAATCAGCTACTGGATTATGGGTTAGAATTTTCTAAAATACCTATTTACTGTGATAATCAAAGTACTATTGCTATGACAGGTAATATAGTTCAACACTCAATGACAAAGCACATTAGCATTATGTACCATTTCATAAGGGAACATGTGATGGAAGGTACAGTGGAATTGCATTTTGTTCCAACAGATCAACAACTAGCAGATATCTTCACAAAATCATTATGTGAAGCTACTTTTACAAGACTGGTAAATGAACTTGGAATGGTTTCAGGTTCTTTATCTAAATTTGCTTAGTTTTTGTTCTCATGCATCATACTTTATGATCAGTGTTAACAAATTATATTATCTTCATGTAATCTGTGCTTAAATTGAAATACAGAAAATGCTGATTGTTATCTGATATGGATCTATATACTCTAATAGTGATTTGAATGTTCTGTGACTATTCAATCCAATGAGGATTATTGTGCTAGATGCTGACCTAGTAGTATTTAACATACTAGAAATCCCATGTCTGAATTAGTTATTTATGTGGAAATTCATTGTAACACCCCCAGACCCGGGGTCAGGGATCCGGGTCGTCACGGTCTTTCTTTCCACAATTATCACTTAACTTAATTAATAATAAACAACCTCAAGCTGTGACCCCACACTAACACACACCACTATACGTCATAGTCTCAGATATGAAATTGAAATAGGTAGAAGTCCTTGAATCCACAATTAAAAGTTATTACAACCCAAAATGATTACTTGATAAATTTACAGTTAATTGTCATTATCTGCCACAAGTTATAATTATACATAATTGATTCTCAATAGTAGAATGCCTGATCTACCAATAGATCTACCTCTGCAGCTATAGCAGCCACAACATCAACGGGAAGACGCGGGACGCTTCCCACGCGCTTGCGCTGGGTCTGCTGGAGTCTGGCCATCTTTCCTAACTGTTGTTGTGTGATGAAGAAATAAAGCAAGAGTGAGCCTTACAGCTCGCAAGATAATATATAGTGATAACAATAATACAAGTATCTAAATGGATACTTACTAGAATCCTTTATCATGTGTAAGGTAATTACTTACTGGATATAAGTTTTAAAAGAAGATGAAGTTACCAATTACTTCACTATACTTATACCATTTTTAGAAATCTATTTGAACTACTACTGCTCAAAGCATAATAAGATTCAAGAGGTCATCCCATATATGAGACCACAAATAGAACTTGAAAATATTTGATCTTTGAAATATTTTGAAAAGAAATGAAGTTACGAGATACTTCATTCAATGGAAACACCAATAAACTGTTTGACCCTGTCAATGTTTCGACAACCACCCATCCGTAGCCTTTCAATCGAAATGCTACGGGTAGTGTTGCAGAAGTATCCAACTGGATGATGAACTCATTACGGGAGTTCGCCGCGCCAGGAAGACCACTTACGATGATCAGTCGTAGTAGTACAACCCCACCATTTTCTACACGTAGAGGAGAACCTGTCAGATTTACTTTTCAACCGAACACTGAACTCCTAAGGAATGGACCGCCTTAGAGGAACTTCCATGCCATTTGGGCCAATATAATAAGGCTGGGCCGGCGCTACTCGACCACTTACGCCACTCCTAGTTCAGATGAAATCCATGACTCTGAAACGTAAAGCTCGTCCCCACTTTCCCCAAGTAGAAATTTGTTGATACGGCTCCACCAAGAAGTCGTATCTAGTTGGAAAGGAAAACTCACCGATATTTCCCAGGCGATGCCTGTTAATGGATTAACTTGTTCCAAGAATTTTACTTCCCGAGTGTTGGGTAAGTAATCAAAATTCTTTTATCAAGACAGCAACCTTGTTGCGAATATAAAACACACCACAGAGCCGGATCCCTCAGGTTTTGAGCGAGTATTTAAATCCCCTTCGAAAGGAGGATCTTAAATATAAAAATGAGTTTTGGGATCCGCTCTAACTTTTAAAAATCATTTTGAAGACTCGCAAAACATTTTTAAGAATGTTTGGAGTGATGCTGCTTTAACAAAATAAATCAGTCCCAATATATTAGAAAATATCTGAATATTATTATTTAAATAATATTCCCAAAAAGAATAATCTTTATAAAAGTAATTGAAGTAGAAGTTTTGAAACTTATACTTGCAATGAATATTAAATAACCAAAGATAAGTTTGATTATCGACACCTTATTCTTTAATAAAATAAAGAATAAATCTCAGCAAATAATCGGAGTCATAGATCCTCAAATGAATATTCAAATAATATTCAATAAATAAAATAAGTTGAGTCGTAAGCCCTCGAATGAATATTCGAAATAATACTAAATAAATAAATAAGCTGAGTCATAAGCCCTCGAATGAATATTCGAAATAATATTCATTAAATAAAATAAAGTTATCGAATAAACCTTATTCGATTAATAGTTTTGAAAACTATAACCATATATATATAAATATATATATATATAAAATCTACTCGGGATCCTCGACTCCCGGTTTTAGAAAATGTTTTCACCTTTGGGTCCCTATACTAAGGGTATATGCAAATTACCGCTATTCTCTAGCATAGGTATTATCAACTGAACCAACAGATATATACGGCAAGAATACGAAACAGGCATGCATATGTACCATATCACATGCTACAATATATCGCAAAAATTTGCTAATAACAAATATGCATTTATCGCAAGATCATGCATATACACATATACATCACAACAACAGTATAACGGATAGAAAACTTGCCTGAGCGACTGGGGGTTACGAATGGCTCGGGACGAGTCTGGTAACCTATAAACAACAAGTAAGCTGGAATTAAACCAAAGTCACTTGTAAATCTATACTCTAACCAACTTAGACTCTAACGCTCGTTTTGCGCTTACTGATTCTCTTAAGTCACTCGAGTACCCTCGGCTCCACCATTTTTAATAATTTAACCATTACGAGTTTTAAGGCGATTCCTTCGCGAGTGTCTTACCAACTGCCTAACACACTTACCATAATTGTTTCATACATTAATTAACCTTTTTTGGTCTTTAACCTATGTTTCAAAGTAAGGCGAGGGGTAATGGTTCGTTCGCGAAACGCCGTTACTTAAAACGGACGTTTCTCCTAAACCGTGCATCGGAATCAAACGAACTACATATCAAAACGAAGCTCGTAACATGAACTATCTAAAAATGGCAATGGCCAGAATCTAGCAAGGAGTTCTCGGGTCCAAATGTTATGTACAAAAGCAGTCTAAAGTAAATCGGACATTACGACGGCTATGTTTACGCGATTTCCCAAATTTAAACCATTCCAAATCCACCACAATTCAAGCCCAATTCACAACCCAATCAAGACTCCATCCATATTACTTTACAACAGCCCCAAATCAACTCTTTATAATCAATTTACTTAATCCTAAAACTTGAATTTAAACTATACTACATTCTTTAACCAAATCATAAGATTTCAACAATTCATTCACCACCATTCCAACCCAACTCTAAACCAACCATCATTAAGCTACTCTTATTACCATAACAACCAAAATCAACCTAATATACCAAGTAAAGCTAGGGTTTGGAGATGATATACCTTCCTTGAAGTGGTGTGAGTAGCTAGGAAGCATTAGGAAGCCTTGAGGAGTCTTAGGGATGCTTGGATCTTAAAGGAAAAACAAGAAAAATCAAGTTAAAAACCTTGAAATCACTATTCATTGTCTTCTTCATTGATTTCTTGGAGAAGATAGAGAATGAATTGGTGGCTTAAACTCATAATATAGTCATAACTATGCATAAGGAATACTAGGGAATTATCTTACCAATTTAGGAAGCTTGAATCTTGGATTTTGAAATTTCTTCCCTTTAAAATTGTAAAAAGCCGAGAGCAAGTTCTTGGTGAAGAGAAAATAGAATTATTTTGTTTTGATGAAATGATTTGTTTGTCTTGGTGGATGAAGTTTTGTTTTTGTTTTGGTTAATTACCTTTTTAGCCTTAACTTTGTGTAGTTTTAATTCAACTACATCTCCTTCCCTTATGTCATGCTTATGTCATGCTCATGATGTCATCCTCCCCTCTTTGTCCTCTTCTCATTGGTTGGGTGACATCATCCTCTCTAATCCCTTTGATTAACTTCCTAATTGTTTGCCTAATGACCGCTGATCTATTATACGGTTCGCTTAACTTTCATTTTCGTTTATCATTTGAGGGATCATACCCGGGATCTTATTACTTAGGTTCCCTTAACCTTTCTCAATATATTATATTCCTTTTATGATCCTCTCTTATAATCCTTTAATTTAAATCCTTTTTATCCTGTTACCTTATACTCAATTCTTTCCGTATCTAGTGGATTTCCGGGAAAAATCAAAGTGTTCGGTATTGGATTCTGACGATCTTTACATACACTTATATACCATATAGAGTACTAATAAAATCTCAGAATATCCATAACAGAACCCCTACATAGTGTGGCATGAAAAGTTTCCTCATTCAGCAAAAACACTATTCACAAGGGTTACAAAAAGTTCAAAATTTTGGGGGTTATTACATTCATTAACACAAGCAAATTCTGATTTTGAGCTTAGTCAAATTTACTTTGTGTATCTTATTACTAAGTCACAAACAAGATTCTTGCTTCTTATTTGTCAAATTCTGATGTCAGTAAATCTTAAGGATGAACTAAATGCTGATAAGCCTCACTTATTTGAAGAAAAGAAAAGAAAAGAAAATTAAAGTCAGGTACTCCTTTGAGATCTAGAGTAAATATGTGGAAGGGAAGACCCAAGTGCATTGCTGGTATTAAGTAATATGCATTAGGAAAGTAAATAAATTTTTCTTGGTGACTTTTCACATTCTCTGATTACTGGAGAAATACTCTGATAATAGCATAAATTCTGATAAGCAGTTGTAACTCATCCCAGTATAAGGGAGATCGACACCTTCTTCCGTACAGGGCCTCATAAGGCGGCATTCCGATGCTAGCATGAAAGCTATTGTTATAAGAAAACTCGATCAACGGCAAGTGATCATCCCAACTTCCTTTAAAGTCTATTGCACAGACTCTCAACATATCCTCTAGTGTCAGGATGGTCCTTTCACTCTGCCCATCCGTCTGGGGATGGTACGCGGTACTCATATTTAACTTGGTCCCCGCACATTCTTGAAAGCTCCTCCAAAATCTGGAGTTGAATCTGGGGTCTCGGTCTGAGACAATGGACGCTGGGACTCCATGTCGCGTCACTATTTCCTTAAGGTAAATGTCCACCAGTCTATCAACTGTGTATCTCTCATTGATAGGAATGAAATGAGCTGACTTTGTCAGTCGGTCTATAATTACCCATATGGCGTCATGGTTGGCCTTCTTCCTTGGCAAGCCTACAACAAAATCCATCGCTATATGTTCCCATTTCCATTCGGGAATCTCCAGGGGTCGTAAAAGTCCACTGGGTCTCTGGTGCTCTGCCTTTACTCTTTGGCAAGTCAAACATTTGCTTACCTATTCTGCTACATCCCTCTTCATATTGGGCCACCAGTAATATTCCTTCAAATCCCTATACATCTTGGTACTTCCCGGGTGAATGGAATACCTTGAACTATGGCTTTCATCCAAAATCTCATCTTTAAGCTCTTGAACATTCGGAACCCAAATCCGGTAGGAGTACCTCATTACCCCTTTATCATCTTTCTCAGTATGGATCTCCTCTCCAGTCATTGACTTTCTGCCTTCATTCATTATTTTCTCTTGGCACAATCTGATCTTTTCCAATAACTCTGGCTGCATTATTATCTCAAACAGCTTTTCAGTTCCGGTTCCGGTTACCTTTACTTCTATTTCCATTCTCTCAAAATCCCTTATCAATTCTTCCGAAGTCGTTATCATTCTGAGTCTTTCCTTTCTACTAAGGGCATCAGCCACCACATTGGCTTTCCCCGGATGATAGAGAATCTCACAATCATAGTCCTTGATTAGTTCTAACCATCTCCTCTGGCGCATGTTGAGCTCTTTCTGCGTAAATATGTACTTGAGGCTCTTATGGTCTGTGAAAATCTCCCACATCTCTCCATACAAGTAGTGCCTCCAAATTTTTAAGGCAAAGACTATTGCCGCGAGCTCAAGGTCATGAGTAGGATATCTAATCTCGTATTCCTTCAGTTGTCTCGACACATACGCAATCACCTTACCGTGCTGCATAAGCACACACCCTAATCCTTTGTGCGACGCGTCACTATATATCACAAAATCTCCTTTTCCGTCCGGCAATGCCAACACCGGGGCCGTTACCAACATTTTCTTTAATTCCTGAAAACGGTTCTCGCATTTCTCCGTCCATTCAAACTAATATGTCTTACGAGTAAGTCGTGTCAAAGGGGCTGCGATCTTCGCAAAGTCCTGTACAAATCTACGATAGTAGCAGGCCAATCCTATGAAACTCCTTACCTCTGTGGGTGTGGTTGGCCTTTCCCAATTTGAGACCGCCTCTATCTTGGAGGGGTCGACTAATACTCCTTCTTTATTGATCACATGTCCTAAAAACTGTACTTCATTCCGCCAGAATTCACACTTCAAGAATTTGGCATACAACTGTTCCTCTCTGAGTATTCCTAGAGCTATCCTCAAATGCTCTGCATGTTCTGCCTCAGTCCTTGAGTAGATCAAAATATCATCGATAAAAACTATCACACACTTGTCCAAGTACTTCTTAAATACTCTATTCATTAAATCAAATGAAAGCCGCTGGGGCATTGGTTAACCCAAAGGACATTACCAAGAACTCATAATGCTCATACCTGGTACGGAACGCTGTCTTGGAAATATCTTCGGGTTTAATCTTTAGTTGGTGATATCTAGTTCTCAGGTCAATCTTGGAAAAATAAACAGCATCTTTTAGCTGGTCGAACAGATCGTTTATTCTAGGTAATGGGTACCTGTTCTTTATGGTTAGCTTGTTCAACTCTCGATAGTCGATGCACAGCCTCATGCTCCCATCTTTCTTCTTAACAAATAAACTGGTGCTCCCCACGGAGACACACTGGGTCTTATCATACCCTTATCCAAGAGTTCCTGCAATTGGATAGCTAATTCCTTCATTTCTAACGGGGCTAACCGGTAAGGTGCTTTTGAAACTGGCGCCGTCCCTAGGGCCAACTCAATAGCAAATTCAATCACTCTATCGGGTGGTAATCCTGGAAGGTCTTGTGCGAATACGTCTTCAAATTCGTTGACTACCGGAATATCTTGTAAGTTGGGCACCTCCTTCTACGTGTCCACCACATAGGCTAGGTAGGCCTGATTTCCTTTTCGTAGCATCCTTCTGGCCTGGGCCATAGTCAAAAATTTCTGCGTCTGCCTCTTTCCTCTAAATATAACTTCTTTCTTTCCTGGGATATTTAACTTAACTTTCTTCCCCTTACAGTCTATCTGAGCATCATTGCTAGATAGCCAGTCCATTCCCAAATGTACATCAAACTCCCCTAATTTAAAAGGGATCAGATCAACACTAAAAGATTGTTCCCCTATGCCTATCTCACAGGCTGGGTGGATCTGGTTAACAGGAATAATTTCATTATTGGCTATTTCTACTTGTAAGGGTTCTATCAAGGGTTCAGCCTTAAGTCTTAACTTACGCGCAAGGTCCTTTGATATAAAAGATTTAGTTGCTCCCGAATCAAATAATACGTTTGCACTGACTAAATTTAGAGAAAGGGTACCTGCTATCACATCTGAATCTTTCATAGCATCCTGGACTGTCATGTTGAAAGTCCTTGCAGTAGGTGGCTTATTGGAGGCAGCCCTGCTGGCTCCTGAAGCTGCTGGTTTGTTCATTGGGCATTCCCTCTTCCAGTGACCCGGGAGTTCACACTGATGACAAGTGGTGGTTGGAATGACGGCAGGGGCTGACGAACGGCATTTTTGAGAATAGTGGCCCACTTGCCCACACTTAAAGCAGGTTACTGGCTTTCCCTTACATTCCCCAGAATGCATTCTTCCACAAGTGTTACAGGCTGGCAATGGGGGTCGAGACTGGTTGGAATAGGACATTCTTAACTTCTGGCCGCTATGGCTCACATTCACACTCATTGGCCGCTTAAACCCAGTGTTCTTTCCTGGTAGGGACACTGCCCCTCGATTAAATCTAGTTGGGAAGCTCCTTCCTGCGGAACCTCCACCCATGCTCATACTTTTCCTCTTTATTCCCTTCTTCTCTCTTTCCTTCTATATCTGTTCACTTCCGGCTTTTACAATTGTTGCCTTTTGCACCAGAGTGGCATAATCCGTAAGCTCAAGGATTGCCACCCTATTCTGGATCCACGGTTTCAGTCCCTGCTGAAACCTCCTAGCTTTCTTTTCCTCGGTGCTCACAAACTCCGGCACAAACCTTGATAACTCAGTAAATTTTGCTTCGTACTCTGCTACAGATAAGTTATTTTACTTTAGCTCCAAGAACTTGAGCTCCATCTGGTTTTCCATAAACCTCAGGAAATACTTTCCCAGGAATAACTGACTGAACCTCTCCCAGGTTATGATAGCATCTGTCTCCATGTTTTTCTTGGCCTCCGACCAGTAGTTAGCCTCTCCTTTCAGAAGGTAGGTAGCAAATACAGTCTTTTGTGCCTCATCGGTACTCAAAATCTCAAAGGATTTCTCCATTTCCTTTAACCATGCCCTTGCCTCAACTGGGTCGGGTGATCCGTGGAACTCAGGGGGCTTAAGGGACTTAAAAGCCCTGAAAGAGTTTTCCACAGCATTGTTATTTCTTTGAGGGGGTGGGTTGGGTTGACGTTCCATGTTCTACCTTAGTAGTTGCATGAACTGGCCCATGGGATCCATGCATGTGTTTGGTATTGGTTGTTCAACCTCAGTTTCTCCTTCTTCAGCCTCTATCTCAAATCCCTCAACATCATATGTTTCCTCTTCCTCTTCATACAGGGAGTCATCATGTTCCACATAATCCTCATCTTCCTCTTCACAGTGTTCCTGGTTCCTATTGTCCTGGTTATGGCTCCCCTGGTCCTCGGATCCAGGGTTCGTCCTTGTTCCAATCTTTCTTGGCGGCATGATACTGATAATAAAAAAAAATTATTAGGAAATTCAACGTTAGGTCACAATCATACACAACATTGTGCCTTGCACAATTCTATAATGGGGAGAATGTATCTCGCGATTTTATTATTTTATGACAGTTCTAATAAGAAGTGCAGTAATAATAATGATAGAAATAGCGATCTCGTCACTAAGGAACTGAACTGAAAGGAAACAAATATATACATAATGCGAGTAATACATAGTTTGATCTGGTCAAAAGTACAACAGTGCTACAGCCATCTGTCCCAAAAGTGATACACAAGAGTCTATCTGTCTTGTCAGAAAAAGGGATGCTATATACAAGTCAACTCTCCCGGAAAATTGGCTCTTACTAAGGCCTCGACTAACTAGACAACTGGACTATCCCATCGTCAATCCTGAATCACACACTGGAGCGGGTCAGCTCCCATACCCTTTCCATCGCACAACGGAAGATATAGTCGGCCTGCCTCCTGGAGATCCTACCATGTCTGTCCCCTTGGAGCGATCTGAGCCTCGCTCGGGACGTGAGCTCTATCCTCGTAAGCTCCCTCCTCAAGGATCGGGGTATAGCAGCCCTAGTCTCATAAGCTCGGGTACGCCTACCCGCCCTCTCCGCATCCAACTCCCTCCTGGCCTCTTCCAGACGGGCCTTAGCAACAGCCAATCGGGTCCTCAGTACATCCTGAACATAGCCGTGGGCTAACAAAGACTGCCTGTGGGCAGGGTCGAGAGGTGCTGAATCCGGAGCCGCTGGGGGTGCCTCCTCAGTCTGCCTAGGCTCGGAAATATGGGTCTCTGAGCTGTCATCATAGGTGCTCCAGGATGGTAGTGGCGGGGTAGGGGCTCTGACCACAGGGAGTGTGGGTAAAGGGGTACCAGTGTACACTACCATAGCTCCGACACGCTCCTCAGCCACTGGGACCTCATCCGAGTCCTCCTCATCTGAAATAGCAATGACCTCTGTCTCTGACTCCTCTGAGGGATCCTCCTCATCCTCCTCCATCTCAGGCTCCTCCTGATCCTCGACATCTAGCAGTGCCTCATCATGCTCATGCTCGAACATCTCAGGGTCCTCTATCTCAGGCGCCTACACATGATACTTATAAGGGTTCCCGTAAGGGTTTTAACTATCAGCGCTACTTTAAGTAGTCCGACCATGAACTTGGCAAGAGTTCTTATTATCTTTTTGAGTTTGTTATTATATCGTCGCATCATCTCTGAGGTTTATAACGCTTGGCTCTGATACCATTTCTGTAACACCCCCAGATCCGGGGTCAGGGATCCGGGTCGTCACGGTCTTTCTTTCCACAATTATCACTTAACTTAATTAATAATAAATAACCTCAAGCTGTGACCCCACACTAACACACACCACTACACGTCATAGTCTCAGAGATGAAATTGAAATAGGTAGAAGTCCTTGAATCCACAATTAAAAGTTATTACAACCCAAAATGATTACTTGATAAATTTACAGTTAATTGCCATTATCTGCCACAAGTTATAATTGTACATAATTGATTCTCAAAAGTAGAATGCCTGATCTACCAATAGATCTACCTCTGCAGCTATAGCAGCCACAACATCAACGGGAAGACGCGACGCTTCCCACGCGCTTGCGCTGGGTCTGCTGGAGTCTGGCCATCTTTCCTAACTGTTGTTGTGTGATGAAGAAATAAAGCAAGAGTGAGCCTTACAGCTCGCAAGATAATATATAGTGATAATAATAATACAAGTATCTAAATGGATACTTACTAGAATCCTTTATAATGTGTAAGGTAATTACTTACTAGATATAAGTTTTAAAAGAAGATGAAGTTACCAATTACTTCACTATACTTATACCATTTTTAGAAATCTATTTGAACTACTACTGCTCAAAGCATAATAAGATTCAAGAGGTCATCCCATAGATGAGACCACAAATAGAACTTGAAAATATTTGATCTTTGAAATATTTTAAAATGAAATGAAGTTACGAGATACTTCATTCAATGGAAACATCAATAAACTGTTTGACCCTGTCAATGCTTCGGCAACCACCCATTCGTAGCCTTTCAATCGAAATGCTACGGGTAGTGTTGCAGAAGTATCCAACTGGATGATGAACTCATTACGGGAGTTTGTCGCGCCAGGAAGACCACTTACGATGATCAGTCGTAGTAGTACAACCCCACCATTTTCTACATGTAGAGGAGAACCTGTCGGATTTACTTGTCAACCGAACACTGAACTCCTAAGGAATGGACCGCCTTAGCGGAACTTCCAGGCCAGTTGGGCCAATATAATAAGGCTGGGCCGGCGCTACTCGACCACTTACGCCACTCCTAGTTCAGATGAAATCCATGACTCTGAAACGTAAAGCTCGTCCCCACTTTCCCCAAGTAGAAACTTGTTGATACGGCTCCACCAAGAAGTCGTATCTAGTTGGAAAGGAAAACTCACCGATATTTCCCAGGCGATGCCTGTTAATGGATTAACTTGTTCCAAGAATTTTACTTCCCGAGTGTTGGGTAAGTAATCAAAATTCTTTTATCAAGACAGCAACCTTGTTGCGAATATAAAACACACCACAGAGCCGGATCCCTCAGGTTTTGAGCGAGTATTTAAATCCCCTTCGAAAGGAGGATCTTAAATATAAAAATGAGTTTTGGGATCCACTCTAACTTTTAAAAATCATTTTGAAGACTCGCAAAACATTTTTAAGAATGTTTGGAGTGATGTTGATTTAATAAAATAAATAAGTCCCAATATATTAGAAAATATCTGAATATTATTATTTAAATAATATTCCCAAAAAGAATAATCTTTATAAAAGTAATTGAAGTAGAAGTTTTGAAACTTATACTTGCAATGAATATTAAATAACCAAAGATAAGTTTGATTATCGACACCTTATTCTTTAATAAAATAAAGAATAAATCTCAGCAAATAATCGGAGTCATAGATCCTCAAATGAATATTCAAATAATATTCAATAAATAAAATAAGCTGAGTCGTAAGCCCTCGAATGAATATTCGAAATAATACTAAATAAATAAATAAGCTGAGTCATAAGCCCTCGAATGAATATTCGAAATAATATTCATTAAATAAAATAAAGTTATCGAATAAACCTTATTCGATTAATAGTTTTGAAAACTATAACCATATATATATAAATATATATATATATATAAAATATACTCGGGATCCTCGACTCACGGTTTTAGAAAATGTTTTCACCTTTGGGTCCCTATACTAAGGGTATATGCAAATTACAGCTATTCTCTAGCATAGGTATTATCAACTGAACCAACCGATATATACGGCAAGAATACGAAACAGGCATGCATATGTACCATATCACATGCTACAATATATCGCAAGAATTTGCTAATAACAAATATGCATTTATCGCAAGATCATGCATATACACATATACATCACAACAACAGTATAACGGATAGAAAACTTGCCTGAGCGACTGGGGGTTACGAATGGCTCGGGACGAGTCTGGTAACCTATAAACAACAAGTAAGTTGGAATTAAACCAAAGTCATTTGTAAATCTATACTCTATCCAACTTAGACTCTAACGCTCGTTTTGCGCTTACTGATTCTCTTAAGTCACTCGAGTACCCTCGGCTCCACCATTTTTAATAATTTAACCATTACAAGTTTTAAGGCGATTCCTTCGCGAGTGTCTTACCAACTGCCTAACACACTTACCATAATTGTTTCATACATTAATTAACCTTTTTTGGTCTTTAACCTATGTTTCAAAGTAAGGCGAGGGGTAATGGTTCGTTCGCGAAACGCCGTTACTTAAAACGGTCGTTTCTCCTAAACCGTGAATCAGAATCAAACGAACTACATATCAAAACGAATCTCGTAACATGAACTATCTAAACATGGCAATGGTAAGAATCTAACAGGGAGTTCTCGGGTCCAAATGTTATGTACAAAAGCAGTCTAAAGTAAATCGGACATTACGACGGCTATGTTTACTCGATTTCCCAAATTTAAACCATTCCAAATCCACCACAATTCAACCCCAATTCACAACCCAATCAAGACTCCATCCATATTACTTTACAACAGCCCCAAATCAACTCTTTATAATCAATTTACTTAATCCCTAAACTTGAATTTAAACTATACTACATTCTTTAACCAAATCATAAGATTTCAACAATTCATTCACCACCATTCCAACCCAACTCTAAACCAACCATCATTAAGCTACTCTTATTACCATAACAACCAAAATCAACCTAATATACCAAGTAAAGCTAGGGTTTGGAGATGATATACCTTCCTTGAAGTGGTGTGAGTAGCTAGGAAGCCTTAGGAAGCCTTGAGGAGTCTTAGGGATGCTTGGATCTTAAAGGAAAAACAAGAAAAATCAAGTTAAAAACCTTGAAATCACTATTCATTGTCTTCTTCATTGATTTCTTGGAGAAGATAGAGAATGAATTGGTGGCTTAAACTCATAATATAGCCATAACTATGCATAAGGAATACTAGGGAATTATCTTACCAATTTAGGAAGCTTGAATCTTGGATTTTGAAATTTCTTCCCTTTAAAATTGTAAAAAGCCGAGAGCAAGTTCTTGGTGAAGAGAAAATAGAATTATTTTGTTTTAATGAAATGATTTGTTTGGCTTGGTGGATGAAGTTTTGTTTTTGTTTTGGTTAATTACCTTTTTAGCCTTAACTTTGTGTAGTTTTAATTCAACCACATCTCCTTCCCTTATGTCATGCTTATGTCATGCTCATGATGTCATCCTCCCCTCTTTGTCCTCTTCTCATTGGTTGGGTGACATCATCCTCTCTAATCCCTTTGATTAACTTCCTAATTGTTTGCCTAATGACCGCTGATCTGTTATACGGTTCGCTTAACTTTCGTTTTCGTTTATCATTTGAGGGATCATACCCGGGATCTTATTACTTAGGTTCCCTTAACCTTTCTCAATATATTATATTCCTTTTATGATCCTCTCTTATAATCCTTTAATTTAAATCCTTTTTATCCTATTACCTTATACTCAATTCTTTCCATATCTAGTGGATTTCCGGGAAAAATCAAAGTGTTCGGTATTGGATTCTGACGATCTTTACATACACTTATATACCATATAGAGTACTAATAAAATCTCAGAATATCCATAACAGAACCCCTACATAGTGTGGCATGAAAAGTTTCCTCATTCAGCAAAAACACTATTCACAAGGGTTACAAAAAGTTCAAAATTTTGGGGGTTATTACATTCATTAACACAAGCAAATTCTGATTTTGAGCTTAGTCAAATTTACTTTGTGTATCTTATTACTAAGTCACAAACAAGATTCTTGCTTCTTATTTGTCAAATTCTGATGTCAGTAAATCTTAAGGATGAACTAACTGCTGATAAGCCTCACTTATTTGAAGAAAAGAAAAGAAAAGAAAATTAAAGTCAGGTACTCCTTTGAGATCTAGAGTAAATATGTGGAAGGGAAGACCCAAGTGCATTGCTGGTATTAAGTAATATGCATCTCCTCTCCAGTCATTGACTCTCTGCCTTCATTCATTATTTTCTCTTGGCACAATCTGATCTTTTCCAATAACTCTGGCTGCATTGTTATCTCAAACAGCTTTTCAGTTCCGGTTCCGGTTACCTTTACTTCTATTTCCATTCTCTCAAAATCCCTTATCAATTCTTCCGAAGTCATTATCATTCTGAGTCTTTCCTTTCTACTAAGGGCATCAGCCTCCACATTGGCTTTCCCCGGATGATAGAGAATCTCACAATCATAGTCCTTGATTAGTTCTAACCATCTCCTCTGGCGCATGTTGAGCTCTTTCTGCGTAAATATGTACTTGAGGCTCTTATGGTCTGTGAAAATCTCGCACTTCTCTCCATACAAGTAGTGCCTCCAAATTTTTAAGGCAAAGACTATTGCCGTGAGCTCAAGGTCATGAGTAGGATATCTAATCTCGTATTCCTTCAGTTGTCTCGACGCATACGCAATCACCTTACCGTGCTGCATAAGCACACACCCTAATCCTTTGTGCGACGCGTCACTATATATCACAAAATCTCCTTTTCCGTCCGACAATGCAACACCGGGCCGTTACCAACATTTTCTTTAATTCCTGAAAACGGTTCTCGCATTTCTCCGTCCATTCAAACTTCTCTATCTTACGAGTAAGTCGTGTCAAAGGGGCTGCGATCTTCGCAAAGTCCTGTACAAATCTACGATAGTAGCAGGCCAATCCTATGAAACTCCTTACCTCTGTGGGTGTGGTTGGCCTTTCCCAATTTGAGACCGCCTCTATCTTGCAGGGGTCGACCAATACTCCTTCTTTATTGATCACATGTCCTAAAAACTGTACTTCATTCCGCCAGAATTCACACTTCGAGAATTTGGCATACAATTGTTCCTCTCTGAGTATTCCTAGAGCTATCCTCAAATGCTCTGCATGTTCTGCCTCAGTCCTTGAGTAGATCAAAATATCATCGATAAAAACTATCACACACTTGTCCAAGTACTTCTTAAATACTCTATTCATTAAATCAATGAAAGCCGCTGGGGCATTGGTTAACCCAAAGGACATTACCAAGAACTCATAATGCTCATACCTGGTACGGAACGCTGTCTTGGAAATATCTTCGGGTTTAATCTTTAGTTGGTGATATCTAGTTCTCAGGTCAATCTTGGAAAAATAAACAGCATCCTTTAGCTGGTCGAACAGATCGTCTATTCTAGGTAATGGGTACCTGTTCTTTATGGTTAGCTTGTTCAACTCTCGATAGTCGATGCACAGCCTCATGCTCTCATCTTTCTTCTTAATAAATTAAACTGGTGCTCCCCACGGAGACACACTGGGTCTTATCATACCCTTATCCAAGAGTTCCTGCAATTGGATAGCTAATTCCTTCATTTCTAACGGGGCTAACCGGTAAGGTGCTTTTGAAACTGGCGCCGTCCCTAGGGCCAACTCAATAGCAAATTCAATCACTCTATCGGGTGGTAATCCTGGAAGGTCTTGTGCGAATACGTCTTCAAATTCGTTGACTACCGGAATATCTTGTAAGTTGGGCACCTCCTTCTGCGTGTCCACCACATAGGCTAGGTAGGCCTCATTTCCTTTTCGTAGCATCCTTCTGGCCTGGGCCATAGTCAAAAATTTCTGCGTCTGCCTCTTTCCTCTAAATATAACTTCTTTCTTTCCTGGGATATTTAACTCAACTTTCTTCCCCTTACAGTCTATCTGAGCATCATTGCTAGATAGCCAGTCCATTCCCAAATGTACATCAAACTCCCCTAATTTAAAAGGGATCAGATCAACACTAAAAGATTGTTCCCCTATGCCTATCTCACAGGCTGGGTGGATCTGGTTAACAGGAATAATTTCATTATTGGCTATTTCTACTTGTAAGGGTTCTATCAAGGGTTCAGCCTTAAGTCTTAACTTACGCGCAAGGTCCTTTGATATAAAAGATTTAGTTGCTCCCGAATCAAATAATACGTTTGCACTGACTGAATTTAGAGAAAGGGTACCTGCTATCACATCTAAATCTTTCATAGCATCCTGGACTGTCATGTTGAAAGTCCTTGCAGTAGGTGGCTTATTGGAGGCAGCCCTGCTGGCTCCTGAAGCTGCTGGTTTGTTCATTGGGCATTCCCTCTTCCAATGACCCGGGCGTTCACACTGATAACAAGTGATGGTTGGAATGACGGCAGGGGCTGACGAAGGGCATTTGTGAGAATAGTGGCCCACTTGCCCACACTTAAAGCAGGTTACTGGCTTTCCCTTACATTCCCCAGAATGCATTCTTCCACAAGTGTTACAGGCTGGCAATGGGGGTCGAGACTGGTTGGAATAGGACATTCTTGACTTCTGGCCGCTATGGCTCACATTCACACTCATTGGCCGCTTAAACCCAGTGTTCTTTCCTGGTAGGGACACTGCCCCTCGATTAAATCTAGTTGGGAAGCTCCTTCTTGCGAAACCTCCACCCATGCTCATACTTTTCCTCTTTATTCCCTTCTTCTCTCTTTCCTTCTGTATCTGTTCACTTCCGGCTTTTACAATTGTTGCCTTTTGCACCAGAGTGGCATAATACGTAAGCTCAAGGATTGCCACCCTATTCTGGATCCACGGTTTCAGTCCCTGCTGAAACCTCCTAGCTTTCTTTTCCTCGGTGCTCACAAACTCCGGCACAAACCTTGATAACTCAGTAAATTTCGCTTCGTACTCTGCTACAGATAAGTTATTTTACTTTAGCTCCAAGAACTTGAGCTCCATCTGGTTTTCCATAAACCTCGGGAAATACTTTCCCAGGAATAACTGACTGAATCTCTCCCAGGTTATGAGAGCATCTGTCTCCATGTTTTTCTTGGCCTCCCACCAGTAGTTAGCCTCTCCTTTCAGAAGGTAGGTAGCAAATACAGTCTTTTGTGCCTCATCGGTACTCAAAATCTCAAAGGATTTCTCCATTTCCTTTAACCATGCCCTTGCCTCAACTGGGTCGGCTGATCCGTGGAACTCAGGGGGCTTAAGGGACTTAAAAGCCCTGAAAGAGTTTGCCACAACATTGTTATTTCTTTGAGGGGGTGGGTTGGGTTGACGTTCCATGTTCTACCTTAGTAGTTGCATGAACTGGCCCATGGGATCCATGCCTGGGTTTGGTATTGGTTGTTCAACCTCAGTTTCTCCTTCTTCAGCCTCTATCTCAAATCCCTCAACATCATATGTTTCCTCTTCCTCTTCATACAGGGAGTCATCCTGTTCCACATAATCCTCATCTTCCTCTTCACTGTGTTCCTGGTTCCTATTGTCCTGGTTATGGCTCCCCTGGTCCTCAGATCCAGGGTTCGTCCTTGTTCCAATCTTTCTTGGCGGCATGATACTGATAATAAAAAAAAATTATTGGGAAATTCAACATTAGGTCACAATCATACACAACATTGTGCCTTGCACAATTCTATAATGGGGAGAATGTATCTCGCGATTTTATTATTTTATGACAGTTCTAATAAGAAGTGCAGTAATAATAATGATAGAAATAGCGATCTCGTCACTAAGGAACTGAACTGAAAGGAAACAAATATATACATAATGCGAGTAATACATAGTTTGATCTGGTCAAAAGTACAACAGTGCTACAGCCATCTGTCCCAAAAGTGATACACAAGAGTCTATCTGTCTAGTCAGAAAAAGGGATGCTATATACAAGTCAACTCTCCCGGAAAATTGGCTCTTACTAAGGCCTCGACTAACTAGACAACTGGACTATCCCATCGTCAATCCTGAATCACACACTGGAGCGGGTCAGCTCCCATACCCTTTCCATCGCACAACGGAAGATATAGTCGGCCTGCCGCCTGGAGATCCTACCATGTTTGTCCCCCTGGAGCGATCTGAGCCTCGCTCGGGACGTGAGCTCTATCCCCGTAAGCTCCCTCCTCAAGGATCGGGGTATAGCAGCCCTAGTCTCATAAGCTCGGGTACGCCTACCCGCCCTCTCCGCATCCAACTCCCTCCTGGCCTCGTCCAGACGGGCCTCAGCAACAGCCAATCGGGTCCTCAGTACATCCTGAACATAGCCGTGGGCTAACAAAGACTGCCTGTGGGCAGGGTCGAGAGGTGGTGAATCCGGAGCCGCTGGGGGTGCCTCCTCAGTCTGCCTAGGCTCGGAAGTATGGGTCTCTGAGCTGTCATCATAGGTGCTCCAGGATGGTAGTGGCGGGGTAGGGGCTCTGACCACGGGGAGTGTGGGTAAAGGGGTACCAGTGTACACTACCATAGCTCCGACACGCTCCTCAGCCACTGGGACCTCATCCGAGTCCTCCTCATCTGAAATAGCAATGACCTCTGTCTCTGACTCCTCTGAGGGATCCTCCTCATCCTCCTCCATCTCAGGCTCATCCTGATCCTCGACATCTAGCAGTGCCTCATCATGCTCATGCTCGAACATCTCAGGGTCCTCTATCTCAGTCGCCTACACATGATACTTATAAGGGTTCCCGTAAGGGTTTTAACTGTCAGCGCTACTTTAAGTAGTCCGACCATGAACTTGGCAAGAGTTCTTATTATCTTTGTAAGTTTGTTATTATATCGTCGCATCATCTCTGAGGTTTATAACGCTTGGCTCTGATACCATTTCTGTAACACCCCCAGATCCGGGGTCAGGGATCCGGGTCGTCACGGTCTTTCTTTCCACAATTATCACTTAACTTAATTAATAATAAATAACCTCAAGCTGTGACCCCACACTAACACACACCACTACACGTCATAGTCTCAGAGATGAAATTGAAATAGGTAGAAGTCCTTGAATCCACAATTAAAAGTTATTACAACCCAAAATGATTACTTGATAAATTTACAGTTAATTGCCATTATCTGCCACAAGTTATAATTGTACATAATTGATTCTCAAAAGTAGAATGCCTGATCTACCAATAGATCTACCTCTGCAGCTATAGCAGCCACAATATCAACGGGAAGACGCGACGCTTCCCACGCGCTTGCGCTGGGTCTGCTGGAGTCTGGCCATCTTTCCTAACTGTTGTTGTATGATGAAGAAATAAAGCAAGAGTGAGCCTTACAGCTCGCAAGATAATATATAGTGATAACAATAATACAAGTATCTAAATGGATACTTACTAGAATCCTTTATCATGTGTAAGGTAATTACTTACTGGATATAAGTTTTAAAAGAAGATGAAGTTACCAATTACTTCACTATACTTATACCATTTTTAGAAATCTATTTGAACTACTACTGCTCAAAGCATAATAAGATTCAAGAGGTCATCCCATAGATGAGACCACAAATAGAACTTGAAAATATTTGATCTTTGAAATATTTTAAAAAGAAATGAAGTTACGAGATACTTCATTCAATGGAAACACCAATAAACTGTTTGACCCTGTCAATGCTTCGGCAACCACCCATTCGTAGCCTTTCAATCGAAATGCTACGGGTAGTGTTGCAGAAGTATCCAACTGGATGATGAACTCATTACGGGAGTTTGTCGCGCCAGGAAGACCACTTACGATGATCAGTCGTAGTAGTACAACCCCACCATTTTCTACATGTAGAGGAGAACCTGTCGGATTTACTTGTCAACCGAACACTGAACTCCTAAGGAATGGACCGCCTTAGCGGAACTTCCAGGCCAGTTGGGCCAATATAATAAGGCTGGGCCGGCGCTACTCGACCACTTACGCCACTCCTAGTTCAGATGAAATCCATGACTCTGAAACGTAAAGCTCGTCCCCACTTTCCCCAAGTAGAAACTTGTTGATACGGCTCCACCAAGAAGTCGTATCTAGTTGGAAAGGAAAACTCACCGATATTTCCCAGGCGATGCCTGTTAATGGATTAACTTGTTCCAAGAATTTTACTTCCCGAGTGTTGGGTAAGTAATCAAAATTCTTTTATCAAGACAGCAACCTTGTTGCGAATATAAAACACACCACAGAGCCGGATCCCTCAGGTTTTGAGCGAGTATTTAAATCCCCTTCGAAAGGAGGATCTTAAATATAAAAATGAGTTTTGGGATCCGCTCTAACTTTTAAAAATCATTTTGAAGACTCGCAAAACATTTTTAAGAATGTTTGGAGTGATGCTGATTTAACAAAATAAATCAGTCCCAATATATTAGAAAATATCTGAATATTATTATTTAAATAATATTCCCAAAAAAAATAATCTTTATAAAAGTAATTGAAGTAGAAGTTTTGAAACTTATACTTGCAATGAATATTAAATAACCAAAGATAAGTTTGATTATCGACACCTTATTCTTTAATAAAATAAAGAATAAATCTCAGCAAATAATCGGAGTCATAGATCCTCAAATGAATATTCAAATAATATTCAATAAATAAAATAAGCTGAGTCGTAAGCCCTCGAATGAATATTCGAAATAATACTAAATAAATAAATAAGCTGAGTCATAAGCCCTCGAATGAATATTCGAAATAATATTCATTAAATAAAATAAAGTTATCGAATAAACCTTATTCGATTAATAGTTTTGAAAACTATAACCATATATATATAAATATATATATATATAAAATATACTCGGGATCCTCGGCTCACGGTTTTAGAAAATGTTTTCACCTTTGGGTCCCTATACTAAGGGTATATGCAAATTACCGCTATTCTCTAGCATAGGTATTATCAACTGAACCAACAGATATATACGGCAAGAATACGAAACAGGCATGCATATGTACCATATCACATGCTACAATATATCGCAAGAATTTGCTAATAAAAAATATGCATTTATCGCAAGATCATGCATATACACATATACATCACAACAACAGTATAACGGATAGAAAACTTGCCTGAGCGACTGGGGGTTACGAATGGCTCGGGACGAGTCTGGTAACCTATAAACAACAAGTAAGTTGGAATTAAACCAAAGTCACTTGTAAATCTATACTCTAACCAACTTAGACTCTAACGCTCGTTTTGCGCTTACTGATTCTCTTAATTCACTCGAGTACCCTCGGCTCCACCATTTTTAATAATTTAACCATTACAAGTTTTAAGGCGATTCCTTCGCGAGTGTCTTACCAACTGCCTAACACACTTACCATAATTGTTTCATATATTAATTAACCTTTTTTGGTCTTTAACCTATGTTTCAAAGTAAGGCGAGGGGTAATGGTTCGTTCGCGAAACGCCGTTACTTAAAACGGTCGTTTCTCCTAAACCGTGCATCAGAATCAAATGAACTACATATCAAAACGAAGCTCGTAACATGAACTATCTAAACATGGCAATGGTCATAATCTAACAGGGAGTTCTCGGGTCCAAATGTTATGTACAAAAGCAGTCTAAAGTAAATCGGACATTACGACGGCTATGTTTACTCGATTTCCCAAATTTAAACCATTCCAAATCCACCACAATTCAACCCCAATTCACAACCCAATCAAGACTCCATCCATATTACTTTACAACAGCCCCAAATCAACTCTTTATAATCAATTTACTTAATCCTAAAACTTGAATTTAAACTATACTACATTCTTTAACCAAATCATAAGATTTCAACAATTCATTCACCACCATTCCAACCCAACTCTAAACCAACCATCATTAAGCTACTCTTATTACCATAACAACCAAAATCAACCTAATATACCAAGTAAAGCTAGGGTTTGGAGATGATATACCTTCCTTGAAGTGGTGTGAGTAGCTAGGAAGCCTTAGGAAGCCTTGAGGAGTCTTAGGGATGCTTGGATCTTAAAGGAAAAACAAGAAAAATCAAGTTAAAAACCTTGAAATCACTATTCATTGTCTTCTTCATTGATTTCTTGGAGAAGATAGAGAATGAATTGGTGGCTTAAACTCATAATATAGCCATAACTATGCATAAGGAATACTAGGGAATTATCTTACCAATTTAGGAAGCTTGAATCTTGGATTTTGAAATTTCTTCCCTTTAAAATTGTAAAAAGCCGAGAGCAAGTTCTTGGTGAAGAGAAAATAGAATTATTTTGTTTTGATGAAATGATTTGTTTGGCTTGGTGGATGAAGTTTTGTTTTTGTTTTGGTTAATTACCTTTTTAGCCTTAACTTTGTGTAGTTTTAATTCAACCACATCTCCTTCCCTTATGTCATGCTTATGTCATGCTCATGATGTCATCCTCCCCTCTTTGTCCTCTTCTCATTGGTTGGGTGACATCATCCTCTCTAATCCCTTTGATTAACTTCCTAATTGTTTGCCTAATGACCGCTGATCTGTTATACGGTTCGCTTAACTTTCGTTTTCGTTTATCGTTTGAGGGATCATACCCGGGATCTTATTACTTAGGTTCACTTAACCTTTCTCAATATATTATATTCCTTTTATGATCCTCTCTTATAATCCTTTAATTTAAATCCTTTTTATCCTATTACCTTATACTCAATTCTTTCCGTATCTAGTGGATTTCCGGGAAAAATCAAAGTGTTCGGTATTGGATTCTGACAATCTTTACATACACTTATATACCATATAGAGTACTAATAAAATCTCAGAATATCCATAACAGAACCCCTACATAGTGTGGCATGAAAAGTTTCCTCATTCAGCAAAAACACTATTCACAAGGGTTACAAAAAGTTCAAAATTTTGGGGGTTATTACATTCATTAACACAAGCAAATTCTGATTTTGAGCTTAGTCAAATTTACTTTGTGTATCTTATTACTAAGTCACAAACAAGATTCTTGCTTCTTATTTGTCAAATTCTGATGTCAGTAAATCTTAAGGATGAACTAAATGCTGATAAGCCTCACTTATTTGAAGAAAAGAAAAGAAAAGAACATTAAAGTCAGGTACTCCTTTGAGATCTAGAGTAAATATGTGGAAAGGAAGACCCAAGTGCATTGCTGGTATTAAGTAATATGCATTAGGAAAGTAAATAAATTTTTTTTGGTGACTTTTCACATTCTCTAATTACTGGAGAAATGCTCTGATAATAGCATAAATTCTGATAAGCAGTTGTAACTCATTTACACTGAGGAGCCACTGTGAAAAAGAATTCTAAAATATGCATAAAATGAGCACAAACAGTTGAGGTGGACTCATGCACAAATTTATCCTATAGTAGACTTCATTATTAATGACAGATTTTAAGCACTTTTCTTAGTTATGCCTTATTTCTAAGATGTACTGAAGTATATCAGACTTTAATCTTTATCTGATATTTAGCTAATGCACACACTCTCACTCCATATGAATGATGAAAAATACTGTGGTGATCAAGTTGTTTCAGATAAACAGTTAAGTGTCATATGCATAAATTCTGATGACAAGTTCTGATGGAAGTTCCGATGATTAAACTCTGAAGAAAACAAGTCAGTATTTGTACGAAGAATCACAGATACAAAAATTCACTTTTGAGTTGATAAGCCATGTTCTGATGACTGCTAAAATATGATAATAGTCAAGTTCTGATATTAAATCCTGATGGAAACTCTGATGCTTACGTGGCATTATTCTTTACTTGAATTATTTGTGGTAAATTCTGTAAAGGTCATATTTAATCAGAATATATTTAGGTGAGATAAAAACAGTCATAATCATTTGGGTTAGTGGTAAACATGTTTGTCTTGAAAAACTGCATGTGCACGTTAATTATTGTTTATTTCTCGTGCCCACTAACTCTGCTTTAACTATTTACTGGCTGACAGGTGTACAAGTGTCAATTTTACTTCTAAAAAGGACTATTGAGTGGAGAGAGTATATATATGGGAGTTAAAAGATTTTCTAATCTTTTACCTACTTTTCTATTCTTAATCTCTCTTATTCTCTCTCTCTCTAATATTCTCTGAAGCTTTTTCATACAGGACTTTTATCAAACACCTTGTGCATAATATATTTTCTCACTTATTTCTTACAGAAGTGGCACCAAAAGACATTATTTTCAATGGACCAAAGTTTGTCCCCAACAATTACTTGGCTATTTTTAGCAAGAGTGAAGCCCCATCAGATCTTCATTTCGTTCAGGACTTTCTCACTAACTCTGATATAGGTTATGCACTGACCCAACCAGACACATTCTCAGGAACTCAAGTGCTGGAGTTCTGGAGGTCAGGCGTGTATGATGATGGTGGTGCCAATAGGTCACCAAGTATTGTATTTACAACAGGGGAGGATGCCCATGTGGTGACCTTGGCCACAGTTCGATAAGCACTTCATCTTCCAGAGAACTGCACATATTCAACAGTTGAAGAGCAAGTTCTTCAACAGCTAATGGTCAATCAGGGCTATGAAAAGACTCTGGCAAAGCTGGGACAGTTGGAGAGATCCCACATAAGGAGGGAATGGAATTTCTTCTTCGACTACATCACCAGGACTTTTGCAAATAAGTGTTCAAATTTTGATACAATCCCAATTCTCAGTCAACAAATCGGGTATGCTCTCATAAATCAAACTCATTTTGATTATGCAAATGTTGTTTTAGGCTTTATTGGGGATAAGATGACAGAAGATAGAAACACTGTATATTTTGCTAGATTCTGTCAGCTTATTTATAGTTCTTGTTGTTCTGATGCACCCCAATTAGCTAGTGAGTTAATTGAACCATTTAAGCTAGCAAAGAGAGCATTTACTGACTTATTATCTGGTGATAATAAAAAAACTGTTTTGAGACCCCTCCAAATCCCACAATATGTCAAACATTTTTTGGTAAACTCTGACCCATCCACATACATTGCTCTATATCCTGATGTCCAACCATCCCAACCTCCATCAGATGATCCAACCACTGCATGACCAACCACTTCTCAACCACAACCACAACCTACCATCAGGACATATTTCAAACTAACACAGTCATCTCAACCTCAACCATCAACACATACAATCAGACCTTGATCTTCCAAATCTAAGAGGACAAAGTATGTTCCTCAACCTCCACAAAAAAGAAGGAAAATGATTCTCAGGGATGAATCTGATAGTGAAGAGGAAGCACAGGTTCATGCATCAGAACATGTGACTGTTGAAGCTAAAAATATGATTTTTTAGAAAGAAGTTGAAGCTGAGAATGTCACTTCTCAGAAAGAAACTGCAGCTCAAGATTCTGATTCCTTGAAAAGAAAGAGAACTGTAAGTTCTGATGCTGCTAAAGCAACTCCTTCATTGGAAAGGAGATTGAAGAAAATGAGGGCAAAGAGGTATAATGCTAAGCCTACATCTGAGGATATAACTGAAGCTGAGGAAGGGGATCAGGAATCTCTGATCTCATCAGAACCTGTTGTAATTGAAGCTCTGCCATCCCCTACTAAAGCTCAAGATACTGTGCCAACACCTCATGTCTCTCCTATTAAAGCTACAGATGATGCTAAAAAACAAGCTACTAATTCTGAAATAGATACTCACAATTTGAATATACCAAATGTTCTTTATCTAGAAGCTCCACCTACAGCAGCTCAGACATCTCCAACTAATTCTCCAATCTTAAATGCTGATGCTGAGATACCATCTACACCAATTCTGGATCAAGAACTGAAGATCAGAATTTAGATGAAGATAGATTAGAAACTCCTATAGCCTCACACACTGTTGTGTTTCCAGAGGATAATGAGTCTTTATCAAGATCTGGAGACAGTGTCTCAGTACATACTCCAGCTCTTGTATTTGAAAAGGAAGCATTGGTCAAGAAATTTGTTGAACAGGATGCTCCTGTACCTTGGGATGAAACTCATAGAGGAGTAGAGTGGACCAAGAAGTGGAATGAAACTGATTTCATTCCAAGCTCTAAAGTTCTGACAGAGCACATTGCTAAAGTTGATAAGCTTGTGATAAATTTTGATATCAAGATACAGCTCAAGATCACTGCTCTATCTACCAAGAACCTTCAAGGTCTACACTCACAAACTCAAGAAAAGGTTGATAAGCTTCTTGAAAAAGCTGAAAAGCTAGATATGGAGACTAAGCTTGACAAAAAGAGGTTTATCAGACCTATTTCTGAAAAGGTAAAGCAATTGAGAAAACTCAAGAGAAGCAACAGGCCCAAATCTCTGAGGTTCTGGAAAATCAAGCTTTTCAACAGTTCAATTGAATGATATTCAATCTTCAGTGGAACGTCTTCTCTCACTCCTAATATCAGATGATGCCAAAAAGGGGGAGAAGATAGTTAAGTCCAAATGCTCAAATGATCAAATACTGAAGAAGAAAGATGATTAAGCTGATGACCAGGGAAACCCTAGCAAGGGTAGAGGTCAAGTTAAAGGAAAAGAGCAGAGCAGCAAGGTTTCTTCAAGGAAACTAATTACTGATGCAAGCAAATCTTCTATTCAAAAGAAGACAAGTTCTGAAGCTGCTCAAACTCAAAATCTGATAGCAAGTACTGAAACTCAAAATCTGATATCAAGTTCTGATGAGCAAAGTCTGTTGATAAAGCCTGATGTTCTAATATAAGGTGAAAATCAAGATTCTCAAAAGTTCATGCAAACTGTGAAGCTCAAGGGAAAGAAAACTACTATCTACTACAAGGATCCCAAGATTCAGACACTTGATGAGGAAATTGCTAGAAGATTATTTCTGAAGCATAATCCATGAATGGATTTAGAAAATCTCAAGAAGGAAGAAGCTAGATTTAAAGCTGAAAAGAAAAATCTAAAGCCAAAAGCTTCTGTTGCAAAGAAACCTCCAAGGCCCAAGGTAAAAGACATTGTGATCAAGGAGAAGTCACATACTGAGGCATCAAAGCTCAAAACAAGATCACAATCTGAGATTGATCCCAAAGACAAAGGGAAAGGAAAATTTGATGAACCAACCAAGCCACTGGAGATGAAAATTCCTCAAATTCTGATAAAGCCAGTGTGCAAAATGGTTCAAGTTACTGATGATATTCTTGCTAAAGATGAAGATGTTCAAACTCTGAAAAGAAAGAAGGTTTCTAAAGAATCAAAGACAACCTCTGACAAGGCTCAAGTTGTTCAGAGTGAAGAACTGTAAGCTACAACAGAAACAGCAAGTTCTGATAAAGTCATCCAGTCAACCTCTGATAGTGCTCAAGTTGATTTAGACAAGATGGAAGTAGCTGATAAAAAGAAACTTCTGTGGAAAAATGTCAAACCATCAGATCCAAAAAAAAATTCAATTAATGTCTACTTTCATGACTATTGGGTTAAATGCTAGATACCCAAGAGACAGGGCTGGACTAGGTTCTGATGAAGCTAAGATTAAAACAGGAGTTGAAGTTGCTACTAGAGATCCATTTCTATTGACTGACCAACCTCTTGAAGATGTTACACAGAAATACCTTGATAAGGTTATCTCTGTTCAAGTGGTAATGGATGCTCATGACAAGCACAATGTTAAGGAAAATCTGATTCTATTTCTTGAAGATGGAAGGATATATCAGATGTCCGAATCAGATGTGCTGAATAAATCACTAAATGAACTTCGGTTCTTTCATTACCTTTTAGAGGTAAATTCTAATATTACCAGGAGATGGTCAAACTTCATAGTGAAGACCATCAGAGATAAAGCTAGAATTTCTGGTTCAAGAGTTACAGAATTCATTCCTAGTATTATTGAAAATGATGGAAGTGAAATTCCAATGAAGAAGGATTCTGCTAAGCTTGAAGTGTTACTGAATGAGAAATGTTTGTGCTACAATGAAGATTCTTCTCATCCTAGGATAATAAGACTGAATGATGGTTTAGAAAGAAACCATATCTCTGCTTTAAGGACTGCAATCTACCAGATTGGAAGTCAGAATGAAGAGATGAAGCAAGTCAAGACTACAATATCTCAAGTCCTGAGGATTAAAGAAGAAAAGCTGATATCAAGCCTTGTCAAGAATCATTCTGGATTCAGATTAACTCAGTGAGATTGGTAAAAGCTATAAGGACTGTAAGTTGTAGTTAGTTATCTAGTTAAACTCGTATTGCATTTGTACTTAAATGTTTTTGACATCATCAAATCTATTAACTTGTATATTTTGCATAATTTATAAGTTGAGGGAGATTGTTAGATATATTTGAGATGTCATGTCTAATATGATTTGTGTTTAGTTTTCAGATCTTAACAAACAGGTCATATCAGGACTTACTGAAATCAAGACTTACTGGAAGTCAAAACTTAATATCAGAACTTAAGGTCATATCAGAACTTAAGTGCGGGAAGACTTTCATGTAAGGAAGGAAATTGATTTACAGTAGAAGATCGAGACTTAAACAAAAGAAGATATGCATGGAAAGAGTTAGAAGACTGGAAGACTTGTAGAAGATATCTAATTGTTATATTTTAGGAGACAGAATTATATTCCATATCAATTAGAAGTTATCTTGTAGCTGTGTACTATATAAACACAGACTTTGGGTTTACACTATATGTGTTATCATTATCGAGAATATTATACATTGTAACCTAGCAGCTCTTAGTGATATTTGTTCATCACTGAGATAGAACAGTTTCATTGAAACAGAGTTTACCATAATGAATATATCTGTTTACTGTTACTTGTGTTCAAAGTTGATTTGATTGTAGTAACAGTGTATTCAACCCCCTTCTACAGTGTTGTGTGACCTAACAGAGTATGTAAGAAGCGTGATTCGTTTGTTGAATTTGTCCAGCCAGAAAACAAAACATCCACAGGGCTTGTTAAAAAGTCTGTGTTATAAATGCAAAAATGAAGCTTTTATGACTGAAGACGTGTTAAAGTGGCACTTGTAAAAATTTGATATTATCGAGGCATATATGACATGAGATCTTCATGGAAAAAATCTGATTGGAGTGTTCATTAATCTAAAGGAACACGTTCAAACTATAACGCTAATGAAGACATCAATGTGTACGATGCATTTGAAATGTTAAGAGATGTTGCAAGGGGAACAATATGAATTTGAAAATATAGAAAAAGATCCAAATCACGAAGTATTTGAGTTTTACAATTTAGTAAAGAATCCTTTAGTACCTCTTTGTCCAATTAATGAAGAATATACAAAGTTATCATTTGTCATAAGTTGATGCAATTAAAAGAATTATGATAAATTATTTGAGCTAATTTGGTCTGTTTTTCCTAAACCGCATACATTGCCCGAGAGTTACAAAGAAGTCAAAAATATGATTAATGAGTTACACTTGGGTTACTAAAAGATTAATGCTTGTGAGAATGTTGCATGCTATATTATAAGACATATGCTTATAAGTTGTATCGCGATATATGTGGTGTTGACCTTTATAAAAAGTAGAAGGACATAAAAATCCCATTGACAGCAAAAACACCTTATAGTATTTCCGCCCACTCCAAAGCTTAAAAGGTTATACATGTCAAAATATAGAGCACTATACATAAGGTGGTACAAAATAGGGATGTGGTTGAGGGAAAAATTACTCACCCTAAAGATAAGGATGAATGGAAATGATGTGATAAGGACTTTCCATCATTCACAAATAAGGTTCGAAATGTCAGGCTTGATCTTGCAACTGATGGATTTGAACCATTTAATCATAAATATTCAAAAAAAAATATAGTGTGTGGCTAATTTTTTATTGTGGTGTATAACCTCCCGCCATCTATGTGCATGAAAGATCATCATTTTTGGAGATAGAAATTTGGAAAAAATATTTCAATTGTTATCTTCGACCATTTATTGATGAATTAAAAATGTTGTGGGACACATGGGTGACAACATTCGACACATCAACACATTCTAATTTTATGATGAGGGCTGCACTACTATGGACAATCAGTGACTTTCGAGCATATGGTCAGGGTAATTGATGGTCAACACATGGGAAGTTGTCTTATCCAGTATGTGTAGGAGATGTTAAAACTTTTCAACTGAAGCATGGGGAAAAGCTAGTTATTATGGCACTTCTTGAGTTTTTTTTAACCGGATGATTCTTTGAAAAACAATTACGAGTATGACTCTCATGAGAAAAAATAACATCTCAATATTTAGGTCATACAATAAAGATTCAAGTTCAACATGTTAAGTTTTTTCCACATAAAAAAAGAACATGTTGCATATCAGTGAGTTTTATGGTGACACGTAATTGGACTCATTCAACCATGTTTTGGGAGCTTCCATACCTCCGTCGATGTTTGGATATAATGCACATTGAAATGATGTATTTGGCAACAGTTTTTATACATTGTTAGATGAAGGTGATGTGTCAAAGGATAATGAAAAATTAAGAAAGGATTGTAAGCATTTAGGCAGGAGGAATGAAATATGGATTCGTGATGATGGTTCAAAGTTAGTTGCACTATATGTTTTTACAAGTGAAAATGTCCAAAAATTATGTAAATGGGTGGATGAATGAAACTTCCAAATAGATGGAGCTCAAACATATCACGGACTGTTAAATTTTAAAAGGGGAAATTTAGAGATTTAAAATCTCATAATGGTCATGTTTTTCTTCAAAAATTAATACCCATTTTGGCTCGTGACTTATTGCGTAGCAAGGTCATTGATGGAATTATAGAGTTGTGTCAGTTTTTAAAAATTTATGTTCTACAACATTCACAAGAGAAGATCTTGATAAAATGGAGGAGGATATAGTGTATATATTGCATAAATAGGAGCTTATTTTTACAACAAATATTTCTGATACGGTGGAGCACTTGCCTAATCACATGGCAACATAGTGTAAACTTGATGGTCTAGTCCAATATCATTGGATATATCCTTTTGAAAGATACTTGGGTAAGTTGAAATTACTTTGAAAAAATATATACATTATTTTCATAAAGTGTTCAATTAACAAAAATTACCTTATTTTTAGCTGATACAGTTATCATCATGCTTCTCTTGCAATTATTGAAATTTTCACCATTGAATTTAACAAACAAAATATGATTTGAATTGGAATAAGAAGAATGTACAAAATATATGCGAGAAAGATCTTGAGTTGCACGAGTCGCCATTAATTATCATAGAATTTATCGAAAAATGGCGAATATCGATAACAACTTATTTAGGTTAATAGTTCTTAACAGTGTTCATAACAATGAACAAGAATCAATCTCTAACTCCAACAATTTTCACAAAAACTGATAAGAAAACACTTGAAATTGATGACATGTACATAACATTGACGAAAATTTGCGAAAACAATTAGATCTCATAAGATAAACTGAAATGAAGCTTCGTTTATGATCGACATTCGATTACGAATTGAGATGCTGGAATACCATGTTAGTTTATACTATATCAACTTATTTTATAGAAATGAAACAAAGAAGTATTGATCTTAATCTACTTCTAAGTAAACTCCATTTATGAAGTTAAACTTCTGAATTTTTACATATTGCAAAGTAATGAATATACAGAGAGATAATGACTGATTGAGAGAGAAAGGATATAGAATGTCATTACTTAACCACTAACTTAGTGTACATAAATGTGCGTATATAATTGTAAGATAAGACTACTATTTCATCTTGATACAACTTTTAAAATTATAAATTATACTTTATGGTTGGTCGATCAAAAAATATGTGTCAACTATTAGTGGACAACTCGACTCGACTCGAGTGCGGTTCAACTCGGTTGTTCGTGAACAAACTCATATTTGGCTCGGGCTCGGCTCGGTTATAAATGAGCGGAGTTTGAACAAAACTTTTGACTCGGATATTAAACTCGGTTTGGCTTGTAAAAAAAATTAAGCTCAGCTCGGCTCGAACAGAACTCGGCTCGGTTCTATTGATGTGGCAGTACCCAGCTGGTAAGATATTAAGGCTGGTGGATCGATGAATCCTATAGTATATTTGTAAGTCATATAAATGTGAAACAAAATTCAAGTTAAATAAGAATATTATTAAACTTGAAGGGTGTTACAACAACTGTATCGATTACAAGGTATTAATCTCAAATCAATTATCACAAATCTATAATAAATTCGACATGAACTTTTTCTATTTTTGTAATAATTAGAATCAAATGCTAAACGCGATTTGAGATTAAGTTCTAGGGATTTTGATCCGCTAGATTGTTACACAAGAACAAGAGAGTGATTTCTAGTTGATTGGATTTAACTATACAAGCTAGAAATTTGATCTTTGAATTAGCAGATAAGATGAAATATTTGGCTGCTTTTTCTCTCTGTATGTTCTTTGCTTCTGTTTTTTTCTGGATTTGATATTCTTGATAGTGAATGTATTGCTGCTTCTGTCTTTTTGTAATCAACCGAATAGAATAGAGCTGGCATGACAATCCTTTTGAACTAGCAAGACTTTCGGTGAGACAATCAGTTGAGCTAGTATGACTATCAAATGAACTAGCAAGACTATCTCATTGAACTAGCAAGACAATCTGCCTCTCAGTGTAACTTTTGGTGAGACTATTGAAAATGGCCTAGCATGACAATCGGTATGACAATCCTGATTGTCATGCTAGTTCATTT
This sequence comes from Apium graveolens, assembly GCF_009905375.1. Lineage (NCBI taxonomy): Eukaryota > Viridiplantae > Streptophyta > Magnoliopsida > Apiales > Apiaceae > Apium > Apium graveolens. Next base: position 58,818,302 of record NC_133650.1, read on the forward strand.
TTAATTGTCTTGCTGATTTAATGCAGATTTTAATCCAATTAAAATTCTGAAAATTCCTAAAATTAATCCAGAATTAATTAATCAATTAATTCAATTAATAAATAAATTATTCTTCGCAGATATAATTTATTTTCTTAATTAAATTAGATGACTTAATTAATTAATAGAGAATTAATTCTAGTCTTGAGCAGCAACCATTCTTCTGCAAATCTTTTGAAATCACTATTGTAAATCATTTTCTCTCTATTACCATATATTCTGTGTTACAGGTTCAGTCTCCAATGACTTTCTTTCATTGATAGTCATGAGGTTGAAAACCCACAACGTCTATCCCAGACTGTAAAGACAAACACAAAAACAGAACCAACCAACACTCTTTTACCACTAAAAGTAGTATGAATGAGCGTGAGGGAGATAGTGCCTAGTGCACCACATAAGGAAGGTTCTGTAGTCAACCCAGTAGCTCTGTCTCCTACATAGATGAGTAGTATTTAAACCGAGACAACTGTTAGCCCCCATACATCTTCTCAAAAAGATGTAATGGCTGAAAAGGCACAAATACAGTTACTAGATTCATTCTCTCAACAGGGTACGTCTATTGAATTTTGCCTGTCGGCCAAGGCATCCGATGTAGTGTCACCACTTCAAACATAAACAATTCTTGATGCACAAGGAAAGATTACACACACAAAGGATGAGTTGACGAAAACAAGAGTTTCGACCATTTTAAGGTCAGATTCGATTGTTCAAGGTTCGTTAGTGGACCAATTGCCTTTACAGGTGTTAGGAGAGGATACCGATCCAAAAGCCATATGTCAGTGGTCAGTGTCTACCTCCCCAGGGTTAAATCCCCTGGATGCATCTGCGGATAGTGGATCTAACATAGGCGCAGATCGGCAACTTGTTGACAATGATTCAGATATTACCTGATGAGTCACAAGGAAATGTCTTCACAGACATTAGAAGGGAACTTTGATCTTTATGCTAAATTCGTTCGATCATTGTTTACCTTCCCAGAATTCAAATCTGGAACCCTAAAAGGGAAACTAGCAACTTGTAGATTATGACTCAGATTCATCTGACGAGTTTAACAAGGATGGGGATTTGCGAACTCCCATTGCACCACCTGTGACCTCCTTAAGGATGGCTAAGGTGATTTTCCTTGCAGGTACAGCTGGATTATGGAGCTATGAGAGAAGAGTGATACACTTGTGAGAATGAGTGTAAACACGAGTGGAGAGAAGAGTGAAACACATGTGAGGTACACTAAAACACAATCACACACTCACAGTGAGGAAGAAAGAGAAACTACTTGTTATTTCTTTTCCAACCAAGTGAAATATGAGAACTCCTTCATACGACGGCATACATTCCTTCTTTAAGGGGGAGATAAAAGCTTAAGTAATAGTTTGGAGGATTCCTCAACTAAGGGGGAGAAATAGCAGGGAGGAAGAAAAAGATCATATGTACACTACACCACACTATTGTTGTTTTTAACTACGGATCCTATTGTACGGGAGAGGTGGTAAACACAAGGTGATTTCCTAGTAAGGGAAGAAGCAGTTAGGGGAGTACCATTGGTTTTTATCTGCGGATCCTATTGTACGGGAGAGGTGGTAAAACGAAGGTGATCTTCTTTAATCAGTTGATTCTCATAGGGGGAGAAGCAAGAGATATGGGCATTTCAACAGGAAATGTGGTTGTACAAATGAAGATGGAACTACTTGAAGATATGTTCAGTCTAGAGGAACATCTACTTGGAATCTGGAAAATGTTAAATCTCATCCAGAACTTTTCTGCTATTTACTTTGCATGTATGTTTATATCTTTTTCTTATTTGTTAGTTGAGTTATCCTCTAGGTATTTGTGTGTTATTGTCTAACAAACAAATAGGGGGAGATTGTAAGTCATATGTCATAGCCTATTTGTATATTCGAGGATTCAACTCAACTCAAATAAGAATGTAATAAGTAAATAGTGGATCGACCGTCAGAGAGATCTCGCAAAGTAATATCTGTCAAAGGATTCAGAAACAAGGTTCATCTACAGACTTGAGGAGGTAATTCACTGGAAGAAGTTCAAGAAGTTGATCATGCCTCAGTGATATAAATCAAGATCGTGGATTTAATCAAGTGACAGAGATCTCGTCATAGTATCATTAATTACAAGGATTTAATCTGAAGAAAATCAAAGCGTCAAAGTCAAGACATGAAGAAACGTCATGGAAGTTAGTCACTCATGAACCAGACAGTACATCGAGTGTCAACGTTGAAGTGGTGGAATTGATTCATAATTTTCAGTGATTTTCAGAAGATTTGCAGAAGAATGGTTGCTGCTCAAGACTAGAATTAATTCTCTATTAATTAATTAAGTCATCTAATTTAATTAAGAAAATAAATTATATCTGCGAAGAATAATTTATTTATTAATTGAATTAATTGATTAATTAATTCTGAATTAATTTTAGGAATTTTCAGAATTTTAATTGGATTAAAATCTGCATTAAATCAGCAAGACAATTGAAAATGAACTAGCATGACAATCAGGATTGTCATACCGATTGTCATGCTAGGCCATTTTCAATAGTCTCACCGAAAGTTACACTGAGAGGCAGATTGTCTTGCTAGTTCAATGAGATAGTCTTGCTAGTTCATTTGATAGTCATACTAGCTCAACTGATTGTCTCACTGAAAGTCTTGCTAGTTCAAAAGGATTGTCATGCCAGCTCTATTCTATTCGGTTGATTACAAAAAGACAGAAGCAGCAATACATTCACTATCAAGAATATCAAATCCAGAAAAAAACAGAAGCAAAGAACATACAGAGAGAAAAAGCAGCCAAATATTTCATCTTATCTGCTAATTCAAAGATCAAATTTCTAGCTTGTATAGTTAAATCCAATCAACTAGAAATCACTCTCTTGTTCTTGTGTAACAATCTAGCGGATCAAAATCCCTAGAACTTAATCTCAAATCGCGTTTAGCATTTGATTCTAATTATTACAAAAATAGAAAAAGTTCATGTCGAATTTATTCTAGATTTGTGATAATTGATTTGAGATTAATACCTTGTAATCGATACAGTTGTTGTAACACCCTTCAAGTTTAATAATATTCTTATTTAACTTGAATTTTGTTTCACATTTTTTATTCCGCATTTATTCGATTATTTGGTACTGTTTGTATTCAACCCCCCCTTCTACAAACACATTGGGACCCAACAATATTACATATAGATGATTAAAAAAACTCTTTAATAAATACTCCCTCCGTCCCACTAGGATGTTTACGTTCACTATTTGCACGCATTTTGAGGCTTCTATGAAGTATAGTTTCATAATATTTTTTTAATTTTTTTTTAAATAAAAGTTTAAACATTTAAATTTATTCAGAATTTTTTTAAAAAAAACATTATGAAACTATACTTTAAACGAGCATTGAAAAGCGTTCCAAAAAGTAACATAAATAACTCAGTGGGACGGAGGGAGTATAACATAATTTACAATTAATTTTAAACACAAAACTCGTGAACAGTTTTAAAATCTTTTCGAAATAGTAAAATTCATCACAAAGCAATAAAATTTCAGAAAAGTTAAACAATAAAAATTGAAGATGAAAAAATATCCTTTTAAAGAGTTTAATATTGCAATATTTTGAGATGGAAAGAATCATATGAAGTTAACAAAATTCAAGCTTAATATACAACATGCATCCGATTAAGAATGTAAGAAAGATATGTATCTTGAAATTCATCTTTCTAACCATTTCATTATAATTCCCTTGTCGTTTTAATTTTCTAGGCATTTTTCTTTGCGAAGCTCCTTGTCAAAACTTAAAAAACTCGTTAAAAGTTGGACAAACACAAAAATTCTTAAAAAACCTTGATAAATTTGACAACTCACCCCTTAATATATATGAGTCAGGTTTGGACATAATTTTTCACTCGATAATTTTAAACTAAACTCTACTCGATAAGAAATTCAAAAGCTCAATTTTAAACTTATTTAGCACAAACTCAATTTTTTTTAACAGCAAAAGCATAATATTAAAAATAATGATCCAAAGCCCATAACCATCCTTACAAGCCCATTAAAAAGGCCAACCCAATCAATCATCATAGCCAAGCTAACAATAATCCAAATAAACTATTAATTAACCAAACAAAATTTAAAATAACACTAGAATTAATAAAAACCCCAAAAGAAAATAGCCTAAATCTTCATCTTCCTAACTGCATCACTGCATCATTGCTCCATTTCCACACCATCCTGAGCATCACCCGGAGCTTCATGATCCGCAAGACCAGCTGGGAGTCCAATCACCACCTAAAACTCTTCAATATCCAGAGCATCTTCATCACCAGGAGCAACTTTAAGACTAGCTTCTACACCCTCCTCTGCAGCATTGCCTACTTCTTCATGCAGCTCATCTTACTGAGGATCCATAATTTCCTCTGTCAAAACATCAGGCTCCAACTCACCTTGTCTCACAGCCCTAAACCTAGGCTCAATACTCCCCAGGCCCATATCAAGATACCACAGCTCCTCAATCCTGCCAAAACCTTCCTCCACAATGAACATTCGATCTCAATGATGAGCACCATACTGAGCCAAATAAGCCGCCAATGCATTGGCTTCCTGATCTACCAACCTTAATTCACACTGATAGTTATGATCTTCCTTTCTCTGATTAAGCTGCCACAAAATATGTGCATGTTGTGGCCAAGCACCAAATCTGTGGAGTTATAGAGCTCCCAAAAAGCATCCACATGATATGTTTCCAAAATAATCTTCTTGAACTTCTTGTAATAAGCCTATTTTATCCCCTCCAAAAGAGCATGCAACTCATTTAACCTAGCATCTTCAAAATCCAGTGAGCCTGCAGTCATATGCAAGATTACCCCACTCATATTCCTGAAAACAGTGCAAATCCCAGAATGACGCCCATTAACAAGTGGTTCCTGAGTAAAGAAGCTGTGAACATTGCATTTCACAACTCCCTTACCAGGCATACGTCACCTTACGTTAACGTGAACCAACTCAACCTCCATTTCCAAACTTCGCCGAAACATTAACTATTTTCTCTCTCAGATAGAAACCCTCAAATGAACCCAAGGGAGTACCAGAAGAGTGATATTTATACAATAATGTAGAGACCCTTGGAAGCATATAATGACCCTATAACTCTAAATACATGCTTCCAAGCAAACTTTTAGTTTACCCAGGCATATTATGAGATCTTTTCACCTCCCCAAGAAGTCATTATGACACTATATAACTTGTCTAATAATGCCTAAACCCCTAATAACTTTAATATGATCAGAGAGATAAAAAGATTCCATCCCAAAATGACAACAAATTAATAATAATCTGAATTAAATACTCTAATTTATTTGGCTAAAAAAAATTCCAAACTACTTAAATAAATACCTCTCCTTGCATTAAAATTGGAAACTTCATTTCTGGACCCCATAACATGATTAACTTGCACATCAAGAACTAGCTCATCTCACTCAAATCCAATTGCATTACTAGCTGCTTGCAATCTAATAAGATCAAGATTTTTGCCTTTTTCCAACTGTATCTCTAACAATGTTGAGCAGAGTTTCTTGAGCAAAACTGTTAGGAATATGTTGTGTACTTGATGATAAGCTAAACAAAACACCTTAGTAGATTTAACTTAGTGAATTTTGTAGCACCCGACGGATGATAAATTATAGTCCTGGTGGATGATTCAATATAGTCCCGACGGATGACTAATTGATATCCACCGGGTGAGTAGCTTATGTAACAATAAGTCATGTAACACATTTCTGCAAACAACTTTGTATAGATTATGTAGTAGCTTATGAATCAGACTGCTAGTAGATGTGCAGAATAGGTTGATTAAATGTAAATATAAGATTTCTTGTAATTCTGCACAAATGAAATTGAGTCATGTGATAAATGGCTACCCGACGGATGATCAACAAAGCTATCCGACGGATGATCAATAAGGCTACCCGACGGATAACAAGCATGTACCCGACGGATGATCAATTCAAATATCCTTTGACAGTGACAATACAGTCACATGCGTCGAGTTTTTGTAAAAGGAATGCAGCAGCCTGTTTAGCAGGGTTTTAAGAACAAAGAAGAATTACCATTTCCATGCAAGTTATGAAGATTTTCAAAGATGCTGGAATAGAATAGTGAAGCAGCATGGAGTTAGACTTGATAGGTTTTTGTTTTATTATCTTGTCTTAGTCTATGTAAACTTGGTGATATATAAACCAAGTGTAGCAAGTAGAACAACAACAAGAGACTAAGCAAAAACACATTTTCAGAGAAACATTTGTAAGTTGTATCCTGTAGCATTTCTCTGTAATTTTAGTTGTTCACTCGTAAAGATGTTATGAGCTATTCAAGCTTCACAGGGTTCTCTTGATATATATATATATATATATATATATATATATATATATATATATATATATATATATATACGGTGGATACATTCAAATCCACCTGAAAGTTTTAAAGACCTGAGTTTTTATTACTTTATGTTTGATTAACTTAACTTTGTATTCTGTACTTTGCAAATCAAACAGTTAGATATAATTTAAGTTAGAACCAATTTTCATAAATCTCCAAAAGAAGCCAGAATTACATTCAACCCCCCCCTTCTGTAATTCTTGTTGTATTGTTAGGGAATAACAATTGGTGTCAGAGCAAGCTCTTGAAGTACAAAGAGGTTAAAGATCACAACAAAATAGCAAGATGAACAAGAAGGATATTGGAGTCAAGATTCCATTTTTGGACAAAGACAATTATCACCACTGAAAGGTGAAGATGCACCTATATCTTCTTTCTCAAGATGAGGCCTATGTGGATTGCATAGAGAGAGGTCCTCGTGTGCCAATGAGAGTCGCAACAGGCAATGAACCATATGTTCCCAAGCCTAGGCATGAATGGTCAAATCCTGATATTGACCAAGTCAGGAAAGACAAGAAGGCCATGAATATATTATTCAATGGAGTTGATGGTGATATGCTTAATAACATCATTAACTGCAAAACAGCCAAGGAGGTTTGGGATACAATTCAGATTATCTGTGATGGTACTGAACAAGTACGGGAGAATAAGATATAGCTGCTAATTCAGCAATATGAGCACTTTCATTGTGAAGATAGTGAGTCTCTCACTAACATTTTTAGTAGATTTCAAAAACTGCTAAATGCTCTGAAGTTGCATGAAAGAGTCTAACAAACAAAAGACTCCAATCTCAAGTTCCTTAGATCACTTCCAAAAGAATGGAAACCAATGACAGTCTTATTGAGAAACTCTCAAGATTACAAGGAGTTTACTCTGGAGAGACTGTATGGCATCCTGAAAACTTATGAGCTTGAAATAGAGCAAGATGAGAGGATGGAGAAAGGAATGAAGAAAGGAGGGTCCATAGCACTGGTTACTGAGTTGAAGAAAGAGAAAGAGGTGAAGGTAGAAGCTGTTGAGTCTACTACAAAGGTTTATGAAAACAAGGGCAAGGGGCTGGTAGCTAAAAATGAAGATTCACTGAGCCAAGATGACATGTATGATATTGATGAACATCTTGCATTCCTTTCCAGAAAATTTTCCAAGCTCAAGTTCAAGAAGAACTTTGGAGCAGCTAAGCCAAATAGAAACATGGTGGATAAATCAAAATTCAAATGTTTTAAATGTGGCATGGCAGGGCATTTTGCCAGTGAGTGTAGAAAGTCAGATTCCAGCAACAAGAAGTTTGAGCCCGTGGATTATAAACAGAAGTATTTTGAATTACTCAAACAAGAAAATGAATGGGCTTCAGATGGTCTGGATGAGGATGAGGATATCAGTTATGTCAATCTAGCCCTAATGGCCAAGTATGAGGAAACAGAAACAAGTTCTTCAAGTAATCAGGTAATCACCACTAACCTAGCACATTTATCTAAAGTTGAGTGTAATGATGCGATTAAAGACATCTATATAGAATTATATCATTTGTGTGTTACACTTACGTCTCTTACTAAAGAAAATGCTAAAATCAAAGAAAATAATCTGTTTTTAAGTGAGAGGAATAATGTGCTAGAGTCTCAGTTTATTGAATTTGAGAAATTGAAACTAGAATGTAAGATTACTAAGGAGGAATTGACTGAGTCTTTGAAAAAAGAAGAGATTTTGAAGAAGCAACTTGAATGAGAACATGAGGTGATTAAGGCATGGAAATCATCCAACGATGTTCATGCTCAAATCACCAAAGTTCAAGGTATTGAGTCCTTTTGTGATGAAGCCTGAATAAAAAGTAAGGAGAAGCTGGAATCCAATTTGGTTCAAGGATTGCTAACAGATGTGGACTCGACGGATGATGAGAGTCATCTGTCGGATAACCAAAAGGATTATCTGTCGAGTGACATAAATCCTCATATGTCGGTTGTGAGCAAACCTGTGAGCAAAGCCAAACTTGCCAAGTTAAATGAAAAATATGGATCAGTTTCCAAAAACTTTGTTTCTGGAGAATCAACTCAAGTGAAGAAGGAGAAGAAAGTGAATGTTGGTCATCTGTCTATCAAGCAATTGAATGACAAATTAGAAAAGATTGAGGTTAAAATAGAAACTAAAAGGAAAAACAATAGAAATGGGAAAGTAGGAATTAACAAACATAACAACTACACACCTGATAAATATGCTACAAGAAAAATCTGTGTTAAGTGTGGTAGTGTTAATCATCTGTCTGTTAATTGTAAACTTGCTATGCATACTCCTATATTTGTACCATGTTCTTTTCCCAACATAAATGCCATGCCTTCTATGCATATGAATGATATGTCTGCACAGAATATGAATTCACAATTTGCTAATATGCCATTTGCACCTAACACTTATTATGCTGCATATAGTATGCCTCAAATGCCATTTAGCATGCCTTACTGGAATAACATGTATGCAAACAGCATGCCTTTTCCTGTTAATCAAAATGTGCATGATAATTCTATTTTAATGACTGGTTTCAAAGGTTCAACTCAGATGACTAAGGATGAATCTGATATCCTTAAGTCGAATGAGATAAAACCTAAGAAATAAAAAGAAGAAAGCTAATTAGGCAGGACCCAAGGAAACTTGGGTACCAAAATCAACTTGATTTGGTTTTGATGTGTACAGGGAAACATAAAGAATCTGTGATACTTGGATAGTGGTTGTTCAAGATACATGAGTGGAGATTCTACCCTGCTCACAGAGTTCAAGGAGAGAGCTGGCCCAAGTATTACTTTTGGAGATGACAGCAAGGGTTATACTGTGGGATATGTCTTGATTTCAAAACATAATGTCATCATTGAGGAGGTTGCCTTAGTGGATGGTCTCAAGAACAATTTGTTGAGTATCATCCAGCTTTGTGATAAAGGCAATTCAGTAACCTTCAATTCAGAAGCCTGTGTTGTGACAAACAAAAGGAGCAACAAAGTGGTTCTCACTAGAGTGAGAAAAGGAAATGTGTACCTAGCTGACTTCAATTTATCAAATGCAGAATCTGTCACTTGTCTTCTCAGTAAAGCAAGTCAAAAGTTGGCTGTGGCACAAGAAGCTGTCCCATCTAAACTTCAAGACCATGAATGAGCTTGTCAAGAAAGAACTGGTTAGAGGTATTCCTCAAGTGGAGTTTACTAAGGATGGACTGTATGATGCCTGCCAGAAAGGAAAGCAGAATAAAGCATCATTCAGAAAGAAGCTTGATTCAATAATTGAAGAACATCTGCAATTGCTATACATGGATTTATATGGACCAGTCAATGCATTGTCCATCTCAAGGAAATGATTTTTCCTTGTAATCCGCTCGGACGTTGATTTTCCGCTTTAACTCGCTGGCATGTATAGCATTTACTTACCTATTCTGCTATCTCCTTCTTCACGTTCGGCCACCAAAAGTTTTCCTTCAGATCGCAGTACATTTTGGTACTTCCTGGATGAATGGAATATTTTGAACTGTGCGCATCTCGTAATATTTCTTCTTTCAGTTCTGCCACATTGGGGATCCAGATTCTTGATGTAAAATGTAGGATTCCTTCATTGTCCTTCTGAGTTGTAATTTCTTCTCCAGTTAAGTCATCATCTTGACTTATCACTTCTTCTTGACAATAACGAATATTTTCTAGTAACTCTGGTTGAAAAGTCACAGCGTAGATAGCCTCCGTAGATTTATTGGGAACACGAATTTCAATTTCCATGTTGTCAAATTCCATGGCTAATTCTTCGCATGAAGTTAACAAATTCAATCTTTCTTTCCGGCTTAGCGCATCTGCTACAACATTTACTTTCCCTGGATGATAACTGATCGTAATATCGTAATCTTTAATCAATTCCGACCATCAACGTTGTCTCATGTTCAGTTCTTTCTGTGTAAAGATATACTTCAAACTTTTATGATCTGTGTAGATTTCGCATTTCTCACCGTAGAGATAGTGTCTCCAAAGTTTCAATGCAAATATGATCGCTGCTAATTCCAGATCATGCATAGGATACTTCTGTTCATGAGGTTTGAGTTATCTCGAAGCATATACAATAACGTTATCGTGCTGCATCAGTACACATCCTAATCCGCGATACGAAGCATCACTGTAAATGATGAAATTTCCATGATCGTCTGGTAATACGAGTACCAATGCGGTTACTAACCGATTCTTCAGCTCTCGAAAACTTTCTTTACATTTGTCATCCCATACGAACTTTTCACTTTTTCGAGTTAACTTGGTCAACGGCGTTGCTATTTTTGCAAAATCTTTAACAAATCTTCTATAATATCCTTCCAATCTCAAGTAACTTTGAACTTCTATCGGTGTCTTTGGTCTTTCCCAATTTAACACAGCTTCAATCTTTACTGGATCGACTTAGATTCCTTCTCTACTGATGATGTGCCCTAGAAATTGTACTTCTTTCAACCAGAATTCACATTTCGAGAATTTTACGTACAGTTGCTCTCTCCTTAGAATTTCCAAAGCTATCCTCAAGTGCTCAGCATGCTCTTCTTCCGTCTTTCTTGAATACTCTGTTCATCAGATCCATGAATGTTGCTGGCGCAATTGTCAAACCGAATGCTATTACGAGAAACTCATAATGTTCATATCTCGTACGGAACGCAGTCTTGGAAATATCTTCAGCTTTAATATTTAATTGATGATAGCCCGATCGTAAATCTATCTTTGAAAACCATGCGGCTCCTTTTAGCTGATCGAACAAATCGTTAATTCTCGTTAAAGGATACTTATTCTTGATAGTGAGCTTGTTCAATTCCTGATAGTCAATGTATAGTCGCATGCTGCCATCTTTCTTATTCACGAACAATACCAGTGCACCCCATGGAGATACACTGGATCTTATAATGCCATGGTCTAGAAGATCTCGCAGTTGCGTTGACAATTCCTTCATCTCGATAGGAGCCATTCGATATGGAGCTTTTGAAACTGGTTCTGTACCTGGTGCTAAATCAATCGTAAATTCAATTTCTCGATCTGGAGGTAACCCTGGAAGCTCGTCTGGAAAATGTCCGGAAATTCTCATACAACTGGAATGTCTTATATTATGGGACTTTCCTTCTCAGTATTTAACACGTAGGCTATATACATCTCACATCCTTGTCGAAGCAATCTTTTGGTCTGCATCGTAGTCAGAAATTTCTTCCGCTATTTTTCGCCCTTGAACATTACCGTTGCATTTTCTGTAGTTCGTAATTTTACTTTGTTATTCGCACAATCGATCTGAGCATTATGACAAGCTAACCAATTCATTCCCAAAATGACGTCAAACTCTCCTAACTTAAAAGGAATCAAGTCTACGGAAAAATGATGTCCAACTATTTCTATATTGCACGCAGGACATACTCGATTTACTAGAACTTGGTCGTCATTCGCTAATTTTATAATCAATGTCTCGCCCAACCATTCGATTTCGCAATGTAACTTATCAATGAATTCTTCAGAAATAAATGAACGAGTAGCTCCAGAATCAATTAATACTTTTGAATCTACGGAATTCACCAAAAGCGTACCTGCAATTACACTAGGACTCTGCACTGCTTCTTTCATTGTCATGTTGAAATTTTTTGCTCTGGGTTGATTAGGCGTAGGTGGAGCAGGTAATGCCAACACTTTCGAAATACTAGCTACCATTGCTGGTCCTTTGTAATTTCTAGCAATATGTCATTTCTTTCCACATTGGAAACAAGTAATTTCTGCTATTTTTCCTATTGGACATTCATTAGAATAGTGCCCTTTCTGCTTGCATTTGAAACATGTCACATCGGCTTTGATACATATGCCGGTGTGCTTGCGTCCAGAAGTTCTGCAGTACGGCACTGGGACTCCGACAATTCCCTATTATTTGGGGGCTTGGAAACGATTACCTATTTTCTGGGTACCTGGTCCTATCCTTTTAAAATTCAAATTTGTCCGGGCTAGAAATCCCGGCTTCCTGTTGGAGCGGTCTTAGAAACTTCCCTGTCATCTATCCTTTTGAGATCTTTCATTTTCCCCTTCAATAATCAAAGCTTTCTGGACTATGGCGGTATACGTCGTTAATTCAAAAACTGCAACTTGTCCACGGATCCACGATCGTAACCCTTCTTGAAACCTTTGAACTCGTTTCTCTTCAGTATCCACTTGTTCTGGAACAAACCTAGCTAACTCTGTAAATTTGGCTTCATACTCTATCACGGACATACTTCCCTCCTTCAGTTCCAAAAACTTAATCTGTATTTGATTTCTCACATAGCGAGGAAAATGTTTTTCTAAGAACAGCTCTTTAAACATATCCCATGCAATAACATCTTCACCCTCCAAAGCCTTTTTAGATTCCCACCAATAATTTGCTTCTCCTTTCAACAGATAACTAGCAAAGTCAGTCTTCTGGTCTTCACCTACCTTTACTAGTGTAAATGCTTTCTCTATTTCTTTTCATCAAGTGGTAGCCATAATAGGATCAGTAGACCCCTCAAATTCCGGAGGTTTAAACGACTAAAACTGCTTAAAAGTAACAATAGGTATAGCTGGTGGAATTTGGGGCTTAGGACGAAGTGGCTGTTGTAACATTTGCTGTTGGAAGTCTCAGTTCTAATCTTTCTCTTTAGTGCCATTTGCTGATAATAAAACAAGTAATATCTCTTTAACAGTTTAATAAACAATTGACAGTAGGTAAGAAAACTATTTATCTTGTATTAACAAAGTTTAAATAATGGTTTAAAGAAAGAAAACAATTGCTTAATATAAAAATAGGAAATGTAAACAGTTAAATAAAATGTTTGTTCTTTTCTCTTTCTTCTTTTTTTCGACAGATTTTAAAATATGAAAAGCTGTAAAACAATAAGTAAAGGTAAACGTTGTAAAACTGTAAAGACTGAAATTTAAATAAAAGAAATTTGAAAAAGTTCATTTTATATATATGACACCAGCCTCAGGTGTAAGTTCTTGGTACAAAAAGTCTCGCTCTGCTGGTCATCACCGCGGCTACAAGTCACACTAACTACTATCAGTCAAACTACTACTACAAGTCAAACTACTACTACACACATACACACTACTCACTATATCATACTAGGCTGCATCTATATACATCTGTCCTCTGAAGTCAATGTCTCAGAACCCTGGCGGAATATGCCTCAGCTCCTCCCTAAGTGCCTGAACCAAAGTCTGCGCCAAACGGAATATCCTGTAAAACTCCGCAAAAGAAGGCGGCCCCTCATGGGTCAAATAATCCAGCTCCCAAGTAGCACTTATCAAAACTGACTGTAACCTCTGCCTTATAAAGTAATCTGGCTATAGGGCAGCTAACGGTCCTCGGTCTCTCTAGTCAAATAAATGCATAATCTCCCTGCACTGTGCTCTCCAATACTCTACATCATCTCTCATAACCCTGTACTCATGGTATGGTACCATATACGGCTGTGCAACATGACCCACTGACTCCTGCGACAGAACCCTCAGTATACCTGCACCCTGCTGTGGTAACCCTAACTGTAAATCCACATCATGCTCTCCCATCCCCTCGACTGGAATCATCTGAAATACTTCTGGCTCTGGGGCATGCACTGGTATAGGAGGCAACACTGGGGTGGTGGAAGCTCCGGCTCAATCCCCGGTATAAACTGATGCTCTACCGGTAGTGGAATCATCGGCTCAAAGAACTCAAATGGATCAAACATCTCTATAGGGTCATGGACTATCCCCTGTACTGGAGGTACTGGCTCCTGTGGAAATGGTGGTAGAGGTGGAAGAGGAGGAAACATGAACTCAGATACTGGTGGCACAACTGGTGCTACTGGCCCGGGGACTATCCTCTCAGAAGAAGCCGAATAACCTGACAACGCCATCTGATAATATACCAAAGAAAGAGGAGAGGTCACTAAACAATCCTAAAACTTATACTTTCCTATTCTAATCTAATCTAATCCTAACACCACTCTTCCTATTTGACTACTCCTATCCTATGTGATCTCCCTATCTTATCTTAACCCTAATGTTCTTCTTTTCAGGGACCAAACCTACAGCTCTGATGCCAAACCTGTAACGCCCTCCAGACCCGGGGTATAAGTCTGCGGGTTACTAGCTAATCACCAAACCTATACAATCTAATTAACAAATAATAAAGAAATTAATCTAAACCCCTTTAACACTAACCAGGATCTTTTTAGGTTGAAGTATGAAAACAAGAACCACAAACTACTTTATTACAAACCAAATTCAAAATCTTACCAACTCTCTTTATTAAAAACCATTGTCTAACCAGTTTTAAATTAATTTCATCTTTTATTCAAACACACACTAACTATCTACACTCCACCTGTTCGGCAACTCAAAGCTTTCTCCTGGATTGGAATCAACACCTATGGTATGAGAGGATCCCGAGGCTTGACCCGCTTCTTTACCACTCGAGTCCTGATAAGTTTCATATTTTTTCTTAACTGAAAACAATAAGGGATGAGCAAAAAAAAATTGCTCAATAAGTCCACAAAATATAAACAGTGTTAAAGCAATTAAAATGAATTCATAACTCGGGTATATCTGCAAAGATATAACCCCACGAGAATAAAAAGAAGGCCATTACTGGCGAATACAAATGAACTAGACTGGACACAAGTTCGCATCTATACCCTGCTGATCAGCCAGGATACAGTGCAGATCTATATCCTACTATATAGATCCCGTCGGGCACCCAGGCACTACGACCCATCTCAAAGATCCGGTTATATCCTGGTCCTTAGGATTAAGTAAATTTAATCCCAAAAGTGTCATTATCCAATCCATGAAATAGCAACCGGAACAATCGGTATGCTTTGACATATTTTAATCACCAGAATTTACCAATAATTGTGAGTAACAATAGGAGTATGTACAATGAATTCAAATGAAAAGGAGAAATCAAGAATCGAAATAAAATATGAACAAGAATCAAAAGAGTGTGAGCGTAATAAGAATCTGAAGAAATTTCACTATTCTGAAAGTAGATTAGGGGAAAAACTTGCCTTCTGTGCGACTCAGTGCCAATACGTCACCTTCGTCTATCACCGACTCAACCTGCTTTGCTGGCTTAGCATATGTTAGAGAAATAGACGGTTTAGTCATTTCGTACTTCAATTGTATCTTGAATTGACTTCACATCGTTCCTATCCTCTACCCATGCGTTTATGACTGACTCGTATATTATATATTAGCAAGCAAAACTCGATTAACCACATAATACAGTTAAGCACATAAGCACATAATCATTTTTATAATTAAAAATAATTTTTAGAATCAAAATCGACTCGCTGATCGCTCAACCGATCATTATTTGACTCGTTTCCTATTTTTTTCAAAATTTTTCGGACTCGTTTTGGCACACGATCCAACTGATAATCAAAAAAATAACAAGGTTAACTAATTTCTAGAAGAAAGTAGGCTTTAATATTATTCTTAATGAAAAGAATTCATTTTTCGGAGTAAAAGGGCTTTCGTTTCGCTCGAATCAGACTAACGGTCTAATTAATATCGATTAAACACTGATAATTCAATTTATTATTCGATATAAATAATTATTACTAGTTTTTAAACCCTAAAATAATTTTTAAATAATTATTTAAGAAAATCAGAATTTATAAAGGATTTTTCTATAATTTTTGAAATTAAAATGAATTTATTATGATTTATTGAAAATTATTTGATTAATTAATAAAATAATTAATCTTTTTTAAATAATTAATAAATAATTAATAATTAATAAATATATAATAAATAATTGAGAAAATATTTAAATTTGATTTTTAGAAAATATTTCAGAATTATTTATAATATAAATTAATTAATTAATTAATTAATCATTTTATAAAATGAATAAAACTGATTTTTAAAATTAATAAAAATAAAATAAAAATTATTTTCCAGAAACACTTGTCAGAAATGAAATCCCTGACAAAACGGATGAAAACCGAGTTCTGGAAACGGGTCAAACGGGTTGGATTCCGGGTCATGAAGAACATGACCGGAATCTGCCCAGAATCCGGCGACCGGCCAGGATTCCGGCAGCCCGTTTTCAGGCCAAAAACTGAACCATTTGGTTCATTTTTCACAGGGTTTCAACTCCAAATCACTTCACCAATCTATTCCCGGACAAGTCATATCAGAAACATCCCTGAATCTCAACCTCCGGCCAAACCGACTTCAAAATCTGGCAAAATATCAAAATCATTCGTTTGTATATGAAACTTAACGTTTAATAGTGCAAATCGAAGCTAAGAACATATACAATCTAACCCTAACATATCAGGAACCAAATATTCACAGAAATCATCGAGTTGTAATTTGAAAATTCTGTATAAACCCTAATAATCGAACTTTGTTATCTAGGTATCATTTGATTAATTAAATACCATGAATCGACTGCAAATCACATCAGGAAACTATATCAATCATCAAAACATCATAATAACCCTAGAATCAAAAAGCCCAAATTCGAACATTAACCCTAGAAATCGAAAATCAAAAACTACGAATTAAAACATGAAATTGATGCTAGAAACAGAAATAACAGATCAAAACCTTCAATTTGGGTACTTGAATCACTTATTTTGGTGCTGTAATCTGCTCAAAATCACGGCTTGAATTCTCGACCCGACCCTGTTCTTCCCGACCCGATTAGCAGAGAATTTTTATATTTTTCTGATTTTTAGTTAATAATTAATAATAATTAAAAATTAGGCTATTTATAGTAGTGACATTAATACTCCTAATTAAAATTAAGGCCCTAATTCTACACTTTTTAAAATTAATAAGCCCCTAATTTTTTTAATTTTTGAGTATTAAAATTTAGTTTATAAATATTTTATATATGCAATATATATGCCAAAATTTCCAAAAAATTGTGAATAATGCAAAAATACAAAGAAATGGTATAGATAAATATCCTATAATTTTATAAAAATAAAAATGTGATTTTTGTGGGGTTTTTAACACCCAATGGGGCCCGGAAAAGTCATTTTTCGCAAAACGAGAAAATTATAAAATGCCTAGATGTTCAGAATAATGTGATGGTAAAAGCTGTTTGATGAAAAATATGGCCCATTATTTTTATTTGAAATATCTGCTTTAAAATCATGGTTTGGGTCGTAAAATGTTTGAAATGAAAGCAATAAATGAAAAACAAAATATCTTAAAAATACCGGAACAACACAGAATGCACATAACACATAGAAATTAGGATTTTCCAGTTAATCACATATAAATGACACATTAATGCACATAATTTATTATAAATATGATATAATACAGACGTAATTTTCCCAGACGTTACATCCTTCCCCCCTTAATAGGATTCTGTCCTCAGAATCTTGCTATGAAAACAAATGAGGATATTTCTCTAACATTTCACTCTCAAGTTCCCAAGTTGATTCTTCAACCATAGGGTTTCTCCATAACACTCGCACTAAAAATATAGACTTATTCCTTAACACTTTCTCTCGCCGATCTAAAATTCTTATCGGCTGTTCTACAAAAGACAAATCAGGTTGGATATCTATCGGTTCATATTCTATTACATGCCAAGAATCAGGATTATATCGCTTAAGCATCGACACGTGAAACACATTATGAATATGTTGCATATGAGACGGTAAAGCTAATTCGTACGCAACTTTTCCCACTTTCTTCAAAACTTCAAACGGTCCGACGTATCGTGGCTTCAATTTCCCCTTGTTACCGAATCTGGTTAATCCTTTCCATGGCGATATTTTGAGTAACACATGCTCTCCTTCCTGGTATTCCATATCCTTCCTTGCTTGATCTGCATATTTGTGTTGCCTGTTTTGTGCTGCATCCAGTCATTTTTGAATAAGTTTTATCTTTTCTTTAGTCTGTTGGATTAATTCTGGACCCAAAACCTTGCGTTCTCCAACTTCATCCCAACATAATGGTGATCTGCATTTTCTTCCGTATAATGATTCGTACGGTGGCATTCCAATGTTTGCGTGATAGCTGTTGTTGTAAGAAAATTCAACCAAAGGTAAATGCTCATCCCAACTCCCTTCGAAATCAATTGCACAAACTCGTAACATGTCTTCAATTGTTTGGATAGTTCTTTCGCTTTGCCCATCGGTTTGCGGATGATAAGCGGTACTCATGTTTAGTTTAGTTCCAAGAAACTCTTGAAATTGTCTCCAAAATCTTGAGTTAAAACGGGGATCTCGATCAGACACGATTGATATTGGGACTCCATGTCGCATCACAATTTCTTTGAGATACAAGTGCACTAGCTTGTCAAGTGAAAATCTTTCGTTAATCGGTAGAAAATGTGTCGACTTCGTTATTCTATTAATGATTACCCATATCGCATCATGATTTGCTTTAGTCCTTGGAAGTCCTACCACAAAATCCACTGCTAGATGTTCCCATTTCCATTCTGGAATATCTAATGGTTGAAGTAATCCGCTCGGACGTTGATGTTCCACTTTAACTCGCTGGCATGTGTAGCATTTACTTACCCATTCTGCTATCTCGTTCTTCATGTTCAGCCACCAAAAGTTTTCCTTCAGATCGCGGTACATTTTTGTACTTCCTGGATGAATGGAATATTTCAAACTGTGTGCATCTCGTAATATTTCTTCTTTCAGTTATGCCACGTTGGGGATCCAGATTTTTGATGTAAAACGTAGGATTCCTTCATTATCCTTCTGAGTTGTAATTTCTTCTCCAGTTAAGTCGTCATCTTGACTCATCACTTCTTCTTGACAAAGACGAATCTTCTCTAGTAACTTTGGTTGAAAAGTCACAGCATAGATAGCCTTCATAGATTTATTGGGAACACGAATTTCAATTTCCAGCTTGTCAAATTCCTTGGCTAATTCTTCACATGAAGTTAACAAATTCAATCTTTCTTTCCGGCTTAGCGCATCTACTACAACATTTTCTTTCCCTAGATGATAACTGATCATAATATCGTAATCTTTAATCAATTCCAACCATCGACGTTCTCTCATGTTCAGTTCCTTCTGCGTAAATATATACTTTAGACTTTTATGAACTGTGTAGATTTCGCATTTCTCACCGTAGAGATAGTGTCTCTAAAGTTTCAATGCAAATACGATAACTGCTAATTCCAGATAATGCGTAGGATACTTCTGTTCATGAGGTTTAAGTTGTCTCGAATCATATGCAATGACGTTACCGTGCTGCATCAGTACACATCCTAATCCGCGATACGAAGTGATAAGTGGCATTTTATACCATTTAGAATGTCTTAAAATGGCTTAAATTGGTGTCTTGAAATCAAGTATTTTGTGTATTTGATGCGTTTTTCTAGTGTTTATGCATTTCAGGGTAATAGTTGCATTTCGGGGGAGGAATCATCAAGAATAAGCCTTGGCACGTGTTCACCATTGCGAGAGGAAATGAATGGGCAGATTACGGCGAAGAAACGGAGCAAGCTTGGAATTTTTCCAGTAGGGTCCTGCGCGCCCGCGCAGCAATGCTGAGCGGCCGCGCAGCAGCCTGCGCGCCCGCGCAGATATGCTGAGCGGCCGCGCAGGGTCGGGAAAAAATACAAATTATTTTAGACTTCTACTTCTGTTTGGCTTCCAACTTCTATGTAATCTGAGTTTTATGGGACTATTATATAGGTAGATTTGAGACGTTTTCACAGAGATTATTAAGGAGATTATGTTTTAGATTGTGTTTTACGCAAGAAGCAAAGGAGATAAGGAAGAAGACCGATTTAGCACACCGCAACGAAGAGGAAGCATATATTCTTGTGATTCTTGTTTCGTTGTAACGTTGGATGCTAGTTTTCTTGCTTTGACTTATTTACTCTTGTGACGTACTCTATTTTAATATAATTAGTGTAGTTATTATTTTCTTGTGTTGTTTGTCATGATTTCATATGAACCCATGATGGCGATAAGTTCTATTTTGGGCTAATCGTGATCATGGGGTTGCAACGGATTTATTATGGAATTCTTTAGTTAATTGTTTAATACTTTAGTGTGTGATGATTGCATGATATCTAGTATTGGTTGTGCGTATTCGTCTTATGTGCGTCGCGAACATATAAAATAGGGTGTTAATCTCTTGTGAAGCGATGGTGGATCTTGAGATTTAGAACTTGCCATGCTAGCATAGGTTCATGTACGTTGAGCATGATTAGTGGGTAACTCTAACAGTTTTATTTGCCCTATGTAATCAAAAGAAATAACTTGTGCTTAAATCGTTGTGTTGTCAATTTCTGTAGACATATAGGAACTCAACATAATTGATGACTATTCAACTTCTATCTTAATTGTGGATGGTTGGTAGAATGGTATTAGTACAATGAAAGTTGGCTTTTATCAGTTTCGTGTTATTCGATTAATATCATCACTGTCACATGCTAAAGGTAATAACAATGGCTATAGAAGGAAGTAATAATGAAGTTGTGATCTCATGAATGTTTTATTATTGATAATTTGAAGTGTTAGTTAAGTGGTTAATTAAGTAGTTAATTATAGTTAATATTTGATCAACAATTTTAAGTGTTATTATCTTAACATTGAGAAGTAATCATACATTGGTGGGTGAGTTTAATTAGACAATAAATTAGTCTGAGTCTCTGAGGGAACGAACTAGAAAGTATTCTATATTACTTGCGAACGCGTATACTTGCGTGAATATTAGCGCGTGTTTTCGCCCTAACAAGTTTTTGGCGCCACTGCCGGGGACACGGCGTATTTGTTTAGTTTATGTACTTACCATCATTGGTCATTAGGACTCAGTGATTAGGACGTAGTAGTTACTTACTCTTTTCGGTTGTGTTTCAGGTACTTTAGCAAGCGTTTATGCAAACTCGTTCTCGTGCTCGCAAGAGGACTTTAGATACAGCTGAGGAGACAGACGAAGTTCTTGATATTTCGGAGAAGTTAGATTTTGAGGATTCGGATTCAGGAACTGAGCAGAAAGAACCAGTAAACATGGGAGATCGTATTGTTCAAGCTGATCCAGCTCTTATGGATTTTTCTCGGCCTAAAATTGATGACATTCAGTCAAGCATCCTTCATCCGGCTATTCAAGCTAACACCTTTGAAATCAAGCCGGGCACTATTCAGATGGAGCAGAATTCTGTTTCTTTTGGAGGAGCGGCAACTGAAGACCCCAACATGCACATAAGAAATTTTGTCAAGATCTGCAGCACTTTTAAGTATAATGGCGTGACTGATGAGGCTATCAAGTTGAGGCTTTTCCCATTCTCACTGAGGGATAAGGCTAAAGACTGGTTACATTCTGAACCAGCTGGGTCCATCACTACGTGGCAAGATCTTGCGCAAAAGTTTCTGGTGAAGTTTTATCCAATGGCAAAGACTGCTGCTATGAGGAGTGCTCTTACTCAGTTTGCGCAGCAACCTACAGAATCTATGTGCGAGGCTTGGGAACGCTACAAGGAAATGTTGAGAAAATGTCCACATCATGGAATGCCGGATTGGATGGTGATCACTGGTTTCTATAATGGTTTGGGGGCCCAATCTCGGACCATGCTCGATGCAGCAGCTGGAGGCGCCTTATGGGCTAAAAGCTATACTGAGGTGTATAATCTTATAGAGACGATGGCTGCAAATGAGCATCAAAACCCAACTCAGAGGATGACGTCAGGCAAGGTAGCAGGTATTCTGGAAGTTGATGCAGCCACCGCTATTGCAGCCCAGCTCCAAGCGCTATCAATGAAGGTCGATTCTCTGGCTACGTATGGAGTTAATCAAATAGCTATGGTTTGTGAGCTTTGTGCATGTTCTCATGCTACGGATCAGTGTTCTCTTGTCAACGAATCTGTTCAGTATGTGAATAATTATCAGTGACAATAGCAGCCTGTGCCAGCGACCTATCATCCTAATAACAGAAATCATCCAAATTTCAGCTGGGGGAATAATCAGAATGCGATTCAGCCAACATATCAACAAGGAGTGAGTAAACAGTTTAACCCACCTGGATTCCAGCAACCACAGCAGTATGCTACAAGGCAATCATATCCTCAACAGGGAAGTGCAGCTGCACCTACTAGTGCTGATTTTGAGGAACTTAAGCTGTTGTGCAAGAGTCAGGCGGTTTCTATCAAGACCTTGGAAAATCAAATCGGTCAATTAGCCAATGCAGTGCTCAATCGTCAACCTGGCACTCTTCCCAGTGACACGGAAGTACCAGGCAGGAAGGAAGCTAAAGAGCAAGTCAAGGCTATTATCTTAAGGTCTGGAAAAGTAGCTGATGCTGAAAAGGCAAAAGAAGTCGAAGCTGAAGTTAGAGATGAAGAATCTAAGCAAAAGGAGAAAGCGGCGGAACCAAGGAAGACTACTGTTGAACATACTCTGCCTGAGGCTAATACAGGGGAGAAATAGCTCTATCCTCCACCACCTTTTCCTAAAAGATTGCAGCAACAAAAGCTGGATAGACAGTTTGGGAAGTTTCTGGAGGTGTTCAAGAAACTTCACATCAATATACCTTTCGCTGAGGCTCTGAAACAAATGCCTAGTTATGCGAAGTTCATGAAGACTATTCTTTCAAGGAAGGTGAAACTGGATGACCTTGAAACCGTTGCTCTCACGGAAGAATGCAGCACTGTTCTGCAGCAAAAGTTACCGCCAAAACTGAAAGATCCAGGAAGCTTCACCATTCCTTGCACCATTGGCAATCTAACTTTTGACAAGTACCTTTGTGATTTGGGAGCAAGCATTAATCTAATGCCTTTGTCGATCTTTAAAAAGCTGGATCTGCCTGATCCAAAACCCACATACATGTCGCTACAATTGGCTGACCGTTCAATTACTTACCTAAGGGGCATAGTTGAGGATGTGCTCGTCAAGGTGGATAAGCTCTTCTTTCCTGCAGATTTCGTTATTCTGGATTTTGAGGAAGATAAGAAGATTCCCATAATCTTGGGGAGGCCTTTCTTGGCTACTGGTCGTACCTTGATAGATGTACAAAAAGGGGAACTTACTATGCGGGTCCAAGATCAGGATGTGACCTTCAACGTATTCAAGGCAATGAAATTCCCTACAGAAGATGAGGAGTGCTTAAAAGTGGATGTGATTGATTCCGCGGTTACTTCAGAACTCGAGCACATGCTAATGTCTGATGTATTGGAAAAGGCCTTAGTGGGGGAATTTGACAGTGATGATGGAGATAGCAACGAGCAATTACAATATCTGAACGCTTCTCCCTGGAAGCGAAAGCTGGACATACCATTTGAATCTCTTGGTACTTCTAACCTCAAGAACGCTGAAGGGAAGCTCAAACCATCAATAGAGGAAGCACCTACCTTGGAGCTCAAACCATTACTTGAATACTTGAGGTATGCTTTTTTAGGTGATTCATCTACGTTACCTGTTATTATTTCAGCTGACCTTTCAGGTAGTGAGGAAGACAAGCTCTTAAGGATTTTGAGAGAATTCAAATCGGCTATAGGATGGACCATAGCAGACATCAAGGGGATAAGTCCTTCATATTGTATGCATAAAATTCTGTTAGAGGAAGGTAGTAAGCCAACTGTGGAACAGCAGCGAAGACTGAATCCCATCATGAAGGAGGTGGTGAAGAAAGAAATTCTGAAATGGCTAGATGCAGGCATCATTTATCCTATTTCTGACAGCTCGTGGGTGAGCCCCGTACAATGTGTACCTAAGAAAGGAGGTATCACTGTGGTCGCAAATGAAAAGAATGAGCTCATCCCTACTCGAACAGTTACAGGATGGAGAGTATGCATGGATTATAGGAAATTGAACAAAGCCACAAGGAAGGATCACTTTCCTCTTCCATTTATTGATCAAATGCTTGACAGATTGGTGGGACATGAGTATTTTTGTCTTCTGGATGGTTATTCCGGGTATAATCAGATTTGTATTGCACCAGAGGATCAGGAAAAGACTACCTTCACTTGTCCATTTGGCACATTTGCTTTTCGTAGAGTTTCGTTTGGGTTATGTGGTGCCCCGACCACCTTTCAGAGATGTATGATGGCTATATTCTCTGACATGATTGGAAATAACGTCGAAGTGTTCATGGATGACTTCTCCGTCTTTGGACACTCATATGATGAATGTTTGAATAATCTGCGCGCCGTACTCAAAAGATGCGTGGAAACTAATTTGGTGCTTAATTGGGAGAAATGTCATTTTATGGTGCGTGAAGGCATTATCCTTGGGCATAAGGTCTCTAGCAAGGGTCTGGAGGTGGACAAGGCCAAGGTGGGAGTCATTGAAAATCTTCCCCCACCCAATTCTGTGAAAGGAATTCGTAGTTTTCTTGGTCATGCGGGTTTTTATCGGCGATTCATCAAGGACTTTTCAAAGATATCTAAGCCGTTGTGCAATTTGCTTGAGAAAGATGTGCCTTTCAAATTTGATGATGAATGTTTGGCAGCATTCGAGACTCTCAAGAAGAGTTTGATCACTGCACCAGTTATTACAGCACCAGATTGGACAGAACCGTTTGAGATGATGTGTGATGCGAGTGATTATGCGGTAGGTGCAGTTCTGGGACAACGCAAGAAAAATATCTTCCATGTGGTCTACTATGCGAGTAAGACTTTAAATGGGACCCAATTGAACTACACCACTACTGAGAAGGAGCTTTTGGCTATAGTCTTTGGCTTTGAGAAATTTCGATCTTATCTGCTTGGTACGAAAGTAACAGTATTCACTGATCATGCAGCTATTCGCTATCTGGTTTCTAAGAAGGATTCGAAGCCGAGACTCATTCGTTGGGTGCTTTTACTTCAGGAATTTGAGTTAGAGATCAAAGATAGAAAAGGTACTGAAAATCAAGTAGCTGACCATCTCTCTAGGTTGGAGAATCCCGATTCTACTTCACAAGATAGGACGTTAATCAATGAATCTTTTCCGGATGAGCAGTTGTTTGCAATTCAGGAGGAAGAACCATGGTTTGCAGATATTGTAAACTATCTCGTCAGCAATATAATGCCTCTTAATTTGACATCCGCTCAAAAGAAGAAGTTTCTGCATGAGGTGAAGTGGTATATGTGGGATGAACCATATTTGTTTAGACAGGGAGCTGACCAGATCATCAGGAGATGTATCCCGTTCTGTGAGACGGAGGGGATATTACGAGACTGCCATTCCATGGTTTATGGTGGACACTATGGAGGTGAGAAGACGACAGCTCGTATTCTGCAAGCAGGTTTTTTCTGGCCTACTTTGTTCAAGGATGCTCATCAGTTTGTTTTAAGGTGTGATCGTTGCCAAAGAGTGGGAAATTTGTCAAGAAAGGATGAGATGCCATTAAATGTGATGCTTGAAGTCGAGGTCTTTGATGTGTGGGTAATCGATTTCATGGGGCCTTTTATCTCGTCTTGCAATAATCAGTACATCTTGCTGGCAGTCGATTATGTCTCAAAAAGGGTCGAAGTTAAAGCTTTACCGATAAATGATGCAAAGGTAGTACTAAATATTCTTCATAAGCAAATTTTCACAAGGTTTGGAACGCCTCGGGTAATCATAAGTGATGAAGGATCGCATTTTTGCAACCGTAAGTTCACTTCTATGATGCAGCGTTATAATGTGAATCATCGAGTAGCTACTGCCTATCATCCGCAAATAAATGGTCAAGCGGAAGTGTCTAACAGAGAGATAAAGCGTATTCTAGAGAAGGTTGTTTGTCCGTCAAGGAAGGATTGGTCTTTAAAGCTCGATGAAGCTGTTTGGCCTTACAGAACAGCATACAAAACTCCACTTGGGATGTCACCGTTTCAGTTGGTGTACGGTAAGGGATGTCATCTACCAGCGGAGCTTGAGCATAAAGCCTACTGGGCAATGAAGAAATTGAACCTGGATTTAGATGCAGCTGGTAAGAAAAGAATGCTTCAGCTTAATGAACTTGATGAATTTCGACTTCAAGCGTACGAGAATAACAAAATGTATAAGGAAAAGGTGAAGAGGTGGCACGATAGGAAGCTACATCCTAAGTTATTTGTGCCAGGGCAACAAGTTCTGTTATTCAACTCTCGGCTCCGACTTTTTCCTGGGAAGTTGAAATCAAGATGGTCTGGACCTTTTATTGTCAAAACTGTGTTTCCACATGGAGCGGTGGAAATTTTTGAGAATGATTCGGACCAAGCATTCAAGGTTAACGGTCAGCGGTTGAAGCACTACTATGGGGACATGGCAAACCGAGAGGTGGTTAGTGCCATTTTGTTGACTACTTGAGAAAGGTACGGAACGTCAAGCTAATGACGAAAAAGAAGCGCTGCGTGGGAGGCAACCCATGAATTGTTGTTACAGGAACCCTTAGAAGTTAATAACCTATCCAAAAACACAAAAAAATCAGAAAACAGGGGCTGAAAAAAAAAATTCCAGAGACCCTCTGCGCGCCCGCGCAGCTATGCTGAGCGGCCGCGCAGCTTGCTGCGCGCCCGCGCAGAAATGCTGAGCGGCCGCGCAGGGGTCGAGTTCCAGAAAATTTTTTACAGTTCAGAAAAAAAAAACAAACAAACAAAAACACAAAAAACAGTTGTAGCCCATAAACCCACGAATTATTCCCACTACCCCATCATTTTATCCCTTAATTCCCAAACCCTAATCTAATCCACACCCTATATATACATACACCTATCCTACATATCTCTCACAAAACTTCCTACACTTAAACCCTCTCACAAACATCAAAAATCAGTTCTTACACACTTTTATTCACGAATCAATGGCACCCAAGAGAGCACGCACTATTGACAGCAGCAGCACAGTTCCTACTGCTGATTCATCGAGGGGTACTGCTGCAAGACCTCGGTTAACTGACAGAGCTGTGGAGGAGGAGTACACTAGGCTGTTGGGGAAGCCGATTCTGAAAGAGAGGGGGTTTTTACCATCAGGGAGGGATGGTGAGTTGTTGCCCATGTTTGCAGAGAAGGGGTGGATAGCTTTTTGTGAGTCACCCGAAGCAGTACCGATGAGCGTTGTTCGCGAGTTCTACGCGAACGCGAAGGCTGAAAAGAATGGGTTTTCTGTAGTCCGTGGGCTGACGGTTGATTATCATCCTGCGGCGATTCGCCGTGTGATTGGACAGCGAGAGAGGAAGCCCGAGGAGGAGAACTGGAATGAAAAGACTGCTGAGGATTTTGACTTGGATTTGATTTGTGCGACTCTCTGTCGACCGGGCACAGTTTGGAACCGCAGTCCAACCAATAATGAGTATCGTCACTTTCCGGCGATTGCCATGAACAGGTATGCCCGTGCATGGAATGCATTTATATGTGCTAATATTTTGCCTTCTTCACATGCACACGAGGTCACAGTTGAGAGAGCACAGCTGTTGTGGGGAATTCTGAATGAAGAATACTATGTGGACCTTGGTGAGTTTATCTACCAAGGAATTCTGAAGTTTTTGAGGGGAGCAAAGTATATGAACATCCCTTATGCATCCACGGTTACGAAGCTATGCCGAGCAGTAGGAGTGAACTGGCCGGCTCATGAGCAGTTGCAGTTGCCAGCAGCTCCGATAGATTCTGGCACTCTGAATGGGATGCAGGAGTGGACCGGTGGTGAGCCTGAGGAGCATGAGCTGGGTTATCGTCTTCCAGGAGGACGTCCAGCACGAGGTGCTACTATGGCTAGGCCAGGGCGTGGTGAGGCTGGTTCGTCGAGAGCTCAGGAGGGTGCTGGGATGGGTGATGCCCAGTATAGGAGGCTTTCACGGCAGATGGATGCCATGTATGAGACGCAGAGCAGGTTTGCTCAGGAGCTCACCCTTGCATTAGGGACTGCTTTTCGAGGCCTTGGAGCTGATATCCAGTGGTCAGTTTTTGGTGAGGACTCTGCATACCCGCCGCCTATACTCCACCCGCTGAGGGTGATGATGATGACTCCGAGTAGGTATACCCTGTGTTCCTTTCTACTACTTTCACTGAGGACAGTGAAGATTTTTAGTTTGGGGGTGGTAGTTAAGGAATATTGTGTGTATGTCATTTAGTTGCATATTCATGATAGTTTAGTTCATATAGTTGCATAATTTATGCCATTTAGTTTTTTTTATGACATTTATGAATGTCATATAGCTCATGCATTTATCATGATCCCTTTTGCAATAAGTTATCGACTGAATTGTGATATTGATGCAAGTGTAGTGATAGCATTAAAGTGATATTAAGTTGTGTAGGTTGATATGCATGCTAGAAACAATTGTAAGTCCACTAAGTCTTAAAGAGTGCGTAAGGGCTAGATTGTTGTTATGATTTGGTTGTTTTCAAGGTCAATCTACTTATTATGCTTAGAATTCGATTATAGGTTCTTAGTGATAAAGACATGAAAAAAAAAAGAAAAAAAATTTTGGAGAAAAAAGTATGGAAGTTGTTGCTAGTTGTGGCTAGGCGTCAAATGGCTAGTAGCCGGCTCGCATATGTTGCGAGTAGTCTAGGGTTGAGCAAGATGGAGCGAAACGCACTTGCTCAGAAGTTATAAAAAAAAAAAATTGCATAATTGATCAAGAGTGGGCTCTTTGGTATTCGAGTTATTAAGTTCTTAGGGGACTTTGTGCCTAGTGACCTAAGGCTTTTAGAGTCTGGGATCCGCTAACCTAACACTCGTTACATGGATACCATTGTATAAGTCTTTTGTGGACCTCACTCATTGCACGGTCAAATAAGCATTTGAGTTGTAAATAAAAAGCACGATTCCGTAGTAAGCTCCAGAGTTCTTGTAGTGTTGTATATCACTTTGTGCCTAGAATTTTTTATTCTTTGTATAATCGTAGGATTGCCTTGAAGATAGTCTAGTCATAGTAATTGGTCTAGTTCCGAAGCATATCTATTAAGCATTTGCACACACCACGTTTCTGGCTGTATGTCCGTTTGCATGAGTTTATTGATCTTTAGTTGTCTAACTGCATTCGTTGAGATGTGACAATTTGGTTGGTTAATTGTAGTAAGGGGGATCGTTGTATTTTCATATAGATTGCATTCATGCATATTTTTATTTGTTTTTGAGTCTGTGACGCTTGAGGACAAGCATCGATTTAAGTTTGGGGGTGTGATAAGTGGCATTTTATACCATTTAGAACGTCTTAAAATGGCTTAAATTGGTGTCATGAAATCAAGTATTTTGTGTATTTGATGCGTTTTTCTAGTATTTATGTATTTCAGGGTAATAGTTGCATTTCGGGGGAGGAATCATCAAGAATAAGCCTTGGCATGTGTTCACCATTGCGAGAGGAAAGGAATGGGCAGATTACGGCGAAGAAACGGAGCAAGCTTGGAATTTTTCCAGTAGGGCCCTGCGCGCCCGCGCAGCAATGCTGAGCGGCCGCGCAGCAGCCTGCGCGCCCGCGCAGATATGCTGAGCGGCCGCGCAGGGTCGGGAAAAAATACAAATTATTTTAGACTTCTACTTCTGTTTGGCTTCCAACTTCTATGTAATCTGAGTTTTATGGGACTATTATATAGGTAGATTTGAGACGTTTTCACAGAGATTATTAAGGAGATTATGTTTTAGATTGTGTTTTACGCAAGAAGCAAAGGAGATAAGGAAGAAGACCGATTTAGCACACCGCAACGAAGAGGAAGCATATATTCTTGTGATTCTTGTTTCGTTGTAACGTTGGATGCTAGTTTTCTTGCTTTGACTTATTTACTCTTGTGACGTACTCTGTTTTAATATAATTAGTGTAGTTATTATTTTCTTGTGTTGTTTGTCATGATTTCATATGAACCCATGATGGCGATAAGTTCTATTTTGGGCTAATCGTGATCATGGGGTTGCAACGGATTTATTATGGAATTCTTTAGTTAATTGTTTAATACTTTAGTGTGTGATGATTGCATGATATCTAGTATTGGTTGTGCGTATTCGTCTTATATGCGTCGCGAACATATAAGATAGGGTGTTAATCTCTTGTGAAGCGATGGTGGATCTTGAGATTTAGAACTTGCCATGCTAGCATAGGTTCATGTACGTTGAGCATGATTAGTGGGTAACTCTAACAGTTTTATTTGCCCTATGTAATCAAAAGAAATAACTTGTGCTTAAATCGTTGTGTTGTCAATTTCTGTAGACATATAGGAACTCAACATAATTGATGACTATTCAACTTCTATCTTAATTGTGGATGCTTGGTAAAATGGTATTAGTACAATGAAAGTTGGCTTTTATCAGTTTCGTGTTATTCGATTAATATCATCACTGTCACATGCTAAAGGTAATAACAATGGCTATAGAAGGAAGTAATAATGAAGTTGTGATCTCATGAGTGTTTTATTATTGATAATTTGAAGTGTTAGTTAAGTGGTTAATTAAGTAGTTAATTATAGTTAATATTTGATCAACAATTTTAAGTGTTATTATCTTAACATTGAGAAGTAATCATACATTGGTGGGTGAGTTTAATTAGACAATAAATTAGTCTGAGTCTCTGAGGGAACGAACTAGAAAGTATTCTATATTACTTGCGAATGCGTATACTTGCGTGAATATTAGCGCGTGTTTTCGCCCTAACATGAAGCATCGCTGTAAATGATGAAATTTCCATGCTCGTCTGGTAATACGAGTACCGGTGCGGTTACTAACCGAATCTTCAGCTCTCGAAACCTTTCTTTACATTTGTCATCCCATACGAACTTTTCACTTTTTCGAGTTAACTTGGTCAACGGCGTTGCTATTTTCACAAAATCTTTAACAAATCTTCTATAATATCCTGCCAATCCCAAGAAACTTCGAACTTTGGTTGGTGTCTTTGGTCTTTCCCAATTTAGCACAGCTTTAATCTTCGCTGGATCGACTTAGATGTCTTCTCCACTGATGATGTGCCTTGGAAATTGTACTTCTTTCAACCAGAATTAACATTTCGAGAATTTTGCGTACAGTTGCTCTCTCCTTAGAATTTCCAAAGCTATCCTCAAGTGCTCAGCATGCTCTTCTTCCGTCTTTGAGTAAATCAAGATGTCATCAATAAATAGAATCACAAATTTATCCAAACATTTCTTGAATACTCTGTTCATCAGATCCATGAATGCTGCTGGCACATTTGTCAAACCGAATGCCATTACGAGAAACTCATAATGTCCATATCTCGTACGGAACGCAGTCTTGGGAATATCTTCAACTTTAATCTTCAATTGATGATAGCCCGATCATAAATCAATCTTCGAAAACCATGCGGCTCCTTTTAACTGATTGAACAAATCGTCAATTTTCGGTGTAGGATACTTATTCTTGATAGTGAGTTTGTTCAATTCCCGATAATCAATGCATAGTCGCAGGATGTCATCTTTCTTCTTCACGAACAATGCCGGTGCACCCAATGGAGATACACTGGGTCTTATAATGCCACGGTCTAGAAGATCTTGGAGTTGCGTTGACAATTCCTTCATCTCGACGGGAGCCATTCGATATGGAGCCTTCGAAACTGGTTCTGTACCTGGTGCTAAATCAATCGTAAATTCAATTTCTCGATCTGGAGGTAACCTTGGAAGCTCTTCTGGAAAAATGTCCAGAAATTCATATACAACTAGATTATCTTCTATTCTGGGACTTTCCTTCTCAGTATTTAACATGTAGGCTATATACATCTCACATCCTTGTCGAAGCAATCTTTTGGTCTGCATCGTAGTCAGAAATTTCTTCCGCTGTTTTTCAGCCTTGAACATTACCGTTGCATTTTCTGTAGTTCTAATTTGACTTTCTTATTCGTACAATCGATCTGAGCATTATGACAAGCTAACCAATCCATTCCCAAAATGGTGTCAAATCTCCTAACTTAAAAGGAATCAAGTCTACGGTAAAATGATGTCCAGCTATTTCTATATCGCACGCAGGACATACTCGATTTACTGAAACTTGGTCGTCATTCGCTAATTTTATAATTAACGTCTCGCCCAACCATTCGATTTTGCAATATAACTTATTAAGGAATTCTTCAAAAATAAATGAACGAGTAGCTGCAGAATCAATTAATACTTTTAAATCTACGGAATTCACCAAAAGCGTACCTGTAATTACACTAGGACTCTGCACTGCTTCTTTCATTGTCATGTTGAAAGTTCTTGCTCTGGGTTGATTAGGCGTAGGTGGAGGAGGTAATGCCAACACTTTCAGAATACTAGCTACCATTGCTGGTCCTTTGCAATTTTTAGCTATATGTCATTTCTTTCCACATTGGAAACAAGTAATTTCTGCTATTTTTCCTATTGGATATTCATTAGAATAGTGCCCTTTCTGCTTGCATTTGAAACATGTCACATCTGCTTTGATACATATGCCGGTGTGCTTGCGTCCACAAGTTCTGCAGTACGGCACTGGGACTCCGACAATTCCCTATTGTTTGGGGGCTTGGAAACGATTACCTATTTTCTGGGTACCTGATCCTATCCTTTTAAAATTCAAATTTGTCCGGGCTAGAAATCCCGGCTTCCTGTTGGAGCGGTCTTGGAAACTTCCCTGTCATCTATCCTTTTGAGATCTTTTGCTTTCCCCTTTAATAATCAAAGCTTTCTGGACTACGGCGGTATACGTCGTTAATTCAAAAACTGCAACTTGTCTACGGATCCACGATCGTAACCCTTCTTGAAACCTTTGAACTCGTTTCTCTTCAGTATCCACTTGTTCTGGAACAAACCTAGCTAACTCTGTAAATTTGGCTTCATACTATGTCCTGAACATACTTCCCTGCTTCAGTTCTAAAAACTTAATCTGCATTTGATTTCTCACATAGCGAGGAAAATGTTTTTCTAAAAACAGCTCTTTAAACCTATCCCATGCAATAACATCTTCACCCTCCAAAGCCTTTTTAGATTCCCACCAATAATTTGCTTCTCCTTTCAACAAATTATTATGTATATGTTGTGTACTTGATGATTTCTCTAACAAAACACCTTGGTAGATTTTACTTAGTGAAAAATGTAGCACTCGACGGATAAGGATTACAGTCTCGACGGATAACTCAATATAGTCCCGACGGATGATGATTTATTATCCATCGAGTGAGTAGCTTATGTAACAATAAGTCTGTAGCACATTTCTGCATATACATTATTTAGATCTTGTAGTAGTACTCAAGTCATGTTGACTTTAACTAGATATGCAGAATAGGTTGATTAATTGTACATAGATGATGTCTTGTAATTCTGTATAAATGAAATGAAGTCAAGTGTCGGATTGCTACCCGACGGATAAACAACAATGTTATTCGACGGATGATCAACAAGACAACCCGACGGATGATCATGAACTTGACGGATGATCATGAACCCGATGGATAAAGAATTCAAACATCTGTTGACAGTGACAACACAGTCACATGCGTCGAGTGTATGCAAATAGAATGTGGAAGCCTATTTAACTGGGTTTTAGAGAACAAAGAAGCATTGCCATTTCCATGCTATTATGAAGATATTCAAAGATGCTGGAATAGAGTAATGAAGTAGCATAATATTAGACTTGATAGTTTTTATTTTATTATCTTGTCTTATTGCTTTGTAATCTTGGTGATATATAAACCAAGAAGCAGCAAATAGAACATTTTAATTAAGCAACCAAGAGAGAAACATTTGTAAGCTGTATTCTTAGCATTTCTCTATAATCTTAGTTGTTATCAATTTGTAAGCAGCTGTGAGCTAATTACTACACAGAGTTCTCTTGATATATTATATATCTCTGGTGGATACATTCAAATCCACCAGAAAGTTTTTAAAGACTTGTGTTCTTAATTACTTGTGTTTTGATTCATTTCAAGTTATTATTCTGCACTCTGCAAATCAATTCACACTGATATATATATAAGTTAGAACAATTTTATTTGTGAAAAAAAAGTTTCAAGAATTCCATTCAACCCCCTTCTGTAATTCTTGTTGCATTGTTAAGGGACTAACAATTGGTATCAAATCAAGCTTTTGAGAAACAAAGAGTTTAAAGATCACAACAAAACAGAAAGATGAATAAGAAGGATGTTGGAGTCAAGATTTCTTTTTTGGATAAAGATAATTACCATCACTGGAAGGTAAAGATGCATCTTTATTTACTTTCTCAAGATGAGGCCTATGTAGATTGCATAGAAAGAGGCCCTCATGTACCAATGAGAGATGCAACTGGAAATGAGCCATCTGTCCCCAAGCCAAGGCATGAATGGTCTGATCCTGATATTGAAAAAGTCAGGAAAGATAAGAAGGCCATGAATATCCTGTTCAATGGAGTTGATGGTGATATGTTTGACAACATCATCAATGCAAAACTGCCAAGGATGTTTGGGATACAATACAGATTATCTGTGATGGCACTGAGCAAGTTAGAGAAAACAAGATGCAGCTACTGATTAAGCAATATGAGCATTTTCATAGTGAAGAAAGTGAGTCTCTCACTGACATCTTTAGTAGGTTTCAAAAACTACTAAGTGCTCTGAAGTTGCAAGGAAGGGTCTATCAGACAAAAGACTCCAATCTGAAGTTTCTTAGATCTCTTCCAAAGGAATGGAAACCTATGACAGTCTCATTAAGAAACTCTCAAGATTACAAGGAGTTTACTTTGGAGAGACTGTATGGCATCCAGAAAACCTATGATCTTGAAATAGAGCAAGATGAGAGGATGGAGAGAGGAAAGAAGAAAGGAGGATCCATTGCACTAGTTGCGGAGTTAAAAAAAGAGAAGAAGATGAAGATGGAAGCTGTTGAATCAACTTCAAAGGTCTGTGAAAACAAGGGCAAGGGGCTGGCAGCAGAAAATGAAGATTCTTTGAGCCAAGATGACATGGAGGATATTGATGAATATCTAGCATTTCTTTCCAGAAGATTTGCCAAGCTCAAGTTCAAGAAGAACTTTGGAGCAGCTAAGCCAAATAGAAACATGGTGGATAAATCAAAATTCAAGTGTTTCAAATGTGGCTTGGCTGGGCACTTTGCCAGTGAGTGTAGAAAGTCAGATTCCAACAAAAAGAAGTTTGAGCCTGTGGATTATAAACAGAAATACTTTGAGCTACTCAAACAAAAGGAAAGGGCTTTCATTACACAAGAAAATGACTGGGCTTCAGATGGTCTGGATGAGGATGAGGATGTCAGCTATGTCAATCTAGCCTTAATGGCCAAGTCTGATGAAACAGAGACAAGTTCTTCAAGTAATCAGGTAAACACCATTAATCTTGCACATTTATCTAAAAATGAGTGTAATGATGCTATAAATGACATGTCTACAGAATTATATCATCTGCGTGTTACACTTAAGTCTCTCACTAAAGAAAATGCTAAAATCAAAGAAAACAATTTATTTGTAAGTGAGAAGAATAACGTGCTAAAGTCTCAGTTCATTGAATTTGAAAAATTAAGAATTGAGTGGAAAATTGCTAAGGATGAATTAACTGAGTCCTTGAAGAAAGAAGAGATCTTGAAGAATCAGCTTGAACATTAACAGAAGGTGGTCAAGGCATGAAAAACATCTACAGATGTTCATGCTCAAATCACCAAAGTTCAAGGGATTGAGTCCTTTTGTGATGCAGCCTGGAAGAAGAACAAGGAGAAGCTGGAATCCAATTTGGTGGAAGGATTGCTAACAGATGTAGACTCGACGGATGATGAGGGTCACCCGTCGGATAGCGGAAAGGGTTATCCATCGAGTGACATATATCCTCATTCGTCGACTGTGAGCAAGCATGTGAGTAAAGCCAAGCTTGTCAAGTTAAATGAGAGATATGGATCAGTTTCCAAGAATTTTGTTCCAGGAGAATCTAGTCAAGTAAAGAAGGAGAAGAAGGCTAATATTGGTCATATGACTGTCAAGCAATTGAGTGACAGACTTGAAAATATTGAGATTAAAACATAGGCTAAAAAGAAAAATAATAGAATTGGTAAAGTAGGGTTTAACAAACATAATAACTACACACCTAATAAATATGCTCCTAGAAAAATTTGTGTCAAGTGTGGTAGTGTAAATCATTTGTCTGTTAATTGCAAATCTGTCATGCCTACTTCCATATCTGTGCCACCTCACTTTCCCAACATGAATGTCATGCCTCCTATGCCTATGAATGTTATGTCTACACAGAATATGAATGCACAGTTTGCTAATATGCCATTTTCACCTAATCCTTATTATGCTGCATTTAGTACGCCATAAATGCTATTTAGCATGCCTTACTGGAATAACATGTTCACTAATAGCATGTCATTCCCTGTTAATCATAATATGCATGATAATTCTGCTATAATGAATGGTTTCAAAGGTTCAACTCAAATGACTAAGGATGAATCTGATATCCCTAAGTTAAATGAGATCAAACCTAAGAAACAGAAAAAAAAAAGCTAACAAGGAAGGACCCAAGGAAACTTGGGTACCAAAATCAACTTGATTTGATTTTGATGTGTGCAGGGAAACAAAAAAAATCTATGGTACTTGGATAGTGGTTGTTCAAGACATATGACTGGTGATTCTACCCTGCTCACAGAGTTCAAGGAGAGAGCTGGCCCTAGTATTACTTTTGGAGATGACAGCAAGGGTTATACTGTGGGATATGGCTTGATTTCAAAAGACAATGTCATCATTGAGGAAGTTGCCTTAGTGGATGGTCTCAAGCGTAATTTGCTGAGTATCAGCCAGCTTTATGATAAAGGCAATTCAGTAACCTTCAACTCAGAATCCTGTGTTGTGACTAACAAGAGGAGCAACAAAATGGTTCTCACTGGTGTGAGAAAAGGAAATGTGTACCTAGCTGACTTCAACTCATCAAATGCAGAATTTGTTACTTGTCTTCTCAGCAAAGCAAGTCAGGATGAAAGTTGGCTATGGCACAAGAAGCTATCCCATTTAAACTTCAAGACCATGAATGAACTAGTAAAGAAAGAACTGGTTAGAGGCATTCCTCAAGTGGAGTTTTCTAAGGATAGATTGTGTGATGCCTGTCAAAAAGGAAAGCAGACCAAAGCATCATTCAGGAAGAAGCTTGATTCAACAATTGAAGAACCTTTGCAACTGCTACTCATGGATTTGTTTGGACCATTCAATGTGTTGTCCATTTCAAGGAAAAGATTTTGCCTAGTAATTGTAGATGATTTCTCAAAGTTCTCTTGGACATATATCCTAAAGTCTAAAGATGAGGCTAGTGAAATCATCATCAATCACATAAGGCAAGTCAATAATCATCCTGATTTCAAAGTAAGAAGAATCAGAAGTGACAATGAAACTGAGTTCAAGAATTCTTCCATGAGAGCATTTTGTGAAGAAAATGGAATTTTGCATGATTTTTCAGAAGCAAGAACTCCACAACAGAATGGAGTAGTGGAAAGGAATAATAGATCACTTATTGAAGCTGCCAGGACAATGCTTGAAGAATCTAAATTATCAACATATTTTTGGGCTGAAGCTGTAAATAATGCATGTTACACTCAGAATATTTCTCTGATTAATCAAGCAAAATGCATGACTCCCTCTCAATTGTTCAAAAAAAAGAAGCCAACTCTAAATTTTCTTCATGTCTTTGGCTGCAAATGTTATATCTTGAGAAATCAAACTGATCAGAATGGGAAGTTTGATGTTAAAGCAGATGAAGGAATTTTTGTTGGATATGCTGTTGGTAAAGCATATAGAGTCTACAGTCTAAGAAGCAACATTGTTGTGGAATCAATACATGTTGTGTTTGATGATAAAAAGATTGAAGGACTACAAGATGGAGACTACCATGAGAGCCTCAAATTTAACAATGTGGAGATGGTTAGTGATGACAGTGATGATGAAAGTGATCAAGAAACAGTATCAAAGGATAATGCAGAAAAATCCACTACCAATGAAGCACAAAATTCAACATCTGTCGAGTTGTATAATGCTTCATCCGTCGGGAGACAATCTGCCTTATCCGTTGGAAGGCAACCTGCTTCATCCGTCGATACTCAAAATTCACCATCTGTCGGGTTATCAAAAGGAGCTGGGAGTCAGGATAGATCACTTACAAAAAGCTCCCCTTCCTCAAATCAAAGATCCATTAACTCAGGGGGAGTTTCTAACAATCAAAACTCAATCACACATCAAGAAAACAATGAGGCCTCTTCTTCTAGATCTAATCTACCTCAGCAAAGAAAATGGATAAAAAATCATCCCTTTGAGCTCATAATTGGTGATGTATCTTCTAGAGTTCAAACAAGGAGAGCAACTCAAGAAGAATGTCTGTACAATAGCTTTCTATCTAAGGAAGAACCAAAGAAGGTAGAAGAAGCTTTGTTGGATCCTGATTGGATTTTAGCTATGTAAAAGGAGCTAAATCAATTTGAGAGTAATAAGGTATGGAAGCTGGTGCCCAAGCCTAGAGGAAAGAATCCAATTGACACCAAATAGGTATTCAGAAACAAGATGGATGAAAATGGCATAGTAGTCAGGAACAAAGCTAGATTGGTTGCTAAGGGCTATTATCAACAAGAAGGAATAGATTTTGATGAAACATTTGCTCCTGTTGCAACACTTGAAGCCATCAGAATCTTCTTAGCCTATGCAGCCCATGCCAATTTCAAGGTCTATCAAATGGATGTCAAAAGTGCCTTTCTGAATGGAGACTTGGAGGAGGAAGTATATGTTAGTCAGCCTCCTAGTTTTGAAGATCCAAATTTTCCAGAATATGTCTACTATCTTTTGAAAGCACTTTATGGACTGAAGCAAGCACCTAGAGCCTGGTATGACACTTTATCAAAGTTCCTTTTGGAAAATCACTTCACAAGAGGTACTGTAGATAAAACTTTATTCTTCAGAAATGTTAATAGCTCTAGTATACTTGTTCAAATTTATGTAGATGACATTATTTTTGGCTCTATAGATGAAAAACTTTGCAAAAAGTTTGTCAAATTGATGCAAAGTAAGTATAAAATGAGTATGATGGGAGAACTAACTTACTTTCTTGGTTTGCAAGTTAAGCAAGTTAGTGATGGAATATTCATTAGTCAAACTAAATACATTTATTATCTTTTAAAGAAGTTTGATCTAATGGATTGCACATCTGCAAAAACTTCCATGGCCACTGCAACTAAGCTTTAATAAAAAACACTACTGAAAAGTCTGTGGATATTTTAAGTTATAGGGGAATGGTTGGCTCACTTCTGTACTTAACAGCTAGTAGGCCATATATAATGTTTGCTACATGTTTGTGTGCTAGATTTCAGGCTGATCCTAGAGAATCTAACTTAGTAGCTATTAAGAGAATTTTTAGATATCTCAAGGGACACCAAAACTTGGCATTTGGTACCCTAGATATTCTGGTTTTGATCTAACTGGTTATTCAGATGCAGATTATGCAGGTTGTAGAATTGATAGAAAAAGTACAACAGGAACCTGTCAATTTCTTGGAAATAAGCTTGTGTCCTGGTTCAGTAAAAAGCAAAATTCAGTTTCTACCTCTACAGCGGAAGCTGAATATATTGCTGCTGGTAGTTGCTCTGCACAGATTTTGTGGATGAAAAATCAATTGCTAGACTATGGTCTGCAAGTTGAGGGGATTCCTATTTTCTGTGATAACACAAGTGCAATTGCCATCACTGAAAATCCAGTACAACATTCAAGGACAAAGCACATAGACATCAAGTACCACTTCATAAGGGAACATGTAATGAATGGTACTGTGGAACTACATTTTGTTCCAAGTGAAAAGCAGCTTGCAGATATTTTCACCAAGCCACTAGATGAATCCACCTTCTCAAGGTTGGTAAGTGAGTTAGGTATGCTTAATTATTCTTAAATTATTTCAGATAATTTGCAAGTTGCTATACAGCCAGAAATTTAATTAATTTTTCAGTCTAAGATGGAATTTTGGCTGTCAAAATTTACATCTCGACGGATGATCTTTATCCATCGAGTTTGATCATCCGTCGAAATATTGCTTGTAAATAAAAATCAATTATTTTTCTAGAATATTTTATAACTCGACGGATAACAGTCTATCCTCATCCGTCGAATTGTCTTAATCTTAGCCGTTAATTTCCTGAACATTATCCATCGAGTATACTTACAGTTTGTAAGCATAACACGATGGATAATTGATGGAATTTTTATAGTTTATTTTTAAATTTTCATTGGTTACTTTATTTTACTTTATTATTTTTTATAGTTATTTTTGAGATAGTATAAAAGCTTATTTCATTTCTATTGCCTTTCTTTTATCATTCTCAAATTATCTGCTCAAAATTCTTTCTCTCAAAAGCAATTAGCATCACTATCTCTGAAATTTCCACTCTCTAACAATGGCACCAGTAGTCAAGATCATGTCACAAACTGGATACATCTATGAGAAGAACAACTTCGCGACTCTAGTAAACAAGGGGATTCAATATTCAAGTGATTACCACAAAATGATGGATTTTGTGAAGAACTGCAAACTCAGCTATGCAATGCTAGAATCACCCACCATCTTCTGTGAGGTTGTTGAAGAAATGTGGACTACTTCTTCATACAACTCGATAGATAAGACCATCACACTCACCATTAAAGGTAAGGAGTTCTGTATTAATAGCGATGTTATCAAAGCATGTTTCAAGATTTCTGATAACACTGTGACCTCACCACACACAGACACTGATATAGTTAATATGCTTAATTCCATGAAGTATGCTCTCTCTACTTCTAAGTTAAGTGACATTAGGAGATTGGGTCTTAGGAAGGAATGGAGTTTCATGTGTGATGTAGTGACCAAGGTCTTTTCTGGTAAAATCAGTAATTTTGACTCTGTCAATATTTCCATGCTTTACATGCTAGTTACAGATAAATTCTTTAATTTCAGTGATCTTGTTTTGTTTGAGTTGGGATTTAAGTTAGGAGAGTTAAATAAGAGAGGTAAAAATGTTTATTATGCTAGATTTTTCTTGATGTTAGCTAACCACCTCTCTGAGGAAATTGTACTTGACAACCCAAACAACAAATTAGATTGTAGGGTTCAAGAGAGAAGAATTATTGCAGATTTGAACAGGGCAAATCATCATGGAGAAGTGCCACTCTTCTATATCCCTGTAATGGTAGCACCTCAGGTAAGTGAGGTAAGTTCATCTGTACCTACTATTCCAACCTCACAAATTTGTTTGAATTCTAGTTTAGCAATGGCAACTGTGTCAATAAACCAACAGTTGCCTACCCAAGCTATCAAATCATCCAAAATTTTAAAATCCAAATCAAAGAAAGCCCCCTCTGGTATCTCTCAAAATATGCCAGTTGTAAAATCTACCAAAACCAAAGAGGGGAGTGTGAAGGTGGGTAAGGTAGGTGAGGGATATGGTGAACATAAAAGAAACCCTAAGAATAAGGATGGAGAGTTGAGTGGTTCCCAGCCTAGCCACACTGCAGTTTCCTAACAAATTGCAGTGATTAATAAGGATAAAAGCTCATTTCTAGTTGCATCATCCCAAAAGGATGTGGCTATTGAACAAAGCTATCAGCCAAGAGCACATGCCAAAAGGGTAAGGGACACTAGCTCACCCCAAACTTATGCAAGAAAGAAGAAATCCAAAACCCTTGGGGATGCACAGGGTTCACACACTGTGCAAACTGGAGCTAAAGACACAGTCACTGCACCTTCACAAATTCAGCTTAATGTGGCTCCAATAAATGTGGAGTCACAGCCAAAATCATTAGTTATAGAAGCACCTCTATTGCAAGTGAGCATCATCTTTTGGATGATTTGTTGGCTCACTTGCCAATTCTTTCAGGAACTGTTGAAATATTTGTGCCCAAAATCTCATCAATCAGCACAGAGTCCACAATAGTTTCAATTCCGGGTTCATTCATTTCTACTCTCTCGATGGATATTGCTCATCGATCGAGTAGTGATTGTATCCCGACGGATAAGCTTAACAGCATTTATCAGTCGGTTAGTCAAACTGCTAACCCGAAGGATATTCCTCATCCGTCGGGTGTCTCTGCACAACTTCAAATTTCATCTATTATCTCTAGTGCAGAAGACTTAGTGGTTGTACAGTCACTCTTAGGATTGAGGGAAGAGAGTGTTATGAGTGAGTCTGGGTTGCTCCCAGGAAAAAGGAGAGGAAAAGAGTGAAAATAAGTAATCCATTTCTTCAGGATTGGCAAAAGAGAGTGAGAGGAGTTCCACCTTAGATGGTGAAGGTGAGGGTGTGAGGGTGGGAAGCCATGGTGAGACCCTGATGCAACAAAAGAGAGAACAAGAGAGAAATGCAGGTACAGGAGCTATAAGTGTAACACCCCCAAATTCAGGGTCGGGGATTCGGGTTGTCACGAGTTCTATTTCCCTTATCAATACTTAATCTTAACAGTCAACCAACTACTGAGTACTGTGACCCCATAATATACACACACACACCACAAGTTATAGTCTCAGAGATGAATACCAAAAATAACACAAGTTATTTTATTCCACAATTATAAACCGTTACACCTTAAAAGGGTTTGTGAATAATTTACATATTCCTTGCCATTATTACAATTCATATTATACATAAGTCTGGTTCATCAATAGTTAAAAACCTAACCTATTGGTAACTCCTACCTCAGCTACGGCGACATCAACGCTTCCAGAAAACTGCGGAACGTTTTCTAACCGCTTGCGAATTGGAAGCTTGGTCTTGTTCATCTTTTCTATCTGTTGTTGTGTGATGAAAGAAGAAAGCAAGGGTGAGCAACAAGCCCACCAAAATAATATGTATAATGATTAA
Organism: Apium graveolens; assembly: GCF_009905375.1. Taxonomy (NCBI): domain Eukaryota; kingdom Viridiplantae; phylum Streptophyta; class Magnoliopsida; order Apiales; family Apiaceae; genus Apium; species Apium graveolens. The sequence goes on from NC_133650.1 coordinate 58,861,392, forward strand.
CAATATATGAGCATTCTCATAGTACTCATGAAAGTCTTGGTCAAAAGAAATGAACCAAGCTGATATCTTAACACGACCAGGTCACAAAATATTCAGTATATATATACATATATACTTTTCACAATCTTTGAAATCCTCTAACATGTATAATATACACAGAGTTCAAGTTTATAACTGTATAAAAATATCGTTGCAAGGTGATCTCATATATCTAACCTTGTCTCTCAATATTTTTCTGAAACCTTTGTCATTCATAAGACAATCACTAAATATATATAAGTTTAAAAGATGAAGATACAAGATACTCCAATATACTTATATCTTTTCCGAATCCTACTTGAACTACCACGGTTCAATGTATAAATAGTTCATCCCATAGATTAAGCTACAAGACAAAACCTGTATAGAATCAATCTTTAAAATATCATCAAAATAAAATGAAGTTACGAGATACTTCATTTGATGCAAACATCATTTTGAAAACTTGACCCTGCCAACACTTAACAATCGCCCAACCGTAGCCTTTCTATCAAAGTGCTCTGGGTAGTGTTGCAGAAATATCCAATTGGATGATGAATTCATTACGGGAGTTTACCGCGCCAGAAAGACCACTTACGATGATCAGTTGTAGTAGTGCAACCCCACCATTTTCTACATGTAAAGGAGAACCTGTCGGATTTATTTGTCAACCGAACACTGGACTCCTAAGGAATGGACCGTCTTAGCGGAACTTCCGGGCCATTTGGGCCAATATAATAAGGCTGGGTCGGCGCTACTCGACCACTTACGCCACTCCTAGTTCAGATGAAATCCAAGACCCTGAAACGTAAAGCTCATTCTCCCTTTCCCCAAGTAGAAACTTGTTGATACGGCTCCACTAAGAAGTCGTATCTAGTTGGAAAGGAAAAGTCACCGATATTTCCCAGGCGATGCCTGTTAATGGATTAACTTGTTCCGAGAATTTTACTTCCCGAGTGTTGGGTAAGTAATCAAAAACTCTTTTATCAGAATAGCAACCTTGTTGCGAATATAAAATACACCACGGAGTCGGATCCCTCAGGTTTTGAGTGAGTATTTAAATCCCCTTCGAAAGGAGGATCTTAAATATAAAAAATGAGTTTTGGGATCCGCCCTAACCTTTAAAATCATTTTGAAGACTCGAAAATATTTTTAAGAATGTTTGGAGTGATGCTGATGTAATAAAATAAATCAGTCCCAATATATTAGAAAATATCTGAATATTATTATTTAAATAATATTCCCATAAAGAATAATCTTTATAAAAATAATTGAAGTAGAAGTTGTAAAACTTATACTTGAAATGAATATTAAATAACCAAAGATATACTTATACGAAAGTAATATCTTTATTTTAAAATCAAAAGTAAGTTTGATTATCGACACATTATTCTTTAATAAAATAAAGAATATTATTTAGTAAATAAACGGAGTCATAAGCCCTCGAATGAATATTCAAAATAATATTCATTAATAAAATAAACGGAGTCATAAGCCCTCGAATGAATATTCAAAATAATATTCATTAAATAAAGTAAGCGAAGTCATAAGTCCTCGAATGAATATTCAAAATAATATTCATTAAATAAAATAAAGTTATCGGATAAACCTTATTCGATTAATAGTTTTGAAAAATATATCAATATATATATATATATATATAATATACTCGAGAACATCGACTCCCGGTTTTAGAAAATGTTCACCTTTGGGTCCCCTATACTAAGGGTATGCGCAACTACTGCTTATCTCTAGCATAGGTATTATGCAACTTATAAGCATTTGAATCAACAATATATATCAAGATTACGAAATAGACATGCATATATACCATATCACATGCTCCAATATATCGCAAGATTTGCTAATTAACCACCATGCATCTATCACAAGATAATGCATATACATATGTATACATCACAACAACAGTATAACGGGTAGAAAACTTGCCTTAGTGTTCCCGGATAGACTTAAGCTTAGAGTGGGTCCGATAACCTATGAACAACAACATAAGTCGGAATTAAACCCCGGTCTCTTAAGAAACTAGACTTTAACCAATTAGACCCCTAACGTCCGCTTTCGCGCTTAACGATTCACTTAAGTCGCTCGAGTACTCTCGGCTCCACTATTTTTAATAAATTAACCATTAAGAGTTTTAAGGCGATTCTTTCGCAAGTACCTTACCAACTGCCTAATCCACTTAACATAATTGCTTCATATCCCAATTAGTCATTTAAGGTCCTTAACCAAGATTTCAAAGAAAGGCGAGGGGAAATGGTTCATTCGCGAAACGCCGTTACTTAAAATGGTCGTTTCTCCTAAACCGTACATCGGATTCAAGCGTACCACATATCAAAACGAAGCTTATAACATGAAATATCTAATCATGGCAATGGTCATAACCTAACAGTGAGTTTTCGGGTCCTGATGTTATGAACAAAAACAGTCTAGGATAATCGGACATTACGACGGCTATGTTTACGCGATTACCAAATTTGTACAACTCCAAATCAATCTACAATCAACCCACAATCAACATTACAACCCAAAATCCCTCCAAATCTCACCACATCAGTCCATTACTTCATATTTTAACCAACTCATTCAATCACAACAAAAGCTATTAACCATATTAGGGTTCATTAACTAATAACCAAGATTCAACCATCAAAATCTCTACAAACTCAACCAAACTTTAAACAAACAAGCATCATGCTTCACATATACTATATCAATCATAACCATTCCTAAATACTCAAAACTAAAGCTAGGGTTTGGAGTTTATACCTTCTTGAAGCTTCTTAACATAACACAAGAGCTTTGAATGCCTAAAGAACCTTGATCCTTGCTTGTATAACCTTAAACTTTCATAAAACTTTAAGAAAACTAAAGTTATTTTTTGAAAGTTACTATTCACCATCTTCTTCCTTGAATTATTGGAAGAGATTGTGAAGGAATTTGAAGCTTAAACTTATAGGATATCCATATCTATGTACAAGGAACCTTAGATAATTACCTCACTAATTAACAAAGCTTGGAACTAGGATTTGAGTTTTTTTCTTCCTTTGAAATGGACAAAGCCGAGAGCACTTCTTGAAAATGGAAGTGTTTTGTGTTTTTTGATGTTTATGATTTGTTTTTGGCTTGGTTGATTCACTTGGTTTGTTAATTAGATTATTACCATGGTAACTTTTGTGTGGTTCACAATCAACCAACAACACATTTCTCTTTTGGTCATGCTTAGGTCATCTTCCCATGTCATCCTCTCACACTTGTCCTCTTCTTGTTGGTGAGATGACATCACTCTCCACTAACCCTTTGATTAACTCCTAATCACTTGGTTAATGACCGTTGATCTGTTATACGGTTCGCTTAACTTTTGTTCTCGTTTATCGTTTGAGGGATCATACCCGGGATCTTATTACTTGGGTTCCCTTAACCTTTCTCAATACATTATATTCCTTTTATGATCCTCTCTTATAATCCTTGAATTTAAATCCTTTTAATCATGTTACCTTATACTCAATTCTTTCGGTATCTGGTGGATTTTCGGGAAAAATCAAAGTGTTCGGATTTGGATTCTGACGATCTTTACATACACTTATATATCATATAGTGTACTAATAAGATCTCAGAATAACAATAAAAGAACACCTACATAGTGTGGCATGAAAAGTTTTCTTATTCAGCATAATCAGTAAAACACTATTCATAAGGGTTACTAAAAGTTCAAAAAATTTGGGGTTATTACAGTCTCCCCTCCTTAAAAGGATTCCATCCAGGAATCAGGAAAAAATGAATAGGGATACTTTCTTAGCATTGCACTTTCTAACTCTCAAGTCAAGCTTCCCACATTGTAGTTTTACCATCAAACTCTGACTAGTTTGATAGCCCTTCTCCCAAGCACTTGTTCCTTTTTAATCTATAACCTTTCCCGGTTGCTCCATATAGGTTATGTCTGGTTGCATGTCTATGCGCTCATATGTCCCTATTTGTCTGGCATCCGAATTATACTTCCTTAACATTGATACGTGGAACATGTTATGAATTTGCTACAGGTTCGGGGGTAGGGCTAGCTCATATGCTAACTTCCCAATACGTCTTAATACCTCAAAGGGTCCAACAATTCGTGGGCTTAGCTTTCCTTTCTTTCCGAACCTCGTCCATCTTTTCCAAGGGATACCTTTAACATCACTAGGTCCCCTACTTCCTATCCTTTGTCCTTTCGTGTCGAATCAACATACTTCTTATGTCCATCTCGGGCTACTACCAGCCATCCTCTGATTAGATCTATTATATCCTTGGTCCTTTGGACCACTGCTGGTCCGAGCATCTTGCTCTCTGCAATCTTCATCCTAACATAAGGGAGATCGACATTATCTTCCCTCAAGGATCTCATAAGGCGATACCTCAATACTGACATACGATCGATTATCATGAGAAAACTTAATCCGCGTTAAGTGATCATTCCAAATTCTTTCTAGTCTATTGCACAGAATTTCATCATAGCTTCTCGCACTATAGCTTTGGCTTCTCAATACCCATTCTTTTTCAGTTCGTAATCGTTACTATCTTCCGTACAGGATACTATTCTAGATATACCTTTACTCGCTAGAGTTTTATAACCTCTTAATAATCGCGTTAACCTTAGTATCACGGACGTGTTAGAATCGGAATACCACCTTACTTGGGACCACTTCATCTCTAGCTACTTCCATCTTCGAAAGCTTGATCCATCATATAGAAGTAAAGGAATTTGTTGAGAGATCCCTATGATCATGAACACTTGTTCTATTCTATAGTTAGTACAGAAGGTGGCCAGCCTTTAGTACTTGACAAGCAATTAAATAACATATGGTATCCTACTAAGCTTCTATCACACAGATAGATAGTCATTCGGCAATACCTCCCCTTCTGGAAGGGTTGTTCTTCTCAGCTTATATGAAAAGAAAAGGAGAGAAAAGAACGAATTGAAGAGAATTATATATATATATAAAAAAATATATTGCCACAAAATATCTGGCTTGGAATCTACCTCTGAACTATAAAGGTTTATCATAGGAGAACAAAACATATATGTATATAAATCAACATCAAGTATTATAGCATCATATTTCACATGCCTAAATATTTTTGCTATTCTGTCCATCATTCTATGGACCCATGCTCTTCCTCGAGCTTATACACAATCACCTTTGAAACTCCCTCGACATCGAAAATCGAATCCGGGATCTCATTCTAGACATCATCGTTACTTGAATTCTATGCTTGCACCGCAACCTTCCTCGTATAGTAATACGACTCTCTATTGACAAGAAAGAATAAGTATTCAATAGGTAGATAATCTGTGGCGCCCTCCAAACCCGGGTCAGAAGTTTGGGGTCCACAACACATACTCAATATATAGACCTGTATATAAAATATTATTTGTAATGACCCTGCTTTACATAACCACGGATCGTAACAGGTTAAAGTATGAAAACAAGCCACAACCTTAACTTTTATTACAATGTACCAAATCCCAACTGATTTAATTTACAACTGATATAAAATTATTCTTACAACCTTAGTATCTCACTACTGCAATAATCTCCTGCTAGCTCGATCAATCATAATCTGGAATCCTAGCTCGAACATTGAACTGGGAAACCTCGCTATCAACCGTATCCTTCTTAACTGTAGAATATATAAAAAGATTCGCAAGAGGGAGCTAACTAGCTCAACAAGTCATATTATCAATAACTGAGGTTAAACGATAATAAACGAGATGATTCTAAGGAATCAAGTTTCTTGTTAAACAACCAATAGAATTGGATATTCATTTTAAGTTTTTAAAACCAAGGTTAGGCTGCTGATCAGTCACGCACTAACCCCGAGCAGAGCACACAGCACTGCTCTAACTACTGGATCCAAGGCACACATTGGCCTAACTTGACCATCGGTATGGTCTGACCGCGAATCTGGTCCATACAAAGAAAACTATCCAATTCTAAAGCATTTCAATATGATAAACAAGAGAGTTCAATAAACCAGATCATAATCAATAACAATAAACATTTGTATGAGAGCATGATAAAAATTCATGGTTACCGAAAGGGTATGTCAAAGTACATAAAAGAAGTGGCCTCCAACCTGTAGGATAATCGGGTATTAGATAAATAATGTTTTTACAAGGTTTTAGTACTTTGATGTCACAAGGTATGGTTGAGCATAAAAGTTTCTGTATGTGTAAACAATTATGTTCCAGTGTTTGGGATATGATGGATATATATTTGTGGAGCGGCATCATGTTTGTGTGGTTTAGTATCTGGTAAATCAACAAGAAATGGTTCACAAATAATAAGGCTTACGGATCAAAGATCAAATGATGTGGCTCAGGTTCAAGGCTGAATGATTCAATGTACTTTCAACATAAAACAAAGCTATTTTGAACACTTAACAATATGTTACGAGAAAGTTTAGATATATTTACATTATATTTCGAAAAAGGTTTAGAAGTACTTGCCTTATCATAATCGATTCCAACTTCACTTGTACTCGTCTACGACTCTATTCAACAACCATTCATCTGTTTCTTCTATGCCTCGCTTTTAATCTCTGACCACTTGCTGTATTTTCTACATGTCAATTCTATTTTCTGATCACCTGCTTCCCTTTCTTATGCCTTGCTTACTCTGCTAGGCATTATAAATATCTATCAATATTTAACTCATACGATTCTATTCGACATACATTTCTATCTACCCTTCGTTTTACCCAAATCCGATTAACGGATTGAAAGTTATGCAATAAACATGTAAACATCGAATACATAGACCGACAGTCAACCAACGAGTCACATATAACACATAATACATCACCTAATCAATGATGGATCACTTATAAAGAAGTCTCGGGTCATAAACAGGCTTTCAAGTAATAAAAATGATTTTTAAAACATTTTTCAGAATTAAAACGGGTCGTTGGATCAATTTCAGAGTAATAAACAGGATTCGGTTGGCCCATTCTGGCTTCGAAACAATTATATAATAATTATTGAGCCTTGGAAATAATTTAAAATAATATTTTAAAGCTCGAAACTATTTTTCGGAATTTTTAAATCATTTTTAAATAATTAAATCTAATTAAATAATTAACTAAAATCAATTAATAATTAATTAAATCAATTAATCAATTAATTTTCGAATTAATTGACCAATTAATCAATTAAAAATTAACTGAAATTAATTAACTAATTAATTCAGATTTATATTTGAATTAAAAATAATTTTCGGAATTAAAATAATAATTTTTAGAATTTTCAGAAATTAAAATTGAATTTTTATAAAAAAATAAATAGGAAATATGATTTTTAAATATTTTTAAAACAGGAATCCTATTTTTGCAAATTCTGGAAAGTTCAAGGACCTAACTTCATCATCTCCAAAAGTACAGGGCCTAAACTGCAATTTTGCAGTTTAGTCGCCGGAAAATGACGGGTTCACCGGAGAACTCGTCTCCGGCACCGTCCCACCTCCACAAGCTCCAGAATTAAACTACACAACATCAGGAATCTGTTCATGCAATCAAATCATTCAAATAACCCCAGACTTGGCCAGAAATTAGCCAAGAACATCGCTGGTTTCCGGCGAACATCGGAAAACTTCAAAATACAACTCACTTCGATTCATTAATCCTCTGTTAACGAGCTATATATCAATCGATTGCAAATTTCATAAGGAATACAACCCACTATAAATCAACAGCTAATAACCCCTAAATCAAAAACCCCCAAAATTCAATTGAAAACATTCATACGGGTTATAAACCCTAATTTTGAAATTCGAAAATTAAACCCACTTTTGAGCATGTTATTGAACTCCAAATCAGACGTATGACATATGAAAATCATCAGGAAAACAAGCTCTACAACATGCAAGCATCAAATCGTACAAACAACCATCCGAATAAAAATTCATATTTTTAATCAAAATAATTCAAAAATAAATAAATTTATATAAAATCGACCTTTGATTCTGCAGTAAAACAGGTTCTGGAATCTGATAGTACTCCTTGAGACCTTCAATTTGGTTACTCCAACTTTCCAAACGGATTTCACTAACACCTTGAATTTGTGGTTTGATTCTCAGAAGGGTTTATGAATATATGATTTTTCTCTGTAAAATTATATAATTATCTGTCTGCAAATGATTTTGATACGAAATAAAATACGGTAAAAGGCTATTTATAATTACGGAAAATTATATCCCGTTGGATCATTCCAGATATAAAATGGTACGCTTATTTATAAAAACTGATCCAAACGGTATCGGTTTTCGGGATAATTATCCAAATCAGTACAATTTGTACCGCGATCTTGGTCTCAGCGCCTGGTTACACGTACTACGAGGTGATAATTGTAATAGTTTAATAAAAAGCTCCCGTTTCTCGAAAATACGAGTTTTATTGATTTACCGAAATGAATATTGCATCGAAAATGTTGCGCCGGGACCCGCGCAGGACAAACCGTACGCCGGATCGAAAATGTCAAAACATGGATAATGCTCGGAATACTACAATTAGGTTAGGAAGGAGTTCTCGGAAGCGTTTCGGGTTCTAAAAACGTAAAAACGGATAACGGTGGTTGGTTCCCGTTTTTATAATATAGATTTTAAATACCCGGAAAAAGATTTTATAAAATCTATATGATTCCTATAAATTCATAAATCAACATAAAAATAATTAGGAAGATATGACAATTATCTATATTTTATTTTGGACATATAAAAATTAAAATACTCAATTAATAACATTTTTAAACAGTCACACACATTTAACACTTAACAAATAACTTACAGAATAGATACTGAATACATATAATAATTATCTATTAACAAAAATAATTACACAATATATCCCGGATATTACATCCTTCCCCCCTTAAAAGGATTCTGTCCTCAGAATCTTCTAAGAAAACAAATGAAGATACTTTTCTTTCATATCACTTTCTGACTCTCAGGTTGACTTCTCAACCTTTGGGTTTCTCCACAATACTCTTACTAACTTTACCACTTTATTTCTCAATACTTTCCCTCTCTTCTCTAGAATCTCTATCGGACTCTCTACATATAACAAATCTGCCTGAAGCTCTATTGGCTCATATTCTATTACATGCATGGAGTCTGGATTGTACTTCTTAAGATACGTGAAAAACATTGTGAATGTGCTCCATGTGCGGAGTTAACGACAACTCGTAAACTACTTTACCAACATGCTTTAAAATTCCAAAAGGTCCGACATATCCTGGGCTCAGCTTTCCTTTTTTTTTCCAAATCTCACTAATTCCGTTCATGGTGATAGTTTCAATAATACCAAATTTTCTTCTTCGAATTCCATATCTTTCCTTGATTAATCTGTGTATTTCCTTTGACGATCTTATGCTGGTATCAATCTTTTCTGGATAACTTTAATAGCTTCATTTGTCTGCTGTACTAATTTAGGTCCAAGTAATTTGCGTTCTCCTACTTCGTCCCAATACACTGGAGATCTGCCTTTGCGTCCCTAAAGGGCTTCATAGGGTGGCATCCCAATACTGGCGTGATAACTGTTGCTGTGAGCAAATTCTACTAGAGGTAAATGCTCGTCCCAATTTCCTTTAAAATCAATAGTACACACGTGTAACATGTCCTTAATTGTCTAGATCATTCCTTTACTCTGGCCGTCCATCTGTAGGTGGTAAGCCGTACTCATGTTCAGTCTCATTCCCAAACATTCTCGAAAATTCTCCCAAAATCTTGAATTAAATCTTGGATCTCGATCGGATACGATGAACACAGGAATTTCATGACGAATTACAATTTCTTTTAAGTAGATATGAACTGCCTTGTCCAGTGAAAATCTTCTATTTATAGACAGAAAATGAGCTGATTTGGTAAATCTATTCATTATAATCCAAATGGTATCGTGATTAGCTTTTGTGCTTGGTAACCCAGCTATGAAATTCATGGCAATATGCTCCTACTTCCACTCTGGAACCTTCAATGGCTGTAGCCCTCCACTTGATCTCGGATTCTCTACTTTAACTCTTTGACGTATATAACATCTGCTAATTCATTCCGTAATTTCCCGCTTCATATCTAACCACCTATAATTTCCTTCAAATCTCTATACATCTTGGTACTCCCTGAATGGATTGAATGCCTTGAATTATGAGCTTTCTGTAAAATTTCATTCTTCAATTCCGTCACTGGTGGAATCCAAATTCTAGAAGAAAACCTAAGAATACCCTGATCATCCCTTTTTTTTGCGTGCATAATTCTTCACCTACTAAACGATTTATATCCTGATCCATTACCTCTTCCTGACACTTCTTTATCTTCTCTAACAATTCCGACTGAAAAATCATACTTATACATTTTTACTCCTTTTTGGATCATGAACCCTGACTTCCAATTCCAACTTCTAGAATTCCATAGATAATTCTTCTGGTACAGTCTCTATGTTCATTCTCTCTCCTTCTTACTCATCTCTTGCCACTATATTTGATTTTCCTCAGGAGTTCATACTTCAAACTCTTATGGTCCTTATATATCTCACATCTTTCTCTATACTTATAATATTTCCCAATCTTCCAAAATGAATATTATTGTTGCTTTTAATTCTCAGTTATGAATAGGGTACTTCTGCTCATAAGGTTTCGGTTGTCTGGATGCATATGTAATAACTTTATTGTTTTGCGTCAACACACATCCTATTCCCTTACGAGAAGTATCACTATAAACTACCAAATCTCCCTTATACTTTCAAATGATAAAACAGATGTTGTAACCATTCTTTTATTTAACTTCGCAAAACTTTTTTTTCACCCTTCTCCATTTCATATAACTTTCTTGCTTTTCCTAGTTAGCCTCATCCAAAATATTGCAACTTTCAAGAATCTTGCACAATCTCTGATAATAACTGGTCCACGATAAAAAATTTTACTTTTGTTGGTGCTTCTGGTCTTTCTTCATTCATACTATCTTTAAATTCTTCTGCTGAATCCCCTTTTTGTCTCCTCCTTACTGACTGTCTATACTAAGAATTACACTTCCTGGCATTAAAGTTTTCACCTGGTAACCTTTTTATACGGCTTCCTTTTTCTTTGACTCCTCAGCTATCATTGTATAGGTTGCATGATTCTTCTTAAGTAACACAAGTATGTCTTATCTAGATTCCTCCTTCGAGATTCTACTTATCAAATTTAATTATCATTGGTATATCAGTTCATCCAACTAACATCTCTAAAATTTTATAACAACATTACTGAATTCTGAAAATTAATTTTGGTATGTTCATAAGTTCAATCTTCACTTGGTAATATGCCCAGTCTTAAGTCAATCTTATAAAAATATCTTGCTCCATTCAAATTATTGGTTCGAGGTAACAGATATCTGCTCTTGAGAGTAAATTTGTTGAGCTTTCGCTAACACATAATCTCATACTTCCATCTTTCTTATTAACACATCGTTCCGGTGCACTTTAGGGGGTACGCTAGGTCCAGCTACTTTTTCTTCTAATCATCTCATGCTTTTGCTCTGGTAACTTCTTCATATGATCTGGTGCTATTCTGTGCGGAGCTTTGGACACTGGCTTCATTTCAGGTGCTAAATCAATCATAAACACATTTTCTTTCTCTAAAGGAAAGATTGGTACTCATCTGGAAACATATCTTGAGACTGTAAAATCTTCAAGTTCGGTTCGCTCCGGACTATTAGTTATAATCGTCATAACACATATATTTTGGTCACTGTAATCTTAAATCGTTCTTAACAAGTTCTTTACTTTCCCTTGTCCTTTAAACTTCTTCTTCATGTTCTTATTTGGCATCTTCAGAACTATCTTCCATCATGACGGTCTACCTGGGCATCACACTTGAATAGTTAATCCATTCCTTAAAATAATGTCAAATCTTCTTATCTCAAATGATATCATTTCTTCACAACTTATTGCCAGAAATATCGATTCCTCCATTGGTACTTACTTATTCAATAATTGCACATTCTTAACTTGCTAGTCCCTTAGTCATAAACTTATTGATTCGACAAGATAATTCATCTTATCAACAAAATCATGAGAGATATATGATCAAATTGCTCCCACATCTTTCAATATTTTAATGCATAAGATATCCATAATAATCTTCCACGTCATCACATCCATATTCTACATAACATATTTCTCAGGAAAATCGCAAATTCTCGTTCTCGGAGACGTATTCCTTATTGAAGTAGATTCCCTTAACTCTTAATGCATCCCTGGCTAGGGCCAGTGATTTACAATTCTCACCATATGCGCTTGTTTCCTTTCCATGCACGAGAGGTAGATGGGACTTTGCCCGTTGAGTGTGTAATACATTGACTTTTGTTTGAAAAGCTCTTGCAAAGAACAACGGTACAACGAAACAACTAGAAGGATTCACAATTTTAATAAACTTAGAGTTGAAAAGAAAGAAGAGGTAATGTTTTGAATATGAATGAGACAACCACGTTGGTATTTAAGATGGCCAGTCTTTCATACCTTATGGCATACAGCACATGATTAGGTGGCGTCCCACCCAACTCTTTGTTATTTTGACAAAGTGTCTCATCATAACACTGTTTGTCCCAATCAGAAAACAAAACTTGAGGGGAGCAATTGAATTTGAAAGGAATGCAAAATCCTCCATTTTGATATCATCAGAAAGAATTTATTAAGAAAAGGAGTTCAGACATTTTAGGAATTACAAAGGAATATACGCTGTAATGTTGAGGACGAGAATGATACCATTGGTCACCATCCACATTTCACTTATATTCCTCTTTCGAGCTTGCTCGATCATTTACCAATTGTATCACATAATAACTTTATAAGTATGCTAAAATGCCTTCGCAACTAAGCATTATGATAGATTCTTACTTGTTGAGCCTCGCGTCTGTAACGTCGCACCTACACGTATAATATTTTAACAATTCGATCATAATGGCGTTCTTATCTGATAACCTTGGGTTTCCTCTTTTTAATTTGGAATAACCATGAATCATTCAACATAACGATCATTTTATTAATAATATTCTTCCTTTAGAAAAGTCTGGAAATTTTTCCCAATCTTCTTAGGTCATGCTCAGGCTTCCGTTTAATCAATGAATTCTTCGAACTCTGATAATCCCAGTAATTGGATGAATAATTACTTCGTACGCTGGTTCCGTTGTTTAATCCTATCAGACAATACTTGCACCTTGCTGTTAGGAATAATTAACTTCTTCATAATCGCAGGTTACCTCGTTCTCCGAATTAACAATACTGAGTCTGAAACAGCATCCTTCCAGGTAATCCGGGTCTTTTAACAAACAAGAAACTCAAGTAGTAACTTGACAACCAAGGTTTAAAACTTATTTTATTCAAAAAGGCTTTTAGAAATTTTATGAGGAAAATCTTTCTCGAAAACTTGTTAAAAATTTTGAAAATTTTGAAAATCCCACCTCTGGTTGTCCTTATTATATGAGTTGGTTGTTGTCCTTCTTATGACCAAATACCAAGTTAAAGAACGATCACTCAAGGGTCCAATCACTTCCATTTATCCCCTTTCCTTTATTGGGGTCTATTACTTTCCATAATCACTGAAAACTTCCGCTGTCGTTGCACGTTATCTTATTCGTAGCTTCACATTAAGGCTCCCATGCTGGTAGTATTCCCGTTAACCACTTTGTAATCATTAAGTGGAACAGACTATCCAATAGTCAACAAGTCAGCTAATGTCACATAATATATATCACATTATTGCAACACCATTAATTTCAAGAAATCTTCAGATCCCTAATCTCCTCTAACTCTCTCTCTTTAACATTAATCTATTCCATTTCACAAGCTAGTCATGAGTGGCCTAATTACTAATAGCTTCTTGTAACCTGATAACAGCCATCCTCCAGAACACCTGAATCTTCTTTCCAAACTCCTTCTCATCTTAATTTATATCTTAATACTCACTATTTACTGCAACTATCGTGTCCCTTCTCGTAAATGCTGTTATTTCATTGGAAAGGTTCTTAAACTGAAGATATAGAATATGGTGTATAGTAAACAGAAAAGATACATTCATAGTTGAATGTTCAAAAGAACAAGAATAAGCAAATGAGGGTTCTTGAATAGGTAGTCTCATATCGAGAGATGATAGAATAGCGTTGAATAACTTGGGGAGGTGCAACTGTCATAACAGAAGGTAATACCGCTAATACTGATGGAGAACAAAGCGCAAATCGAATTTGAGAGAAGATGACGATCCTTAAACGGAATCAGGATCTGCCATTGTCGTTGCCTGGATATCACGTCGCTAGTCAAGAATCCCGAATCACAACACGAACCGTGCCGGAGACCTACTATACAGTCGCACTCAACCTCACAATGACCTATTTTTCTTTTTCCTATTCCTAATCCTAACCCTCTACCCAATCCCGACAATCTAGGCTTGTTTCAGTGACTTATAACCTGTCACTCTGATACCAACTTGTGGCGCCCTCCAAACCAGGGTCAGAAGTTTGGGGTCCACAACACATACTCAATATATAGACCTGTATATAAAATATTATTTGCAATGACCCTGCTTTACATAACCACGGATCGTAACAGGTTAAAGTATGAAAACAAGCCACAACCTTAACTTTTATTACAACGTACCAAATTTCAACTGATTTAATTTACAACTAATATAAAATTATTCTTACAACCTTACTATCTCACTACTGCAATAAGCTCCTGCTAGCTCGATCAATAATAATCTGGAATCCTAGCTCGAACATTGAACTGGGAAACCTCGTTATCAACCGTATCCTTCTTAGCTGTAGAATACATAAAAAGATTCGCAAGTGTGAGCTAACTAGCTCAGCAAGTCATATTATCAATAACTGAGGTTAAACGATAATAAACGAGATGATTCAAAGGAATCAAGTTTCTTGTTAAACAACCAATAGAATTGGATATTCATTTTAAGTTTTTAAAACCAAGGTTAGGCTGTTGATCAGTCACGCACTAAACCCGAGCAGAGCACACAACACTGCTCTAACTACTGGATCCAAGGCACACATTGGCCTAACTTGACCATCGGTATGGTCTGACCACGAATCTGGTCCATACAAAGAAAACTATCCAATTCTAAAGCATTTCAATATGATAAACAAGAGAGTTCAATAAACCAGATCATAATCAATAACAATAAAACATTTGTATGAGAGCATGATAAAAATTCATGGTTACCGAAAGGGTATGTCAAAGTACATAAAAGAAGTGGCCTCCAGCCTGTAGAATAATCGAGTATTAGATAAATAATGTTTTTACAAGGTTTTAGTACTTTGATGTCACAAGGTATGGTTGAGCATAAAAGTTTCTGTATGTGTAAACAATTCTGTTCCAGTGTTTGGGATATGATGGATATATATTTGTGGAGCGGCATCGTGTTTGTATGGTTTAGTATCTGGTAAATCAACAAGAAATGGTTCACAAAGAATAAGGCTTATGGCTCAAAGATCAAATGATGTGGCTCAGGTTCAAGGCTGAATGATTCAATGTACTTTCAACATAAAACAAAGCTATTTTGAACACTTAACAATATGTTACGAGAAAGTTTAGATATATTTACATTATATTTCGAAAAAGGTTTAGAAGTACTTTCCTTATCATAATCGATTCCAACTTCACTTGTACTCGTCTACGACTCTATTCAACAACCATTCATCTGTTTCTTCTATGCCTCGCTTCTCATCTCTGATCACTTGCTGTATTTTCTACATGTTAATTCTATTTTCTGATCACCTTCTTCCCTTTCTTATGCCTTGATTACTCTGCTAGGCATTATAAATATCTATCAATATTTAACTCATACGATTCTATTCTACATACATTTCTATCTACCCTTCGTTTTACCCAAATCCGATTAACGGATTGAAAGTTATGCAATAAACATGTAAACATCGAATACATAGACCGACAGTCAACCAACGAGTCACATATAACACATAATACGTCACCTAATCAATGATGTATCACTTATAAAGAAGTCTCGGGTCATAAACAGGCTTTCAAGTAATAAAAATGATTTTTAAAACATTTTCAAAATTAAAACGGGTCGTTAGATCAATTTCAGAGTAATAAACAGGGTTCGGTTGGCCCATTCTGGCTTCGAAACAATTTTATAATAATTATCGAGCCTTGGAAATAATTTAAAATAATATTTTAAAGCTCGAAACTATTTTTCGGAATTTTTAAATCATTTTTAAATAATTAAATCTAATTAAATAATTAACTAAAATTAATTAATAATTAATTAAATCAATTAATCAATTAATTTTTGAATTAATTGACCAATTAATCAATTAAAAATTATTTGAAATTAATTAACTAATTAATTCAGATTTATTTTTGAATTAAAAATAATTTTTGGAATTAAAATAATAATTTTTAGAATTTTCAGAAATTAAAATCGAATTTTTATAATAAAAATAAATAGGAAATATGATTTTTAAATATTTTTAAAACAGGAATCCTATTTTTGCAAATTCTGGAAAGTTCAGGGACCTAACTTCATCATCTCCAAAAGTACAGGGACTAAACTGCAATTTTGCAGTTTAGTCGCCAGAAAATGACGGGTTCACCGGAGAACTCGTCTCCGGCACCGTCCCACCTCCACAAGCTCCAGAATTAAACTACACAACATTAGGAATCTGTTCATCTAATCAAAATATTCAAATAACCCCAGACTTGGCCGGAAATTAGCCAAGAACATCGCCGGTTTCCGGCGAATATCGGAAAACTTCAAAATACAACTCCCTTCGATTCACTAATCCTCGGTTAACGAGCTATATATCAATCGATTGCGAATTTCAAAAGGAATACAACCCACTATAAATTAACAGCTAATAACCCCTAAATCAAAAACCCCCAAAATTCAATTGAAAAGATTCATACGGGTTATAATCCCTAATTTTGAAATTCGAAAATTAAACCCACTTTTGAGCATGTTATTGAACTCCAAATCAGACGTATGACATATAAAAATCATCAGGAAAACAAGCTCTACAACATGCAAGCATCAAATCGTACAAACAACCATCCGAACAAAAATTCATATTTTTAATCAAAATAATTCGAAAATAAATAAATTTATATAAAATCAACCTTTGATTCTGCAGTAAAACAGGTTCTGGAATCTGATAGTACTCCTTGAGACCTTCAATTTGGTTACTCCAACTTTCCAAACGGATTTCACTAACACCTTGAATTTGTGGTTTGATTCTCAGAAGGGTTTATGAATATATGATTTTTCTCTGTAAAATTATATAATTATCTGTCTGCAAATGATTTTGATACGAAATAAAATACGGTAAAAGGCTATTTATAATTACGGAAAATTATATCCCGTTGGATCATTCCAGATTTAAAATGGTACGCTTATTTATAAAAATTGATCCAAATGGTATCAGTTTTCGGGATAATTATCCAAATCAGTACAATTTGTACCGCGGTCTTGGTCTCAGCGCCTGGTTACAGGTACTACGAGGTGATAATTGTAATAGTTTAATAAAAAGCTCCCGTTTCTCGAAAATACGAGTTTTATTGATTTACCGAAATGAATATTGCATCGAAAATGTTGCGCCGGGACCCGCGCAGGACAAACCGTACGCCGGATCGAAAATGTCAAAACATGGATAATGCTCGGAATATTACAATTAGGTTAGGAAGGAGTTCTCGGAAGCGTTTCGGGTTCTAAAAACGTAAAAACGGATAACGGTGGTTGGTTCCCGTTTTTATAAAATAGATTTTAAATACCCGGAAAAAGATTTTATAAAATCCATATGATTCCTATAAATTCATAAATCAACATAAAAATAATTAGGAAGATATGACAATTATCTATATTTTATTTTGGACATATAAAAATTAAAATACTCAATTAATAACATTTTTAAACAGTCACACACATTTAACACTTAACAAATAACTTACAGAATAGATACTGAATACATATAATAATTATCTATTAACAAAAATAATTGCACAATATATCCCGGATATTACA
Organism: Apium graveolens; assembly: GCF_009905375.1. Taxonomy (NCBI): domain Eukaryota; kingdom Viridiplantae; phylum Streptophyta; class Magnoliopsida; order Apiales; family Apiaceae; genus Apium; species Apium graveolens. The sequence goes on from NC_133650.1 coordinate 58,879,474, forward strand.
TAATCGACTTAATTAGTCCATCAATGATAACTTATACATCACCACAACCCGATTAGTGATACTTAATCTCAACATCCATTCCAATACAACTCTCACGGTTGTAATTAATCGGCTCATTACCCGCAGAATCATTCCTGCACTACTAAGGTCCACCGTTGACCTACTGTAGTCATTCATTTTCCATGAAGTCTTAATAGCTAACCATACGGAGTCCGTTCCTGCCGTACCGAAATCATCTAGAGAGGAAACATAATCGCCATTCCATGATTCATGAAGAACACTCCTGAACTTGGCGTACATATGCCATGAAGCAGATAAAATTGCAGAAGAGTTTCAATAAAAGCAACGATAGCAGGTAAATACCATTATTAACCATATGTCTTTATTAGGAGACATGAAGCTCAAAGGTTCATTCAGTCCTTTCGTAACATGGTCCTGGCTTATCTCAAGATATAACCTTATAAGATAGATAGCCCGCTCACGGCGATTTCATAAATTAAATCTTTACCAAACTACTATCACGGTTGAGTATCGCACAATCATTAGAAGGAATGTCAATCTTCCAAACCATAATACAACCTTCACGGCTTCAACCATTATCACTGCATCCCTCTGGCATGAGTCGGCCACCTCATTGGCCTTTCCTGATAGTAATAGTTCCTTATAATCAATGTTTTTTTAACCACCTTCAACTAAATTTTCTACCTCATTTCAATCACTGCTTATGTGAAAATGCTTTTCTTAAGTCCTTGTGATAAAAAAAATCACCATTTTTCCATAAATCACTGCCTTAGTCTTTAAATGTAAACATTATCATGGCTGACTCTCGATCATACTTAGGACGTCTTTTATCTTGGGCCCTTCTTGCTTTAACAATTCTGACCTTCATTGGTTCAATCTATACTTCTTATGGTTCAACACGTGCCCACCTGGCATTATTATAATTACGTCATATTTCCTTTATCAAAATTTCTATTCTTGAGAACTTTAAATATTACCTTTCTCCTTGTAAAACCTCTAAGGTTATCCTTAAATCCTTCATCATGTACACCCTAGGAACAGGGCATATCAAAATACCATTTACTAATACTAGAACCATTGTCTATGTACTTTTGAAAAATTTCTTTACTGATCTTTAAAGGTTGTTGCTACCTTAATCCTTTCCAATTCATACTGTCAAAATTCATGCTGTCCCTATTAAGGGTGGAATGCCAACCTTTATGCATTCCCCTAGGATTCATCTCAAGTTATCGAAGTTAAATCCTTAATTCCACCTTTAAAAAGGTACTTGCATCCTTCCATGGATAAATTAAGTCATATATCCTTGATAGATTATCTTATTCATCATTCCCACCTCGACAGTCTATATCTAATTTCATAATAGTATCCTTATTCAAATTGAGGTCAATCCATATGGCCTCCAAAAGATAACAATGGTTATCCGCTTTTCTTTCATGATTTGGTAATGATAACATGGATGTTCTGGAAGATATTGGTCATGTTCAACGTGAACATCTTCTTAATAAATCCTCATTTTCTTTTGTTGTTTATCTCATCAGTCATCTCAATGTTGGGATATCTTTCATACCTGGCGTCTCCCTTTCTGGGTATCATGCCACCGGTCTTACACTTCACATTCTTGAAGGTCACTTCCTTCATCCAATTTTCCTAATTTCTTACTTTCTTGTCTCCTCAGTCTATCCGCGTCTCATTATTTATCCTTCGAACTATCTCAAGGTTTCCCCGAATCCTTCCAACTTGAAGGGGGTACAACATATATATCTCTTATGCCTTCAACCATCAACTTTAACTCATGGTGAATCATCCTCATCCTGTCGATCATATACTTTTCTCTTTCTATTACTACGAGTCTTTAGGGATTCCTCATACCCGACTGCCTTATCATTCCTCAAACTCTATTGCCTTTATGCTCCTTTCCACTTCAGTTTCTTTTTATTTTCATTTCTATTATAACCATTTCATGAACCAACACCACATAAGCATTGATTTCAAATATCCCGTCATTCTGGGATTTGTGTCCTCAGAACGAATCTTGACAACTTTTACAATCTTAGATTCATAATTCATCATATTCGTCCGCCTTTGTTCTGGCTCTTAAAGCTTTTACACTATCTCCCTAACCTTGGGATATACTTTCCCGAAAACAATTGACTGAACTTTAATCAGTTTATCATAACCTCTTGCTCCGTGCCTTTCTTGGTCTTTCACCAGTGGGTGGTCTCTCTCTTAGTAGGGTAAGTGACAGAAACAGTCTTTTATGATTCGTCAATCATTTAGAATCTCAAATGATTCCTGTATTTCCTTTAGCCAGGATCTTGCCTCGGCTGGGTCAGCTATTCCCTTGGAACTCTGAGAGCTTAGCGACTTAAAGGTCCTGAAAGAATTTCACACCACATTGTTTCCTCAAGGTGGTGGTTAGGGGTAAAAGTATAAGTTTTGTTTTAGGCAGGTCCATGGATTGCCCAATAGGAGTACCATCTTGGTTCTTCCTATCTTGCTCGACTTCTATTTTCTCAGTCTAAATATTTCTTCCTACTCCCTATAATTGGGGTCATCTTTTAATTTAAAGTCCTCATTTTCCACTTCATTATATTCTGGGTTCCTTAAATCTTAATTACGACCCCCTGATTATCACATTCAAGGTTTTCCCCTAATCTTATTCCTCGTGGGGGAATGATGCTTGGAAAAATTTTGAGAATCTCTGGATATTTGTCTTACTTACTTTGCTTAAATCTTTCCCTCGTTCAGTCCTTGCATGATTGCAAATTATGAATTCTCAAGTTCTATAAACTTCATGACACTCTCTTAAGTGTTAACAGCGCAATTAACAATATGAACTTATCACAAACAAACTGATCTGAACTGAAATTAATGAATATATACTTAACCATTTGTTCGAGGGTACAACAACTAAACACATTAAAGAGAATTACATCATTTGATCTGATCGCTTCTATCCCAAAAGTACTACCATAGATAATCATCTAGTCATTAAAAACTAATCATTCATAACTTAGGCTAATCCTCCAAAAGGGGTGCTGCATGAAATTCTTGTCAGATTGCTCAGACTCTGCACACTATTATGGATCAAGAAATGCGGGCACGCACGACATCCCTAACATGCTCCATTAAAGCGGTGATGAGGTCTAAGATAGTTGCAAGTAGAGCTGGATCAATCTGACCCTCAAGATGGCCTCTAGCTGTAACACAGATGGTAGCCTCAATCCTTTCCATGCTATAAGCTAATCCTACCGGAAATACCCCGCCCTCAATCCTCGGTGCAGTAAGTTGATCCAACAGATCACTCCTAACATTACGGGCCTCAGACAGGCCACCCAAAGTCATATAATAATCGGCGATAAGAGAAGCCTGAGTGGTAGCATCTAGCAGTCCATGGGGTGCAGGCTCAGGGGATCCAAATGGATAACCAAGCATGGTATCAGGTGACAATGGTGCAGGAGATAAAGGTGGCATTTCCTCAGTAGGTGATGGGCTCTGTACAGGGGAGGGAACATGAATTGGTGGAACCTCATGGGTGTCTACAGGAACCTCTGGAAGAGGGTCTGATACTGGTGTAATTGGTGCCGTGGAAGGCCCCACTCCTCCTGCCCTCATTAACCTTTGTGCCCTTGGTAACTCTTCATCCTCTAGTGCCACCCTCGCGGCCATTCTTGCTCTGGTAGTCGCCCTGACTACTGTCATTAATTCCTCAGCGTTCCTCTCTTCATTCTCGTCAGGATCCTCCACGAGATCCTCCTCAGCAACAATCCCTTCTAGGACAACATCCTCAACCGCAACATTCTCAATATGAATCTCATCATGTCCCTCGTTAGGGTACTCTATTGGATTTACAATTTGATCTCCAACATGTAATAAAACATCCTCATGCTGATGCTCCTGAACCTCAGGGTTCGGTGCTCCGCCGCCCTATACGAGAACGAACTATGTTACTATCATAATATTTATAAGGGTTCCCGTAAGGGTTTTAACTGTCAGTACTACGTTAAGTAGCCCGACTATGAACTTGGCAAGAGTTCTTATTATCTTTGTGAACTTATTATCTTAACGTCACATCATCTCTGAGGTTTATAACGCTTGGCTCTGATACCATTTCTGTAACACCCCCAAATCCGGGGTCGGGGATTCGGGTTGTCACGAGTTCTATTTCCCTTATCAATACTTAATCTTAACAGTCAACCAACTACTGAGTATTGTGACCCCACAATATACACACACACACCACAAGTTATAGTCTCAGAGATGAATACCAAAAATAACACAAGTCATTTTATTCCACAATTATAAACCGTTACACCTTAAAAGGGTTTCTGAATAATTTACATATTCCTTGCCATTATTACAATTCATATTATATATGAGTCTGGTTCATCAATAGTTGAAAACCTAGCCTATTGGTAGCTCCTACCTCAGCTACGGCGGCATCAACACTTCCAGAAAACAGCGGAACGTTTTCTAACCACTTGCGAATTGGAAGCTTGGTCTTGTTCATCTTTTCTATCTGTTCTTGTATGATGAAAGAAGAAAGCAAGGGTGAGCAACAAGCCCGCCAAAATAATATGTATAATGATTAACAATATATGAGCATTCTCATAGTACTCATGAAAGTCTTGGTCAAAAGAAATGAACCAAGCTGATATCTTAACGCGACTAAGTCGCAAAATATTCAGTATATATATATATATACTTTTCACAATCTTTGAAATCCTCTGACATGTATAATATACACAGAGTTCCAGTTTATAACTGTATAAAAATATCGTTGCAAGGTGATCTCATATATCTAACCTTGTCTCAACGTTTTTCTGAAACCTTTGTCATTCATAAGACAATCATTAACTAGATATAAGTTTAAAAGATGAAGTTACAAGATACTCCAATATACTTATATCTTTTCCGAATACTACTTGAACTACCACCGTTCAATGTATAAATAGTTCATCCCATAGATTAAGCTACAAGACAAAACTTGTATAGAATCAATCTTTAAAATATCATCAAAATAAAATGAAGTTACGAGATACTTCATTTGATGCAAACATCATTTTGAAAACTTGACCCTGCCAACACTCAACAATCGCCCAACCGTAGCCTTTCTATCGAAGTGTTCTGGGTAGTGTTGCAGAAATATCCAATTGGATGATGAACTCATTACGGGAGTTTTCCGCGCCAGGAAGACCACTTACGATGATCAGTCGTAGTAGTGCAACCCCACCATTTTCTACATGTAGAAGAGAACCTGTCGGATTTACTTGTCAACCAAACACTGGACTCCTAAGGAATGGACCGTCTTAGCGGAACTTCCGGGCCATTTGGGCCAATATAATAAGGCTGGGCCGGCGCTACTCGACCACTTACGCCACTCCTAGTTCAGATGAAATCCATGACCCTGAAACGTAAAGCTCGTTCTCCCTTTCCCCAAGTAGAAACTTGTTGATACGGCTCCACTAAGAAGTCGTATCTAGTTGGAAAGGAAAACTCACCGATATTTCCCAGGCAATGCCTATTAATGGATTAACTTGTCCTGAGAATTTTACTTCCCGACTGTTGGGTAAGTAATCAAAAACTCTTTTATCAGAATAGGAACCTTGTTGCGAATATTCACCACAGAGCCGGATCCCTCAGGTTTTGAGCGAGTATTTAAATCCCCTTCGAAAGGAGGATCTTAAATATAAAAAATGAGTTTTGGGATCCGCCCTAACCTTTAAAATCATTTTAAAGACTCAAAAATATTTTTAAGAATGTTTGGAGTGATACTGATTTAATAAAATAAATAAGTCCCAATATATTAGAAAATATCTGAATATTATTATTTAAATAATATTCCCATAAAGAATAATCTTTATAAAAATAATTGAAGTAGAAGTTGTAAAACTTATACTTGAAATGAATATTAAATAACCAAAGATATACTTATACGAAAGTAATATCTTTATTTTGAATAATCAAAAGTAAGTTTGATTATCGACACATTATTCTTAAATAAAATAAAGAATATTATTTAGTAAATAAACGGACTCATAAGCCCTCGAATGAATATTCAAAATAATTTTCAATAATAAAATAAACGGAGTCATAAGCCCTCGAATGAATATTCAAAAATAATATTCATTAAATAAAGTAAGCGGAGTCATAAGTTCTCGAATGAATATTCAAAATAATATTAATTAAATAAAATAAAGTTATCGAATAAACCTTATTCGATTAATAATTTTGAAAACTATATCAATATATATATAAATATATATATATATATATATAATATACTCGGGAACATCGACTCCCGGTTTTAGAAAATGTTCACATTTGGGTCCCCTATACTAAGAGTATATGCAACTACTGCTTATCTATAGCATAGGTATTATGCAACTTATAAGAATTTGAATCAATAATATATATCAAGATTATGAAACAGACATGCATATATACCATATCACATGCTCCAATATATCGCAAGATTTTCTAATTAACCACCATGCATCTATCACAAGATAATGCATATACATATGTATACATCACAACAACAGTATAACGTGTAGAAAACTTGCCTAAGTGTTCCCGGATAGACTTAAGCTTAGAGTGGGTTCAATAACCTATGAACAACAACATAAGTCGGAATTAAACCCCGGTCGCTTAAGAAATAAGACTTTAACCAATTAGACCCCTAATGTCCGCTTTTGCGCTTAACGATTCACTTAAGTCGCTCGAGTACCCTAGGCTCCCCTATTTTTAATAAATTAACCATTAAGAGTTTTAAGGCGATTCTTTCGCGAGTACCTTACCAACTGCCTAATCCACTTAACATAATTGCTTCATATCCCAATTAGTCATTTAAGGTCCTTAACCAAGATTTCAAAGTAAGGCGAGGGGAAATGGTTCATTCGCGAAACGCCGTTACTTAAAATGGTCGTTTCTCCTAAACTGTACATCAGATTCAAGCGTACCACATATCAAAACGAAGCTTATAACATGAACTATCTAATCATGGCAATGATCATAACCTAACAGTGAGTTTCGGGTCCTGATGTTATGAACAAAAACAGTCTAGGATAATCGGACATTACGACGGCTATGTTTACGCGATTACCAAATTTGTACAACTCCAAATCAATCTACAATCAACCCACAATCAACATTACAACCCAAAATCCCTCCAAACCTCACCACATCAGTCCATTACTTCATATTTTAACCAACTCATTCAATCACAACAAAAGCTACTAACCATATTAGGGTTCATTAACTAATAACCAAGATTCAACCATCAAAATCTCTACAAACTCAACCAAACTTTAAACAAACAAGCATCATGCTTCACATATACTATATCAATCATAACCATTCCTAAATACTCAAAACTAAAGCTAGGGTTTGGAGTTTATACCTTCTTGAAGCTTCTTAACATAACACAAGAGCTTTGAATGCCTAAAGAACCTTGATCCTTGCTTGTATAACCTTAAACTTTCATAAAAATTTAAGAAAACTAAAGTTATTTTTTGAAAGTTACTATTCACCATCTTCTTCCTTGAATTATTGGAAGAGATTGTGAAGTAATTTGAAGCTTAAACTTATAGGATATCCATATCTATGTACAAGGAACCTTAGATAATTACCTCACTAATTAACAAAGCTTGGAACTAGGATTTGAGTTTTTTTCTTCCTTTGAAATGGACAAAGCCGAGAGCACTTCTTGAAAATGGAAGTGTTTTGTGTTTTTTGATGTTTATGATTTGTTTTTGGCTTGGTTGATTCCCTTGGTTTGTTAATTAGATTATTACCATGGTAACTTTTGTGTGGTTCACAATCAACCAACAACACACTTCTCTTTTGGTCATGCTTAGGTCATCTTCCCATGTCATCCTCTCACACTTGTCCTCTTCTTGTTGGTGAGATGACATCACTCTCCACTAACCCTTTGATTAACTCCTAATCACTTGGCTAATGACCGCTGATCTTTTATACGGTTCGCTTAACTTTTGTTCTCGTTTATCGTTTGAGGGATCATACCCGGGATCTTATTACTTGGGTTCCCTTAACCTTTCTCAATACATTATATTCCTTTTATGATCCTCTCTTATAATCCTTGAATTTAAATCCTTTTAATCATGTTACCTTATACTCAATTCTTTCGGTATCTGGTGGATTTTCGGGAAAAATGAAAGTGTTCGGATTTGGATTCTGACGATCTTTACATACACTTATATATCATATAGAGTACTAATAAGATCTCAGAATAACAATAAAAGAACCCCTACATAGTGTGGCATGAAAAGTTTTCTTATTCAGCATAATCAGCAAAACACTATTCATAAGGGTTACTAAAAGTTCAAAAATTTTGGGGTTATTACAATAAGGATGGATGTCATTGCTAGTGAGTCAATGAATGTCCAGGATGCAAAAAGGAAGGGACTATCTCAGCAACCTCAAGCTGTTATAGATTCCACCTCCCTTGATGCTGAGGCATTTACTCATTTTGTTCCAGCTTATCAACTTTTAGCTGAACAGAGCAATGACAATACAGAAAGGATGCTCAATTTGGTGCATACCACTCAGTCAGTGCTAAGAGCTAAGGATGCCATCATAGCTTTGCCCTCTACAGCTGGTGATGTTGATTATGAGACTGGTGGTTCAGCAGATTTCTTTGGAGATGAAGGTGGAGATAGTGAAGAAGAGCCATTGGACATAGGGGAGAAGTAGGTTCCAGTTCAAGATCAGGCATGCCATCATGGGCATTTTCAAAACATTGTGATGAACACTACTTCAAGACAACCCTGATCCAACTCATAAATCAGATAAATTCTACTCTTCAAACCACTACAAATGCCAACACCAAGAAGCTCCTTCAAGCACATCTTGCTTCTCTGCAACTACAACATATTCAAGGCTTCCAATATGCTCGAGATGTCAACACCATCAAGGGTGATATTGATGAGATGAAAAAGGCTATTTCTGACAAGATGGACTCTAAGCTTCCAGAAGCTACAATGCTTGATATCAAGAGACAACTCAGGAAAAATTCTGATCTTGCCACAAAGATAAATGCCTTAGATACAAGAATGTCAGCTATGGAAGCATCTCTAATAGCCATTCATCTTCATCAAGCTCAACAAATAGACTTGCTTCAGAAACTGGTGGCTGTACAAACCTCCTCCTCTACTCAACTTGATGATAACAAAAAGGGGGAGAAAGGACCAAGTGAGGGGGAGAGGCTTCAAATTCAAATCAGTAAAGTAATTGTGCCTACAATTGCTTTCACCAAGCCACCAATTATAGACAATATTAATCTGATCAATGAAGCAGCAGCCAATTTAAGAGTAGCTGAAAAGGAGTAGTTGAAACTAATCAACTGGGAGAAGATTGATGAGGACATACAAAAGAAGTTTGGGCTGGTAAAGAAGCCAGAAAAGTCAGCCATTCATCACTCTCAAGTCAGACAAATCTATGTGAATGAAATGAGCATGAACTATCTGGAAAGGGGACAGCCATCATGCATCAAATCTCCAAAGGCTGAAATTATTCTGAAGCCAAGGGTAAACTATCCAAAATCATCATTAAAGAACCCTTTAGATACAGTGTATGAGACACCTAAGCCTGATGAGAAGAAACTGTTATCAAGGTCAATTGCCTTCTACAAGGATCCAGCTGATTCAACTTTAAAAAGAAGGATTGCTAAAGTTTTCAGGAATGGGAAAGAAATTTGTGTGGTGGCTGGACATCCTCAATTTGCTCAAGCAAAGAGAGAAGAAAAGGCAAGATTAAAGCAGGAAAAGAAGCAAGCTATTCTAGATGCTAAAAAGGCTAAACAAAAGAAAGAGCAAGCTGTTATCTTGGCCAAGCTACAAGCTGTGAAACCAACACAACAGATTCCTACTTAGCCATCTGAAATCACTGAATCTCAAGATCCAAAGAAGCAAGTTGAATCACAACAAAAGAAATCTCAGAAATACAAGATATTGGCCAAAAGAACCAAAAGGAAATTGGACTTTGTTGGTAAGAAATTGCAGGATCAGTTTCCCAAGGAATCCACTCCAACTACAACTCAAGCATCAAAACCCTCTGTGGTATTTGAAAACATCAAGGTAGTGGATCCTTATAGGGACATTCATGGTGAACCTATTGTGCCTAAGGATGAACCAATAGACTGGGAGAGCCTACCAATTCCTGACTTCAATCTGCCAATCCTTAACAAGCCAAAGAGAACAAAGTCAAGAGCAGTCAAGAAAGTGAAGTTGTCACCTCTAAAATCCAAATCTCTAGTCAAAGCTCAATCTAAAGTCAACAAGGGAGATTACATGTACTTGAGTGACATCAAGGAATTCTATTATCTAAATCTCTATCTAGATGAGCTAGAAGAAGTGAGAGGGATTGATGCATACAGAAATCTTCCTGAAAGGTTAGTTTTCAAGTACAAGGGAGGAAAGGAGATTCAATGGCCACTTCACAGGATCCTTCAAGAAAGCCAAGTTGTACTGATAAAGGTTTATTCATCTTTCAAGAAGAACTTTGGGTTCAATGTAACTGCAAGAAGACTGGTTCTAAAGAAGATTGAAGAACTGAGGAGTATTAGAGCTAAAGATGCACTCCCAAAGACTCTAATTATTCCTTATACAGGGAGAAGAGTGCATCTAAGGCCCTACTGGCTGATGGAGTTCATGGATGACAAAGGAGTTAGAAGATTTTTCAGATTAGAAGACCAATTGAGCATCTCTAGCAATGAGACTCTCTTGGAGATGCAAGAAAAGCTAAATCTCTCATAATCTGATGAACTGGAATTCCACAGACAACTCCAAAATCAGATAGAAGAAAACAACAGAAAGCTTGAAAAGAGATCCAGACCTTCAAGGAACTAGATAAATATGCTCAGGCTAGAGGAGCACCTTGAAAATGACTATGAGATAAACTTTGTACATTTTGATTAATGATGCACTTTAAAGTTTTATCTACTTACTTTCAAAGTTGTATTTTTAGGGTGTTTTGTTATCATCAAGTTTCTCTTAATTTATGGCTACAATTCCAGTAGACATAAATTTGGGGAGATTGTTGTGTATATGTTGTGTACTTGATGATTTCTATAACAAAACACCTTGGTAGATTTTACTTAGTGAAAAATGTAGCCCTCGACGGATAAGGATTATAGTCCCGATGGATAACTCAATATAGTCCTGACGGATGATGATTTATTATTCATCGAGTGAGTAGCTTATGTAACAATAAGTCTGTAGCACATTTCTGCCTACACATTAATTAGATTCTGTAGTAATACTCAAGTCATATTGACTTTAACTAGATATACAGAATAGGTTGATTAATTGTACATAGATGATGTCTTGTAATTCTGCATAAATGAAATGAAGTCAAGTGCCAGATTGCTACCCGACGAATAAACAACAATGCTATTCGACGGATGATTAACAAGACAACCCGATGGATGATCATGAACTCGATGGATGATCATGAACCCGGCGGATAAAGAATTCAAACATCTGTTGACAGTGACAACACAGTCACATGCGTCGCGTGTATGCAAATGGAATGTGGAAGCCTATTCAACTGGGTTTTAGAGAACAAGGAAGCATTGCCATTTCTATGCTATTATGAAGATATTCAAAGATGCTGGAATAGAGTAATGAAGTAGCATAGTATTAGACTTGACAGTTTTTGTTTTATTATCTTGTCTTATTGCTTTGTAATCTTGGTGATATATAAACCAAGAAGCAGCAAATAGAACATTTTAATTAAGCAACCAAGAGAGAAACATTTGTAAGCTATATTCTTAGCATTTCTCTATAATCTTAGTTATTGTCAATTTGTAAGCAGCTGTGAGCTAATTGCTACACAGAGTTCTCTTGATATATTATATATCTCTGGTGGATACATTCAAATCCACCAGAAAGTTTTTAAAGACTTGTATTTTTAATTACTTGTGTTTTGATTCATTTCAAGTTATTATTCCGCACTCTGCAAATCAATTCACACTGATATATATATATATTTAAGTTAGAACAATTTTATTTGTAAAAAAAAGTTTCAAGAATTCCATTCAACCCGCCTTCTGTAATTCTTGTTGCATTGTTAAGGGACTAACACAGATAACTAGCAAAGTCAGTCTTCTGGTCTTCACCTACCTTTACTAGTGCAAATGCTTTCTCTATTTCATTCAACCAAGTGGTTGAAAGAGATATGTCCTAAGTCCAATCATGTATGAGGATTTAGGAATAACTTTTATGTAATTTGTTTTGATTTCATTGATATTAATAAAAGGCTTGTTTTGTTTTTATTGCGGGCTCTATCTATTTAAATGTTTAAATAAGATATACCACAGTTTAGAGTAAAGCTTTTTATGGATTGTGATGAGATCATAATAATGAGACCTAAAAGATGATAACTCTAAACTTAAATAGTTCCTGGTCGTAGGATTACTAACTGGTGATTAATAATCCGCAAAGATCGGTACATACTATGCTTGCTTCATTATGAAGGATGTCTGTTCTCATAGACATTTGTGTGGTGACACTATAGCTAGTTTGTAGGTGCTTATTATAGAATAAATTCACTGAACATGACTCACACAGTTGAACAACTGATGGAGTTCACTCACGTGTCAGCAGTTGTTCACATAGTGATAGTTGTACAAGTATCCTTAGACTTGAGGTCATCATAGTCATCTTGTGTACACTGAACTATGCTTTGGTTTAGTTCTTAGTCTCAAGGGACAATTATAAGGGCTCTACTGGCTATAGGAATTTGTACACGAAGATAGTGTATGATCAATAAAGGATCTACCCCTTCCAGTGTAGGAAGAGAATGTTCAATGCTGATCCACTTATGTTAGTTCAGGAATCTCTGGCCAGAGTGAATGATATTAGAAAGGAGTTTCTAATTTACATTAAATAGAACTAAGCATAGTGAATGGGAAAGCAAGTGATTAAATAAGATAGGCTTGACACAAGTTCCATGCCTTGTATTTAATCGTGACATTGCAGGGTCAAAGGAATTAATTGTACGGTAACTATTCACTGAATAAGTTCTTGGTATTCTAAGCAGTGAATTCGTATTATCCGGATAGTCGCGATATGCTGAGAAGTATCCCTCACGATGTAGAATAAATATGATTAATTAATTAATCATATTTAATGAATTAGAGAATTTATATAAATAATGATAAAATAGTTTTATTATTATTTATTTCTACTACCGGCTTAATATTGAACCTACAGGGTTACACCATAAAAGAGAATGATTTAATGGTGGGGGAATTAATTAATAATGGCTGATAATTATTTATTTATGAAATAAATAATTAATTGGCAAATTTAATAATTTATTAAATGAGATTTAATTGATTATAAATTATTTAAGAAAAGTTTTTAATATTATAAATTAAGAATTTAATTTTTGGAAATTAAATCAAGTGAGAGAATTATTTCTAAAGAGTTTAGAAAAAGGATTAATAATTAAAAGGTGTTTTAATTATTAATGAGAATAATAAAGGGTTAATTATAATATATAATTAAAAGGTGTTTTAATTATGTAGATGATATTATATTTGGCTCTACAGATGAAAAAATTTGCAAAAAGTTTGCCAAATTGATGCAAAGTAAGTATGAAATGAGCATGATGGGAGAACTAACTTACTTTCTTGGTTTACAAGTTAAGCAAGTTAGTGATGGAATATTCATTAGTCAAACTAAATATATTCATGATCTTTTAAAGAAGTTTGATCTAATGGATTGCACATCTGCAAAAACTCCCATGGCCACTACAACTAAGCTTGAATTAAACACTACTGAAAAATCTATGGATATTTCAATCTATAGGGGCATAGTTGGTTCACTTCTGTACTTAACAGCTATTAGGCCAGATATAATGTTTGCTACTTGTCTTTGTGCTAGATTTCAGGCTGATCCTAGAGAATCTCACCTAGTAGCTATTAAGAGAATTTTCAGATATCTCAGAGGAACACCAAAACTTGGAATTTGGTACCCTAGAGATTCTGGTTTTGACCTAACTGGTTATTCAGATGCAGATTATGCAGGGTGTAAAATAGATAGAAAAAGTACAACAAGAACCTGTCAATTTCTAGGAAATAAGCTTGTGTCCTGGTTCAGTAAAAAGCAAAATTCAGTTTCTACTTCTACAGCAGAAGCTGGATATATTGCTGCTGGTAGTTGCTTTGCACAGATTTTATGGATGAAAAACCAATTGTTGGACTATGGTCTACAAGTGGATAGGATTCCTATTTTGTGTGATAACACCAGTGCAATTTCCATCACTGAAAATCATGTACAACATTCAAGAACAAAGCACATAGACATCAAGTACCACTTCATAAGAGAACATGTGATGAATGGTACTGTGGAACTGCATTTTGTTCCAAGTGAAAAACAGCTTGCAGATATATTTACCAAGCCACTGGATGAATCCACGTTCTCAAGGTTGGTAAGTGAGTTAGGTATGCTTAATTACTCTTGGATCATTTCAGATATTTTGCAAGTTATAATGTAGCCAGAAATTTGATTGATTTTTCTGTTTTGGATGATATTTTGGCTGTGTCAAAATTTACATCCCGACGGATGATCATTATCCATCGAGTTTGATCATCCGTCGGAATATAATTTGTCAATAAAATCAATTATTTTTCTGGAATACTTTATAACTCGACGGATAACCGATTTATCCTCATCCGTCGAATTATCTCAATCCTAGCCGTCAATTCTCTGAATATTATCCATCGAGTATACTTACAGTTTGTAAGCATAACACGATGGATAAGTTATAGAATTTTTATAGTTTATTTATTTTTAAATGGCTATTTTGGGCAATTTTTATTGGTCACTTTATTTTACTTTATTATTTTTGACAGTTATTCTCTGAGATAATATAAAAGCAATTTCACTTTTATTCATTTCTTTTATCATTCTCAAGATTCAATTGCTCTAATTTCTTTCTTCTCAAAATCAAACTCTCTCTGCAAATTTAAAACTGTTATTCCCAGTGGACTAACAATGAGATTTACAGAAGGGGGTTGAATGTAAATCTCAAAACTTTTTCAAGTTTTGAGCAGTTTCTAAGGCTAAGTGTTTGAGTGATCAAATGTGTGTAAATTGCTTGAAGCTGATGCAGACAGATATATATTCAAACACAAATGTAATGAGCACAAAGAACTTAAAAAAAAACTTTTCTGGTGGATTTGTTGTTCCACCAGAGATGTGTTATTTCAGAAAATCTGTGATTCAAAGAATTAAATCACAGCTGCTTCCTAGTACAAACTAGATGATTTTCTCTTTTGATATTTCTAAACAGCTCAAGGAAAATTCATATCTAATTACTAGCTGCTACTTGGTTTATATATCATCAAGTTTACAAGTGAAGACAAACTGTAAAATATAATTGAAAAGATTATTCACATGTTTCTTCTTCATTTCTCTATGCAATGTAATCTAGGATTATCTGTGAATCTTTGAATACTTCCTTGTTTGCATCAGAATGGAAATGCTGCATTTTCTTGATTCCTCCTAGAGGCTTCCACATTCCAGTATGTCTCTGTCAACCCATGTGCCTCTGTCAGCTTGTGAATTGTCACTATCAACTGCTAATGAACTAAGCATCCGTTGAAGCTTTCATCCGTTGATGCCTTATCCGTTGAGGCTTTATCCGTTGAAGCTTTATCCGTTGATGCATTATCAGTTGAAGTCTTTATCCGTTGAAGCACTTATCCGTTGATGGATATTATCCGTTGAAGTATTTATCCATTGATGGATATTATCCGTTGAAGCATTTATCCGTTGATGGATATTATCCGTTGAAGCATTAGTGACATCCGTTGAAGCTTTGTTTCTTATCCGTTGAAGGTCTTCAATATCCGTTGATACTTCTTCACTTATACAAAATTACAAGGCATGAAATATTTATAATTAGCCCTCCTATTTGTACATCCATTAGTAGTCAACATGACTGATTATTTCCTAACAACATCTAAGAATTACATCTTGAAACCAGAGAGTGAAATGTGCTACAATACTAAACTTATTGTTAAGTAAAGCTACTCCTTCAACGGATAGCCAAGATGGTCTTATCCGTTGAGGCTACAAATACTAGATTTCTACTTAAGTGTTTTGCTTAACTTATCATCAAACTAATACACATATTCCTAACAATATCCCCCTATTTATGTCTACTAGAACTGTAGGCATAAATTTGGGTTTAGCTTGATGATAACAAAACACTTAACAAATATATAAACTGTAACAAAGCAGAAATTCAAAAGTGCTACAAAAATGTATATGCCGAGATGGAATTGAAGAATTACATTGTTTCCAAGGGTGCTCCTTTAGCCTGAGCAAATTACTTTCTTTTCCTTTGATCCCTGGTTTTCTTTCCTAGCCTCCTGTCATTCTCCTCTATTTGAAGTTGAAGTTGTCTGTAGAATTCAGCTTCATCTTCTTCATTGATATCTAACTTAGATTGCATATCCTTGAGAGTTTCATTACTGGCAATCTTTAGCTGATCTTCAATTCTGAAAAATCTTCTGACTCCTTTGTTGTCTCTGAACTCCATCAACCAATGAGGTGATTTGTGAATTGTAATTCCTCTTTCTTGAATGAGTAAAGTTCTAGGCAAGGCATTGGGCTCCCTCCAAGTTTTCCTTATATCGGCAATCTTGTTGAGAATCTCAGTCTTGGCAGTCCTGGTAAAGCCAGAATCCTTTTGTATGGCTGAGTAGACTCTAATCAAGGTAGAGTAGCCTTCATTCAGAATTCTGTGAAGAGGCCATGTTCTTTCCCCAGCTCCTTTGTATTTGAACACTAGTCTTTCTGGTAGCTGTCTGTAGGTAGCTATTCCCCTTACATCCTCCAGCTCATCCAGATAGAGTTCAATGTCTAAAAATTCTTTTATGTCACAGATGTGAACATAATCATCTTTAGAGGTTTGAGGTTTAGGCTTAGGCTTCTGTGTGAATTTGATTGAGGCTTTAGAGGGTGTTGATTTGATTCTTCTTTTCTGCTTCTTTGATGGTGGAGAAGAGGTTAGGAAGGTGGGCAATTTGATGGTGTCCCAATCAATTGGTTCCTCCTTGGGAATGATTGTTTCACCATGAATATTCATGAAGGGGTCAGGTACAATTGGTTCAGGAATAGAGGGTAGTGGTTTGGATATTGATTGGGTTTCTTCAGTCTTATCTACCTTCTTTCTCTTTGCATTGACCTTCTTTCTTTTCCCTTTCTGCCATTCTTCTTTACTTCTTTCCTCCATCTCAGTACCAACCATGTCCCCCATAGCTTCATCTTCACCTTTGTCTTCAATTTCTTTTTGTTCTTCAGTCTGACTTGACTTTAGCTGTTTTTCAAGCCTTGCTTGTGCTCTTTTGTCAGCCTTTAGCTGTTTGGCTTCTTCCTTCAACCTTTTGGTTTCTTCCCTCTTGGCTATTGAGAATTTGGGATGTCCTTGCATCACACATATGCTCTTTCCCTCTCTGAAGATAATAGCCATGTTTCTCCTTACAGCCTCATCCATGGTCTCTTTGAGATATGCAATACTTCTACCTAAAAGCTTGTCCTCGTCAGCTTTTGGAAGAGGAAAATCCACCTCTTTTAGAGGATTCTTTGTAGAGTCCTTATTGGATCTGTTGTTGGGCTTGAGAACCATAGGTTGCAGATCTTTGGAAGAAGTTTCTCCATCCTTATGCCTCCCTACTGGCTTGAGTTCCATAATAATTGATTTCACTTTTGTGCTATGCTTCACAGATTGTGATTGAGAAGTTATAGAACCAAATATTAGTTGCATCTTTTCATCAATCTTCTTCCTTTGCTCTTTGACTTGCAATTCAGCTGCTGCTATCTGGATTAGATCAATTCCATCTAGCTTTCCTTTGACTTGAATAGTTGGAGAAGTTGTGATGACAGGAACTAGCACTTGAGAAATCTGAACTGTTGTAGATGGCTCTCCTTCCCCTTCCCTTTTATTCTCCCCCTTTTTGTTATCATCAAGGGTAGGGGTCAAGCCTTGTGCTTGTACCAGCTGCATGAGTAGATTTGTTTGAGTTTGTTGATTCTGAAGAATGGTGACCATAGAGTCTTCAATGATTTGAACCCTATCTTCCAATCTGGCCAGCCTCTTGTCAGCATCAGATGCTTTCCTCAGTCTCCCCAACAAATCTTGCATAGTACCATAGGGTATAAGTGAATCCAATTTCTCAGCATTGTAGGATTTCAGATCAGCAATGTCCAGCTTGAGCTCATCCACACTTAGATTTTGCTGGTAATGCTGCAACTGCAAGAGATGCAGAGATTCCAGATGAGCTTGAAGAATTGCCTTGGTACCAGCATCCTGAGTCTCCTGAAGGGCCTGCTGAATTGTCGTGACTTGTCTGACCAAAGTGACACCAAACTCTCCTGGTGTTGATGGTTTTGCCCATGCCCATGCAGGAAGATCAGGAACAGAACTTGGGCCTGCTACTCCCCCTAAGTTCATGCTCTCATTCAAAGAATTAGAGTCATCATCATTAGAATTTACTCCAAATTCTTCAGATGGCTCACCAGCTTGAGAAGGCAGCCTGTTGACAGCAGCTTTGTCTCTGAGAAGAGATTCTGAAGTGTGTACAATGTGTAGTGTCTGTTCTGCCTCCACATTGCCCTGTGCAGCCAATAATTGATAGGCTGAAACAGGGTGAGTAAAAATGTTA